>NW_006921849.1:2859512-2885541 GCF_000298275.1 Orycteropus afer afer | reverse complement strand
TCCACCTTACTTAGTGCCGAATTCTGCCCCTCCCACACGATGGACATCGCTGTCACACTTGTTTTTCCTGTGGTCCTTATAACTTCCTAATAGACTCTGTTGTTGATTTTGGGTGCCATGGAGCTGATTGAGACTCGTAGCAACCTTGAGTGACAGAGTCGTTATCTACTCTGTCACACGATAGTAGGGTTTTCTTGGCTATAATCTTTATGGGAAAAGATCACCAGATTTTTCACACACAGAGCCTCCAGTGGGTTCAAACCACTCATCTTTCACTTACATTACACCGTTATAACACCCAATCCAAACCAAACCCACTGCTATTGAGTCGATTCCGACTCATAGTGATGCTTTATGGCGGATAGACACGCCTCAGAGGGCTTCCAAGGCTGTTAATCTTTACAGAAGCAGTCTGCTTCATCTCCTTCCCACAGACTGGCTGGTGGATTTGAACGGCCGACCTTTTGGTTAGCAGTCAAATGCTTTAACCACTGCACCACCAGAGTGCCTTGTTGCATTACCAGGGTTCCTTACTATACGTTAGGAGCTCTGGTGGCCTACAGCCTAAGGCATTTGACAACTAACCAGAAGGCTGGGGTTCAAACCCACCATCCACTCCTCAGAAGGAAGATTGGGCAATTTACTTCCATAGTGATACTGCCTCGGAAATCCAAAGAGGGATCGGTAGCTAGCCAACTTGATGGCAGTTCATTTTTTTTTACTATACATTATAACATGTTTATTCTCTGTGTTCATTGTCAGTCTTGCCCTGGTAGGATGCAAGCTCTCACAAGAGCAAGAATCTTTGTTTTGTTCACTGGTGTATCCTAGTGTTCCTAAATGTGCCTAGCATACAGTAGGTGCTTAATAAATATTTGTTGAATGAATTAGTTATTTCTAAACTTGCCTCTGCCTCTGAGTCTTCTGCAGCTCCGACACTAGTTACTTAAAACCAAATCAAAACCAAACCCACTGCTATCTAGTCTATTCCAACTCAATGTTATGTGCCGTCGAATCGGACCCGACTCATAGAGACCCCTCCTTGGGTTTCCGAGGCAGTATCACTACGGAAGTAGATTGTCCCCTCTTCCTTCCGAGGAGTGGCTGGTGGGTTTGAACAGCCAGCCTTCTGGTTAGCAGTCAAGTGCCTTAGGCACTACACTACCTGAACTCCAACTCAATAGAAAATCCTAATTGAGTCGCTGAATTTCATTAATTCCTCACTTCTCCCACAAGGTGGCAGTCTTTGCCTTAAATACAGGCTTCATATTTGAAAATTGACAGCACACTTAATCTGCTTGTTTTCTTTGGGTCAAGGCAGCCTGCCTACGGGATCTGACAGCAGGAAAATTAATAGAATGGGTGTAATTAGCCCTCCAGATCTAAGTGCTTTTAGGGAAGAGGCCATCGGGTATTATTTCTCTGGGGAGCGGCCCTTTAGTAAAGTGAGATGCTGCTGTCTTGACGGGAGCTTTGAAATGTTATTTGTGGGTGGGGCGTGGGCTTGGAGAGGTTGGCAGCACAGACTTATGAAGCCTAGAATTGGCCGACTACACGCAAAATGGATTTATCCACCAAGTGGACCTGTTAATTTTTCTGTGTGTTTTCCTCCCGCTTCAGCATGATGTTTAACCCTTTCTTCCCCAGCCCCTCTCGCCCCAGTTATCTTCCCCCAGCACCTGGGCATAACTGCTTCCTTTAGTCTTCAACCTCGCGTGTGGTCTAGGGACGCAACAATCTTCTCCTGGTCTTAGGTCCTCATTTCTACTTCTATTTCTAAACAACTCCTTCGCTCTGGGGGACAAAAAGAGAAAAAAAAAAAAAAGTTGCTCTCAGCAATTCTGACCCATGAAGCCCCCATGAAGGATGGCTTTGCTCTGGGTGGGATGCTCTCAGGAAGACAAGGAGATGGAGTAGTTCAATGATAAAGCATAAAACCCAAGCCAGATGCCATTGAGTCAATTCCGACTCATGGTGATCCCACGTCTTGGAGTAGAACTGCACTCCACAGGGTTTTCCAGGGTGTGACCTTTCAGAAGCAGACGGCCAGGCCTTTATTCCAAGGTGCTTTGGGTGGGCTTGACCACCAGTCTTTGGGTGAGTAGTCAAGTGCTTTAACTCTGTCACCCAGGGACTCCCATTCTGTGATAGCGCATCTTGACAAAGCTTCTCTCAGGCTGAAAGAATGATGCCAGACTGGAGCTGTCACTGGTGAAGAACAGTCATTCACAGTAGCAGGATCCAAGACGTCTGGTTGTTTATGCTCTGAACACTTTGGAATATGTTCATGTGTTCGTGTCCCAATCTCTCCCAGTCACCAAGCGGCCTTGTCTGGTGCTGGTGTTCCATGGAATTGTTTATGTTCCACAAAAGAACGCCAGGTGGCGCTGTGAGTTCCAGAACAGCTCCAGAACACCCCGGGTGGGTTTCTCCTTATTACCCACATCTGAGCATACAACCTTGTGCCCGTCAGGTCCCAGGGAGGAAGGTAGGTGGCCTGGTCTACTCTTCTTGTCAGCTCATCCCCCAGGAGATAGACCAAGGATTGTTCTAGAATGAAGAGATCTAGGTCTTGAGCGTCCTTGTCCTTGAGCAGAATGTCCTTGGCTAAAGGGTTACTTAAAGAAACTGAGCTCAGAATCTGCAGGATACAATGTGAGCTATAGGGCTCCCTGGGGGAAAAGATGGAGATGTGACTGTGTGACGGTGGTAGAGGTGAGTGTGACTGTGGTAGTTAAGGTTGTTGACAACTTGGCTGGGCCTGGTTGGGTGTCTGGGCAGCTGGATGTAGTTATTCCTCAAGGTGAGATTGGAATTGGTTCCATGGTGGAATCTACCGGAGCAGCTGAGTTGCTGCTTTAGGGATGTGGTCTGCTTCCAGTAGATAAGCAGCTTTGGAAATGGTTTGTAGCCTTTTGGCACACTTGACCCCTACGTGTAGGCAAGACGTTGTTCAACAGCCTGCCATGCCCTGCCAATCTCGGGACTTCTTCTGGATTTGAATTAGCGGCCTGCCATGTTGTTTGGTAACATAGGGACTGTGTCTTTTTACTTGTCAACCTTGGGCTTCTCAGCCTCAGCAGCCAGCAGCTGCCTGAGTAAAGAAAAGCCTCCAGCTTCAGTGGGCCGGGAGCAGGAGACAGATCTGAAGCCCAAGGTTGAGGGGCTTTCACCCAGCCCCTAGAGCATGGCACTTTGAACTCAGACTTAAAGCCTCCAAACTCTAAGAGAATAAACTCCTGTTTGTTCAAGCCATCCCATTTGTGGTATATTCCTTTCAGAGCAGCACTAGGTAACCAGGACACTGAGGAACCCTACAAAACTTCCCATAGAGACCTTATCTATTACTCTGGGTCACGAAGTGCATGCCCCATACCACAGGAAGGCAGGAGCTGGGGGGCCAGGCAGGATGAGCAAACCTTTCCTGGATTTGTCTGGCCCTCTAGGTCACACATATCCTTGACATTATTGGTCAAGTTAGACTCTATTGTTGCTGCAGTTGCTATTGTTGTGTGCCGTTGAGTTGATTGCAAGTCACAGTGCCCTGTAGGACAGAGTAGACGTAGAACTTACTAGGTTGTAATTTTGATGGGACTGATCACCAGGTTTTTCTCCTGCAGAGCCAGTGAATGAATGGTTTTGAACTGCTGACCTCTCAGTTAGCAGCCAAGTGCTTAACCATTGTTCCACCAGGGCTCCTAGGTTGCCTGCATGCTTGAGATTATTGGTAAAGTTGGGTTCTGGGTAGGATCTGTCATTCATGTGAATGTGATTCGACCATTCAATCTTGGTTAAGGACATAGGAAGTCTTTAAAGTGAAGAGAGGGCTCCATGGGAGAGGTCTGTAGCCCTAGCTCACACCCCCATCCTGTTCTCATGGTGGTGGTAGGTGCCATTGACAGGCTCTGACTCATAGCAGCACCTAACAACAACAATGGCTCATGGTTGTGAACAGCTTTTCCTGTTCGTTGGCTGCTTGGATGTCCTCTTTAGTGAGTTTCTTTTCATGTTCTTTGCCCACTTTGTGATTGTATTTTGATTGTCTTTTTGTTGAATTGTTACAGTTTGCCATGGATTTTAGAGATTAGACCCTTATCAGATACCTTGTTTCTGAAGATTTTTTCCCAGTCTGTAGGTTGTCTGCTTATTCTTTTCATAAAGTCTTTGGATGAGTTTTTAGTTTTTATGAGGTTCCATTGATCTGTTTTGTGTTCTCTTAGTGTATTTGTTATAAATTTTTTTGTCCTATTTTCACAAAAGATTAGGTCCTATAGTTTTCGTCGATGTTCTCTTCCAGAAAATGTATGGTTTTAGTTTAGCATTTAAATCTTTGCTCCATTTTAAGTTAGTTTTCCTGTGTGGTGTGAGATAGGGGTCCTGATTCATTTTTCCACAGATGGATATCCAATTTTGCCAGCACCATTTATTAAAGAGACTTTCTGCCACAGTGAATGGACTTTGACCCCCTGTCTAAAGTCATTTGTCCGTAGTTGGCTGGGTTTAAGTCTGAGTTCTCAGTTCCATTCTCCTGGTGTATGTGTCTACCAGGAGCTCTGGTAGCATTGTGCCTGAAGCACTTGACTGCTAACCAGAAGGCTGGCGGGTCAAACCCACCAGCTACTCCTCGGAAGGAAGATGGGGCAATCTACTTCCATAGTGATACTGCCTCGGAAACTCAAGGAGTGGTCGCTATGAGTCGAGTCCGACTCAACGGCATATAACAACAACAACAACACACATGTCTACCAATGAACCAATACCAGGCTGTTTTGATTACAATGCTGTACAGTAGTTTTTGATACCAAGGAGTAGCAGGCCTCTTGCTTTGTTCTTTTTCTTCAATATTGCTTTGGCCATTCAAGATTTCTTTCTTTTCCATATGAAGTTGGCCATTAGTTTTCCCATTTCAGTAAAGAATATTGTTGGTATTTGTGTCAGGAATGTATTATATCTGTAGATCACTTTAAATAGAACTGACATTTTCACTGTAGTAAGTCTTCCAATCCATGAGCACAGGATGTGTTTCCATTGTTATAGGTTTCTTTTAGCCTTTCACAGTAACGTTTTGTCATTTTCATTGCACACATCTTTTATATCCCTGGTTTGGTTCATTTCTAGATATTTTATTGATTTGGGGGCTATTGTAAATGGTATTGTTGATTTCTTTTTTTGGAGTAGGCATTGTTAGTGCAGAGGAACGCAACTGATTTTTGTGTAGGGATCTTTGTTCTGATCACTACACAAAAATTATTGCCCAATAATTTCCACATCAGAGTGCTGCTCTGACAGGAATATACCACAAATGGAATGGCAGAACAAACAGTTTATTCTCTTACAGTTTGGAGGCTTTAAGTCTGAGTTCAAAGTGCCAGGCATTAGGGGCTGGGTGAAGGGCCTTCAAACTTGGGTTTCAGATCTGCCTCCTGCTCCTGGCCCACTGAGGCTGGAGGCTTTTCTTCAATCAGACAGCTGCTGACTGCTGAGGTTGACAAAGCCCAAAGCTGACAAGTAAAAAGGCACAGTCCCAATGTTACTAAACAACACGGCAGGCCACTAATTCAAGTCCAGAAGAAGTCCCAAGATTGGTAGGGCATGGCAGGCTGTTGAACAATGAGTTGGCTACATGCAGGGTTCAAGCATGCCAAAAAGCTGGAGACCTTCCTCAAAGCTGCATCTTATATACTGGAAGCAGACCACATCCCTAAAGCAGCGACTCAGCCACACCAGTAGATTCCACCATGGAACTGATTGCCAATCTCACCATGGGGAATAGCTACAATCAACTGCCCAGCTGCTCAATCAGGCCCAGCCTAACTGACACACAAATTTAACTACTATAATCTTGTACTCTGCAACATTGCTAAATTTTTCTATTAGTTCCAGCAGTCTTTGTGTGGAATCTTTCAGGTCTCCTATGTATAGGATCATGTCATCTGCAAATAGAGATATCTGTACTTCTTCCTTTCCGAATTGTTGTTGTGGTGGTTAGGTACCATCAAGGCAGCTCTGACTCATAGTGACCCCTTGTAAAACAGAACACAACATTGCCCAGTCCCATACAAGCATGATATCCTTCGCCAAGGAATGGTCCCTTCTGACAATATGACCAAAGATGAAGCCTGGCCATTCTCGCTTCTAAGGAGCATTCCAGCCGCACTGCTTCCAAGACAGATTTGTTCCTTCTTCTGGCTGTCCATGGTATTTTCAATATTCTTTGCCAACACCACAATTTAAAGGTATCAACTCTTCTTCAGTCCTCCTTATTCATTGTCTAGCTTTACCATGTATATGAGGTGATTGAAAATACTGTGGTTCGGATTAGGTGCACCTTAGCCTTCAAAGTGATGTCTTTGCTTCTTAACACGTTGAAGAGGTCTTTTGCAGGACATTTGCCCAGTGAAATACAGCATCTGATTGCTTGACTCCTGCTTTCAGGTTTGTTGATTATGGATCCAAGTCAAATGAAATCTTTGACAACTTCAATCTTTTCTCCATTTATTATGATGCTGCTTATTGGCCCAGTTTTGAGGATTTTCATTTTCTTTCTGTTGAGCTGTAATCCATACTGACGACTGTAGTATTTGATCTTCATCAAAGTCCTCTTCACTTTTAGCAAGCAAGGTTGTGTTATCTGCATGTGGGAAGTTATTAATGAGACTTCCTCCAATCCTGATGCCACATTCTTCTTCATATAGTCTAGCGTCTTGGATTATTTGCTCAACATACATATTGACTAAGTATGATGAAAAGATACAACCCTAACACACCCCTTGCTGGTGTTAAACCATGTAGTATCCACTTATTCAAATGAATGACAGCCTCTTAGTCAGTACAGGTTCTACAGGAGCACAATTAAGTGTTCTGGAATTCCCATTCTCCGTAATGTTATCCATAATTTGTTATGATCCACACCGTCAAATACCTTTGCATGGTCAATAAAACACAGGAAACCGTCTTTCTGGTATTCTTTGTTTTCAGCCAAGATCCATCTGACATCAGCAATGGTATCCATCATTCCATGTCCACTTCTGAATCCAGCTTGCATTTCTGGAAGTTCGCTGTCAATATACATTTTTGAATTATCTTCAGCAAAATTTTACTAGTATGTGATATTAATGATATTGCCCAATAATTTCCACATTCTGTTGGATCACCTTTCTTTAGGATGGGGACAAATATTGATCTCTTCCAGTCGGTTGGCCAGGTAGCTGTGTTCCAAATTTCTTGGCAAAAACGAGTAAGCACCTTCAGCACTGCATCTGTTTGTTGAAACATCTCAATGGGTATTCTCTCAATTTCTGACATCTTGTTTTTTGCCGGTTCCTTTAGTACAGCTTGGACTTCTTACTTCAGAACCCTTGGTTCTTGATCATATGCTACCTCATGAAATAGCTGAATGCCGACCAGTTCTTTATTCTTGCAGTGACTCTGTGTATTCTTTCCACCTTCTTTTGATGCTTCCTGCGTAATTCAATATTTTGCCCATAGAATCCTTCACTATTGCAACTCATGGCTTAATTTTTTTCTTCAGTTCTTTCAGTATAAGAAATGCTGAGCATTTTCTTCCCTTTTAACTCCAGGTCTTTGCACATTTCATTATAATACTTTCCTTTGTCTTCTAGAACCACCCTTTGAAATCTTCTGTTCAGCTCTTTTATTTCATCATTTCTTCCATTCACTTTAGCTACTCTCTGTTCAATAGCAAGGTTCAGAGTCTCTTCTGGCATCCATTTTGGTCTTTTCTTCCCTTCTTGTATTTTTAATGACCTTCCGATTTCTTCATGGATGATGTTCTTGATATCATCCCATAGCTTGCCTGGTCTTTGGTCCTTGGTGTTCAATGTGTCAAATTTATTCTTCAGATGGCCTTTAAATTCATATGGGATATAATCAAGGTTATATATTGGCTCTCATGGACTTGTTTTAATTTTCTTCAGCTTCAACTTGAAGTTGCATATGAGTAATTGATGGTCTGTCCTGCATATTCCATCTGGTGAAGTCCATGTGTATAGCCACCATTTACGTTGTTCTAAAAAGGTATTTGCAATGAATAAGTTGTTGGTCTTGCAAAATTCTATCGTGTGGTCTCCAGAGTCATTTCTATCACCAAGGCCATATTTTCTAATTACTGATGATTCTTCTTTGTTTCTAACTTTCACATTCCAATCATTAGTAATTATCAATACACCTTGATTGCATGTTTGGTCAATTTCAGATTGCAATAGTTGGTCAAAATCTTCATTTTTTTTCATTTTTGGCTTTAGAAGTTGGTGCATAAATTTGAATAATTGTAGTATTAACTGGTCTTCCTTTTAGGTATATGGATACCATGCTATCATTGACAGCACTGTCAATGTTCTTAGTGATCTTCTTTTTAGATGTTCTGTTTATAATTGAAAGTGATATGTTACAGTCCCCTAATATTATTGTGGAGTTGTGTATTTCTCCTTTCTTATCAGTCCATATTTGTGTCATGTATTTTGGTACATTTCCATAGGTACATATGTATTTTAATTGTTAAATCATTTTGCTAGATTGATCCTTTTTTTAATTATGTAATGTCCTTTTTTATCTCCTGTAATGGATTTTTGTTCAAAGTCTATTTTGTCTGATATCAGTATAGCTATCCTAGATCTTTTATGTTTGTTTGTTTGTTTTGTTTCCTGGTTGAATGGAATATTTTTCTCCATCCCTTTCTTTTCAGGCTGTTTGTGTCTTTATGTCTAAAGTGTACTTCTTGTAGACATCAAGGAAATAGATCATGTTTTTATCTATTCTGCCACTCTTTGCCTTTTGCATAGGGCATTTAGACCATTTACTTATTGTTATTATTATTATTTTATTTTAAGAGCTTGTTTTACGTTCAATATTACGTGTACGTTTAGCCTCACTGCCCATTTACCATGTCCAATCCTAACCCAGTCTCATCTCCTCCCTACCCAGTAACCCTCCCCCTGTGCCCCTCATATTTATGCAATCCTGTTTGTCTTGCATTTCCTCAATTTGAATGTTGGTAAAGTTATTACTGAAAATGAAGCATCCACCTCACTCATTTTGCTATTTGTTTTGTTGAGTGTTTCATATCTTAATATTTTTTTATTTGGATTTTTCTGCTTTTATGTGTATTTGGCTGCTTTCTTGTGATGAACATTTTTCTAACTTCCTTCTTTTCTTCTGAATGTTTCTTCTTGGTGATTTCATAGTGGTTCCACATATGTCACATTGCAGGCTTTACAATTACAACAAAGTTTAACATATGAACAGCAGTTACCACACAATCTTAACATAATAAATCAATTTGTGATGCACTTCTCCCTCCCCCATTTCTGTTGGTGTGCTTCCATGAATGTCAATGTACAACCTGTATTCAATAAGTTTGCTTTGTACTTATTTCTTATGAACTTGATGTGGTATTGTTTGTGGAATTTAATTATTGTGTTTATTCCCTGAAAATATCCTGTACTTGGTCCTTATGATTGCCTGTGCTGTTGCATTTTAGGTATATCTCTCCCTCTCTCTTATTTTTTTCCCCATGCATAGAAATAAGTATTTATTTAATGCTCTTGCTTTTCCATTTGGAGCACTTCCTTGAGTAATACTTGCAGAGCTGGTCTGGTGGTGGCAAATTCCACGAACTTCTGTTTGTTTAATAATGTCTTCATTTCCCCCTTAATTTTGAATGACAACTTTGCTGGGTAAAGAATTCTTGGTTGGTGATTGTTTTCTTTCAGTGTTTTGTTTATGTCACTGCATTGTCTTCTGGCCGGTAGAATTTGTGGGGAGAAATCTGCACTGGTTCTTATGAAATCCCTTGATATGTTACATTGAGTTTTTCTCTTGCTGCTTTTGGAATTCTCTGCTTGTCTTTGGTTTTCAAGAATTTTATTATGATATGGTTCAGAATTGATCTTTTAGTGCATTTTAATTGGGGTTCGTATAGGTTCTTGTACTTGCAGGCTTGGATCTTTGCCCAGATCTGGAAAATTCTCTTTGATTTTCACTTGGAAACTCATTTTTTATGTCTTTATTGTCATCATGGTGCCCTGGGATTCCTATAGTTCTAATGCTAGATTTCTTTATTGCATCCTTTATTTCCTCTTGGGTTTGTTTTCTCTTGTATTTCGTGAGACCTGATAAGGTCAGTTATTTTGTCTTCTAGCTCATTCTTTCTATCTTCTTTCGTTCAACTCTATTGCTGAATATTTCTCTTGCTTTTCTTATTCAGTTGTTTTATTCTTCAATTCCAGTAGTTTTCTTTATTTTCCTTTATGTTTTCAATTCCCAGATTGAGTCTTTCATTTTGTTCCTCCAACTGTTTCCTGATCTCTGCTAGATTGTTTATTGTATTTTTTAAAAAATATATTTTTAGCACCATACCCTGAAAACTATCAATTCTTTACATTATTCTTAACCTCCATAGAAGAAATTTCCTCTTCTTCATGTTTTATTTTGACTGGTCCTTCTTCTCTTGTGATTTTATGTGTTTTTACTAATTTTGTTGGATTTGGGCCATTTTGTTGTCTTGTTTTTTACTTTAAATTATGTATTCCCATTTTTGTGGAGAAATTTTCTGATTAGATGCCCTGGTGGCACAGGGGCCAAGCACCCAGTTGCCAACTGAAAGTCCAGGGCCTACACCCAGAAGCTGCTTCATGGAACTAAAGATGCAGCAGCCCACCTCTGCAAAGACTCACAACCCTGGGGACTCCACAGGGCAGCTTTACTCAGCCTCCTGGATCACTAAGAGTCAGAATCATTTTAGTGGCAGCAGACTTGGTATCTTCTCCTGAGAACCACTAGAAAGCACTCTTATCCTATTTTTTTTTTTTTCCTAGTTCTGGTTCAGGAGATCTGGATGCTTGATGTCTGGGGTTCAATATACACACACAGGATGGGTGGTTATTATTTGCAGACAATGATGTAAACAGTGGGGCTCGATTTTTCTATTGCAAAAATGAGGAGCACTCCATGTATTTCCCTCTATAGGCACCCTGCACAGGCTCAGTGTTGCCCTGTCAGTCTGAAATATTCCCCTCGAGCTGCTGCCTGTGCTATTTCTCTAAGTCCTAGTGGCTGTCCATCTCAGGCCTCAGATTCAACAGCATTCTTCCCCAGTGCTGTGCACTCCCTTTGCCCCCTCCGAACTGCACTGCCGATGAAATTCCATGTTCACTTTGCACCACCTTAACAAAAAGGGGGAGGGGGCTTACAGCTTCCTTGGATTAGCTTCCTTTCAGTGTTCACTGTTTGGGGTATAACCCAGCTCTGTCTCAAATTGGCTGCGATGAGTGAGTGCTCCTGAGGTTAGTAGGTGGGTTCTCCCAGCTTCTGTGTCATCCCCTCTCCTCCTCCCTCCCACTTTTGGATGCACCTCTACTCTCCAACACCTCCGCTGCTCTCTGGAGTTCTATGATCTCAGCCTGCCCTTGTTTTTGTTCACAGTTCAGCGGACAAGTTGTTAGGCGAGTAAATGGGTGCCTCCGCTCACTTTGCCATTTTGCTTCACCTCCTGCAATATATGCTTTTTATAGAAAAATTCAAAATAGAAGGGGGAAAAAAGAAGGCTGCAAAGCAGCCCTTTGTCCCTGGCACCCAGTAACAGCTATTCTTAAAACATGGTTTGATTACTCTGTGTCTTCTTTTTTCATGGTCCATTCAAATTAATTGTAATCATGCTGTATCTTCATATTTTTATTTAAATATTAAAAATTACTCAGACAATATTTAAATGCTTTTTAAAATTGTTTTATTGTGGTGAATATATATATATATATAACAAAACATTTTCCAATTCAATGATTGTTACATGTTCAATTAGGTAACATTGATCATATTCTTCATGTTATGCAATCACCACCACTGTTTCCAGATTATCCCATTACCATTAACAGAACTCAAGTGTTCCCTAAGCTAACACTCCTCATTTCTCTCTCCCTCCCCCTCCTTGTAACCATTCATAAACTTCAGTTTCTATGTATTTCCTGTTTCATACAATAGAGATCATACAGTAATGGTCCTTTTATGACTGACTGATTTCACTCAGTATAATGTTTCCAGGGTTCATCCGTGTTGTGGCATGTATCAGGACTTCATTTATCTTTATGGCAGAGTAATATTCCATCATATGTGTGTACCACATTTTGCTTACCCATTCTTCTGTTGATGGACATTTTGATTGTTTCCACCTTTTGGCCGTTGTGAATAGTATTTCAATGAACGTTTGCATACCTGTTTCTTTGTAAATGATTTTTTTTTGTAAGCAACTAATATAGTAAAATATAGAATAAAAGTGGAAGCTGCCTGTCATACCTTTTCCAGAGACAATCCTCATGACCTGTATGGTACATATCCTCTTTCTATTTTCTACAAGTTTAGGCCTTTTTTCACTTAATGTTGTAAAATAAACATTGCCAAGCTATTCCAAGCTCTGTGTAAACTTATTGTTTAAAGGCTGATTGACCTTCTACTGAGTGGAAAGTTCCTACACAACCTCCCTTTTTTGTCACCAAAAAGTTTCTAATCACTTAGGAATCCAAGAAATCAAAGCCAGAAAGTGGCCAAGTACAACCCAGAGAAGTTATAAACGTAGAAAGACAGATCTTACTTGTAGATAAATGTGGATAGATGGATTATATTTGTTACAACATCATATTAGAATACCAAAGCAAAACCAACCTCACTGCTATTGAATCAATTCCTACTCATACTGACCACTACTATGTTTCCAAGGCTGTAAATCTTTATGGAAGCAAGTTGTATCATCTTTCTCCTGTGGAATGGTGAGGGGGTTTGAACCACTGACATTCTGGTTAGTGGCCAAATGCCTTAACCACTACACCACCTTTATTAGAATACACTGTGAGAGAAAAAAAAAAAAGTTAACTAAATTCGGAAAAGAAAAGGCTGACACTCCTTGCTTAAGGAAGCAAGAAGTCTTTAAACTGAAGAGGGTTCCACTGGGAGAAGTCTGTGTCTCTAGCCCACACCGTGCCCTATTCTCTTGATTTAGACCTGAAAGAGAACAAAGAATTTTTCTTTTTCAAAATAAGGTTTTTATTTTTTTGACTCTGTTTTCCATCCTCTGCAGTAGCAAGTGTTCTACTGCTATTTATTGTGTTTTTAATTTTTAATGCTTTGTGCAAGTCACCAGTGCTCTAAGCAGAATTGGCATGAGTACTTTGAGGGTGGACAGGAGCTCTGGTAGCATAGTGCCTAAGGCACTTGACTGCTAACCAGAAGGCTGGCGGTTCAAACCCACCAGCCAGTCCTCTGAAGGAAGGTTGGGCAATCTACTTCCGTAGTGATACTGCCTCGGCAACCCAAGGAGGGGTCGCTATGAGTCGGGGCCGACTCGACGGCACATAACAACAACAACTCTGAGGGTGGAAGTGATACTGAATTCTTCATTGTTATAGCCTGGTAACTTTCCTGAGGTGCACAGTTGGCCGTTGGACCGTACTTGTGGAGTGAAAGAACAGAAGGAGGAATGAAAGCAAATCACTGTTGTTCTCCAGCTGAAGCCAATTTCATTCTTTCCCTTCAAATGATAAACACTTGAAAGTAGGAGAAGTAGATGTGGTAACTTTTCATATTCATTTGCAAAAACACTTAAGAACAACAACAACAAATAAAAGCCCAGTTGGTATGAGTTGATTCAGACTCATGGCAATCTCATGTGTGTCAGAGCAGAGCTATGCTCCATAGAGTTTTCACAGCAGTGACCTCTCAGTATTCTGTTCTGGTTCCCTAGTGCTGCTCTGACAGGAATATATAACAAACAGGATAGCTTGAAGAAACAGGAATTTATTCTCTTATAGTCCAGGAGGCTAGAAGTCTGAGTTCAAAATGCCAGGTTTTTATTAAATAGGTTTTTTTTATTAAATAGGCTGGGTGAAAGCCCCTTGACCTTGGGCATCAGCTCTGCCTCTTGCTCCTGGCCCACTGTAGCTAGAGGCACCTCTTTACTCAGGCAGCTGCTGGCTGCTGAGGCTAACAAGCCCAAGGTCAACAAATAAAATGGAACAGTCCCAATGTTACCAAACCACATGGCAGGCCATTAATTTAAGTCCATTGTAAGTCCCAAGGTTGGAAGAGCATGGCAGACTGCTGAACAATGACATGGCTACATGCAGGGTTCATGCATGCCATAGGCTAGAGACTGTCCCCAAGGCTTCTCCTTATATTCAGGAAGCAGATCATATCCCAAAGGCAGCTACTCAGTTGCTTGTGGTAGATCCCACTATGGAGTTGATTGCCAGTCTCATCATGGGGAATACTACATTCAGCTGTCCAGCCACTCAACCAGGCCCAGCCACGTTGACACACAATCTTAACCACCACAATTCCACCCCTTGTCAACTTGGTACCTGTACAGATCTTCAATGGGTGGTATCTGTACAGATCTCCTTCATTTCTCTCGAGGACCCTCTGGGTGTGTTTGAACCACCAACCTTTTGGCTAGTAATGAAGTGTTTAATCAGTTGGGCCACTCAGGCATCTCACTTAAAAATCAAAAGCCAAAAACCAAACTCACTGCTGTTGAGTCAGATCCAACTCATAGTGACCCTTCCTTGGGTTTCCAAGGCGGTATCACTACAAAAGTCAATTGCTTAAACTTCCTTCTGAAGAGTGGCTGGTGGGTTTGAACCACTAGCCTTCTGGTTAGCAGTCAGATGCCTTAGGCACTGACATGGCATATTAGGGAAGCCCAGATTTTCTTAAAGGTGCCACGTCATCAGCAATCATGAAGAAGACTGGGGCAAGTTTTCAATGGTAATAAGAATGAAGAGAGAATGGGTATGAGCACCAGGAGGAAATACCTGTGGTGGCTTGTGTGATATTAGCACTTTTCTTTGGATGGCAAGTCTTTAAAGACACTCAGGTTTTAGGGTCTTGTTGTTGTCATTGGGTGCCATCCAGTTGGCTCCAATCATAGCACCCCTATGTCCAACAGAACAAAAAACACTGCCTGGTCATGCAGCATCATCCCAATCCTTTAAGTTCTTAAAGTTGTGGAATTATACTCGAGCAGTTCAAAATAATACTGTTTATTACCTCTTGATTCATTTGCTAATTGTGCAAGGCCTGCCCAGTTGGACCCTGGTGGCCATTTAGTTCCATCATTATGGCCAAGTCAGATGGCTTGGCCTCTCCGCTTCTGGGAAGGAGCTATTTAACAAAAGCCTTTTTTTCCCTCTTTCTTTTCTGTTTTGACTGCTTTAAGTCCTGCACATGCAGGTAGGGAAAGAGGTAAAAGAGTTTTATGGGGAAGTTGATATCTGGGACAGGAATTTCCTGAGAAAGCTACTGCATTAAATTAATGGAATTAAAATATGATCCCCTAAAGGGGAATAGATGCCAAGCACCTTTTGTCTTAACAGCCCATGTTGGTGCCTCATAAATTTTGATTGAATGAAGAACATAATGTAATAACATTTTTTCTTAAGTATATAATCCATGGAGAAAACCAGGTCAATAATGGTTTCCTGGCATAGCCTTTGAAGGCAAGTGGGGGTGAAGTTCAAATTTCTCTGCAGACTGGGGAAGAGGTACACCTAGCAAAGACAGGAAACAGGAACAATGTCATGTTCTACCTCATTTCATCTTAACAAACCTTCTATGGACAAAGTATTACTGACCTGTGTTAAAGTTCATGATTATTTCTTCTGCCATTTGCAATCTGCTATTGAGCTTTTCCAGTGAAATTTTCATTTCAGTTATTTTACTTTTCAATTCCTGAATTTCTAGTTGGTTTTTTAGACAATTTCTGTCTGTTAATTGGTCTTATCTATAGTATGGGGCATTGTTTCTCATAGTTTCCTTTAAGTCTTTAGATTTGTCTTCCTCGAGATACTTGAAGATATTTGTGATACCCAATGTAAGCTGTTTGTCTGGTAAGTCCAACATCTGTGCTTCCTCAAGAACAGTGTCTATTGATTGCTCTTGTTCCTATAGATAAACTATACTTTGCTGTTTGTTTGTGAGACTCATAATTTTTTTAAAACTGCACATGTAAAATAAAGTTATATGTCAGCTCTAGAAATTAAGTCCCCCCTCCCCTCAGGGCTTGTTGCTGCTGTTTGTTATTGCTATTTGTTTAGTGACCTTCCTGGACTAATTCTGTAAAGACTGTATATCCTCTGTCTCACACATAGAGACTCACTGAAGTTTCTGCTCAGTTAGCTTATGGTCAGCTAATGACTGGACAGGGTTTACCTAAATGCTTTAAGCCAGTAAGTTTTCAGCCTTTCATGAGGGGCTGTGTGTCCATTGGGATCTGACTTCAATGCTCTAGCAGGCAGTTTAGAACTCTACCTTAGCAGAGCTGCAGGTTCAGTCAGGGACAAGAGTTTTCTCAGGCCATTCCTGGGCATAAAACCAATTTTGGGAGTGCACACAGCCCAGTGCATGTATATGGCCATCCCAGGAATATGTCAGAGCTCTTCAAAGCCACCTGTGGACATCTGATGCCCTAGTTTTCCTTTTTAATTTTTTTGGCAGTCTTAGGTTAGACCCAACGGATAAATTTGCCTCACACACCTGCAGTGTTAAACGTTATTAATTGCAGTCAGTTCCACCTCGTGGTGACCCTATGTGTGTAGAGTCCAGTTGCTCCATAGGGTTTTCAAGGCTGTAACCTCTTGGAAGCAGGTCACCAGGCCTGTCTTCCAAGGTGCCTCCAGATGGGAGTCAACCTGTCAAACTTCTGGCTAGTTAGTATTTGAGTGCTTAACCATTTGTGCCACCCGGAGACTCAGTAGTTAAATAATCGGCATTAATTAATTTCAACAGTAGGGGTAAAATGGTTCACACAGAAGGAGCTCTGAGTCAGTTCATATGAAAACAAGCCCTGAGAATTAGGCTTTTCAATGAGCTGCCAGACACGTCAAATACTGACAGTTCTCTAGGGATGGGGCTTGTGGGAAGGACAAAACCTGCCTCCTTTAGCAGTTGCTAGGTTGCTGGTTTCCACAGCTCTGAGTTGTGGGGCTGTTGGCTCTTGAGCTTTCCTTGGAGCTGGGAAAAGGGAGATGGAATTATGGTAGCGTAGTGCCTAAGGCACTTGACTGCTAACCAGAAGGCTGGCGGTTCAAACCCACCAGCCACTCCTCGGAAGGAAGGTTGGGCAATCTACTTCCGTAGTGATACTGCCTCAGAAACCCAAGGAGGGGTCGTTATGAGTAGTGACCGACTCGACAGCACATAACAACAACAACAACAAATGCCATAAAAGCTCACTATTCTGATGGAGATACAGCTCTTTTTCTGGAATAAACACTCCTCAGATTGTTGTAAGCCTTTAGGGCATCCACAGAATTCTGAAAAGTTGATTTTGATGCCTTTGCCAGTCTTCTCATTACTTTCATGAAGGAACAGATTTTTGGAGGGTCTTTTCTCTGACAGGAGTCGCTGGGTGGTGCAAATGGTTAACATGTTTGTCTGCGAACTGAAAGGCTGGAGGGTCGTGTCCACCCCAAGGCACCTCAGAAGAAAGGCCTGGAAGTCTACTGTTGCAAAACCAGCCATTGAAAAACCTACAGAGCAAGTTCTTCTCTGACCCACATAGGTCACCGTGAGTTGGAATCAACTCAGTGACAACTGGTTCTGGAAGTGAGATCTTCCCCCATTAATCTTATGTATGTTAGGGTTTGAATGCTGTATGAACGAGACACAATCTCCCATTTAATCTACAAACATTATAAGGAACTATAGGGGGAGATAGATGATGAACTAGTCATGGTCCTGGCCTCAAGGCATTCACAGTCTAGGGAAATAAGCCGGGACCCAGCTAACCCTCCTTAGAGGCACAGTGACTTGGAGGCAGAGTGTAAGGGAGCTGACTCACACTTCCTTAGAGAAATGAGACAATTCTCTGAGGAAGGTGGGCTTTGAGTTTGGTTTTTTATGACTTACCAAGCCCTTACATTCAGCTATAGATTAGAACCTCACATTCCTGCATCCCTCAGTGCTGGGAGACTCAGAACAAGAGGCACATGGGCCCAGAGGTCTCCTGAGCAAGCAGCAGACCCAGCCCCCATCCCCTTCTCACTCCAGGATGAGGTCATAAGGTCATAAGGCCATGAAGTGTGGGTGGGATTTCAGTAGACAGATAATGGGGAGAACCCACCCCAGGCAATGGGGAAAGTATAGGCAAAGGTGGGGGGGGGCAGGGGCAGATTCAGGGAGAGGTCAGGCTGAAGCCTTTGGGTTTTTCTGAGGGCAGTTGTCGTTGTGGTTAGCTGCTGTTGAGTTGGCACCAGCTTATGTGACCTCATGTACAATGGAACAGAGTGCTTCCTGGCCCCCACAAGTGGGTGCAGGTCGGACCATAGTGATCCGGACGGTTCTTACCGGCTGATTTTCAGAAGTAGATTGCTAAGCCTTTCTTCAGGGTCTCTATTAGTCTGGAAACTACACTAAAATGTCCTAAGTATCATAACAAGGTATGTTGTTGTTGTTATTATGTGCCGTCGAGTCAGCCCCGACTCATAGCGACCCCTCCTTGGGTTTCCAAGGCAGTATCACTACGGAAGTAGATTGCCCCATCTTCCTTCCGAGGAGTGGCTGGTGGATTTGAACCGTCAGCCTTCTGGTTAGCAGTCAAGTGCCTTAGCCACTATGCTACCAGAGCTCCTATAACAAGGTATAAAGTGCCTTATCTAGGAACTGAACATGTAAGGTGTGAATTCTACCACTACCCCTGTATGAAAGCAGCAGTAATCATGACATATTTTTAAGCAGCATGTAAGGCGAGAAAGAGAAAACTAATTGTCTTTATATAGTCTTCTCCATTTTATTTAATACTTGAGTAACTGATGTTCAACTGGCCCTTTAGCCCTGGCATCAGACAGACACAGATCTGAATCTTCACTCTTCCCCTTTCCCAATTGTGGAGCTAGGGAAATCTGTGCCACTCACTGGGCTGCTGTGGCTTCGTCTGTGAAGATGGGAGGCTAAGGCTCGTCGCATAAAAATGTTGTACACATGAGATGAAGTACATTAACTATCTGTCACACAGTAGATGCTTCATACAAGAGAGAATTTTTTGGAATTATTCTCCAAAAATATGTTTAAAATCTAATTATCCATGTTTTATTTTATTCACCGAGACAGGGACTGCCAGAAGATATGGAATGTGTTCAAAAATGCATTTCTTACCAAGAACCCTTGCAACATTACAGAAGAAGACTACCAACCACTAGTGAAGTTGGCCAATCAAACTTTACCTTGCAACAAGGTAACTGGTTCAAATGAGTGATTTTAAAACTGAGGATGAAAGTCAGAGGGAAGAGATTACAGGACCAGATGTTGACTAGGATGTTGACTAGACACACACACACACTCTCTCTCTCTCTCTCTCTCTACCCCTTTCTTCTCTTTCTCCCTCTCTTTTACACACACACAAAGCACATGCAACACATACACACACACACAGTCTGTTTTACATACACATGGAGCATACTCCACACACAAATGCAACACAGATAAGCACATAACCCAAGCCATGGTGTTGTCACTTGCCTCATATGCACATGAGAGCTGGATGATGAGTAAGGAAGACCGAAGAAGAATTGATGCTTTTGAGTTAGACATTAGGTTGGGGGTGTGGTTGAGAAAAGGATGGTGTTTGTGGGGCCACTGGGGACCAGGGATTAGGACATTTGGGGAAGGTCGGTAAGAGAAAGAGAAATGGGGACATGGAAAGAGGAAGGGAGAATTGGGCAAAAGTCAGACAAAACAAGTCTAACGCCAAACACACCACAAACAATGAAACAAAAAAAAAAATCCAAACTTACATAGGCACAAAACTTTTCTCTGGTTTTTGATAATAATCATAATAACAATGCCAATTTGCATTTGCAGTTTATGTTTTTCGTTTAGACAGTCGTCTCCCAACTATTATCATACAGATTAAATGGAGGGTCAGTGAATGGAGGAAGCCCCTCAATTAGGTGGACTGACACAGTGGCTCCAACAACGGGCTCAGACACAGCAAGGATTGCGAGGGTGGGGCAGCACGGGGCAGCGCTTCGTTCGGTTGTGCATAGGCTTGTTATGCGTTAGAACCAACCTGACGGCACCATTATCTGTAGGATCCTGGGGGTGCAAGTGGTTTGCCATCAGCTGCTCCCTTAAAGGTTGGCAGTTTGAACCCACCCAGTGGCACAACGGAAGAAGGGTCTGTAAAGACCATCACCAAGAAGCTCCCATGAACAGTTGTACTCTGTAGTATGTGGTGTCACCAGGAGTCAGTACCAACTCAAAGGCAAAGGTTCAGGTTTATTAACCATTATTTTACCAGGTCTTCACAGCCATCCTGTGAAATGGACACGTCGGGTGTCAGCATCCCCACTTCACCAGTGAGAAAGCTCAGGTTGCTTATTTTAGGTGGCCAGTGATTGGTCAGCAGGCTAGAAAGTGACTGGTTGAAACACAAAGGATGGCTATATGATTTGTAGCTAGAGTGGCCCGAGTTTTCATATATTGAATATACTGGAAAAGATGTAGTAGAGTGCATCTTTTTAAAGTCAGTGCTTAACGTGGAATTCAGTGTGCTCAAATTGCCATGGAGAAGCCCTTGCATTCATCCTCACATTGCAGCCTCTCTTCCCATTGTCAGTGAGCTGGAGTAATTAGCATCCTCCTTGGTGTAGCAGGCACAGTGCCCTGCAAAGAGCAGGTGCTTGGTACATAATAGCCTAGATGAACATTTAAATACATGACACTACTATCCACACTGTGCTAAGCAATTCATCTGCATTATCTCATTTAATCTCCCCATCATCCTGTGAGTTTGGAATCATTATCATCATCACCGTTCTATAGATGAGGAAAGTGAGGCTTAGTGTTGCTGAAAGTCAGCTAATGAATGGTGCTGGGAGACTTCAGGAAGACAGTTTGACTCCAGGCCTGGGCTGTAAGCGGCTACCCACCACTGTCTCTATGAATAATGAAGAGGTTCCTGGAGGAGAATCCTATTCTGAAATTTGTCCTTCTGTACTTTTAAGAGGGACCCTGAGAAAAATCCACTGTGCTAGCTCTGTTTTGTTTGTGTGTGTGTCGGGGGGGGAGGTTTAGGGGAAGGAGAGAGGGCCAAGGAGCTTTATAAGAATCGAAGAGCACCTCTCCCAGAATACGGCAGAGAGACTTTTTTTTCTTCAAGTTATCTTGGGAATTTAGGAACTCCAGAATGCCTCCTCCACATGTGGTTGGATTTCAGGTTTATTATAAAGTTGATCAGTGACTTTCAGACCTTCTTGATTGCAACCCAGATTCTTAAGTTCATTTTGTATTGTGACCTAGAAGATACACATACACAAACACATTCCAGACATACACACACACTCTCTCTCTCTTCCTCTTTCTGTCTCTCTCTGCCTCTCTTTTACACACACACACAAAGCACACTCAACATATACACACACACAGTCTGTTTTACATACACATGGAACATACTCCACACACAAATGCAACACAGATATGCACATAACCCAAGCCATGGTGTTTTCACTCGCCTCATATGCATAATGCATGTGAGAGCTGGAAGATGAATAAGGAAGACCAAAGAAGAATTGATGCTTTTGAGTTGTGGTGCTGGCGAAGAATACTGAAAACAGCACGGACTGCCAGAAGAACCAACAAATCTGTCCTGAAAAAGTGCAGCTGGAACGCTCCTTAGAAGCGAGAATGGCCAGACTTTGCCTCACCTACTTTACTCATGTTGTCAGAAGGGGCCAGTCCCTGGAGAAGGATATCATGCTTGGTAAAGTGGAGGGTCAGTGTAAAAGGGGAAAGCCCTCAACAAGATGGACTGACACAGTGGCTGCAGTGATGGGTTCAAGTATAGCGAGGATTGTGAGGCTGGCGCAGGACTAAGAATTGTTTCTTTCTGTTGTACTTACTGTGGTCGCTATGAGTCAGGGTCTGCATGACATCACCTGACAACAACAACACCACTCCACACATATGCACACACATACACTGTCTTTCTCTTTTACACACGCACACATAACAGCACACTCCAATACACTTGCATGCTCTCTCTCCCTCTCTCTTTTACACACACACAGAATACACACACTCTACACACATAAACACATAAGCACACTCCATATGCACCCACACACAATGCAATGATGCACAAAACAATACTGATGCTTTACTACATGTAAATTATTCTGATGTTTTCTGGATTCTTTCATTTACAAAAAGGTAGATTATTTTTTCACCTATCCCGTTGATTTCAATAATAATTGTGCTTATTCTTCCTTAGACCCTCTTGTGGAGCAGAACGAATGCCCTGGCCCATCAGTACACAAAGGTCCAGCAAGAAATATTCACCCTGGAGGACACCCTGCTGGGCTCCATGGCTGACGGCCTGGTTTGGTGTGGAGACGCAGGCACTACTGGTGAGGCTCTGGCCCCTGTGGGATTGCCCAGGGCTGCTGGGCAAATGAGCCCTGAGCTGTGCCATGAACTCTGACAGATCAGTGCTCAGAAAAGAGTGCAGGCACCCACTCTGATGCCACTGATTCCCTCGGTGACAGTTCAAACAAAGCAAAACAAGAAACCAAAACACAGTGTATGTGTGTGTGTGTGCATGGTAAAGTAGAACTGTGCTCCACAAAATTTACAATGGCTGATTTTTCACAAGGATATTGCCAGGCCTTTCTTCCAAGGTACTTCTGGGTGGTAGCTGAAGCAAATGGAAGAAATGAGAAGATAAAACAAGATAAATCCAGAAGATCTCAAAGAGCAGCTCGAGCAGACAAAGCCAATTATACAATGAAATATGCAAAGACCTGGAGTTAGAAAACCAAAAGGTAAGAACGTGGCATTTTACAAGATGAAAGAACTGAAGAAAAAATGTAAGCCTCAAGTTGCAATATTGAAAGATTCTAAGGGCAAAATATTGAATGATGCAGGAAGCATCCAAAGAACATGAAATACACAGTGTCACTGTACCAAAAAAGAGGTCTATCTTCATCCATTTCAGGAGGTAGCATATATCAAGAACCAATGGCATTGAAGGAAGAAGTCGAAGCTGCACTGAAGGAATTGCTGAAGAACAAGGGTCTAGGAATTGACGGAATATCCACTGAGATGTTTCAACAAACAGATGCCCCGCTGCAGGCACTCACTCAGCTATGGCAAGAGATTTGGAAGACAGGTACCTGGTCAACTGACTGGAAGAGATCCATATTTGAACCCATTCCAAAGAAAGGTGATCCCACAGAATGTGGAAATTATCAAACAATATCACACACAAGTAAAATCTTACTGAAGATAATTCAAAAATGGTTGCAGCAGCAGATTGACAGAGAACTTCCAGAAATGCAAGCTGGATTCAGGAGAAGACATGGAATGAGGGATATCATTGCTGATGTCAGATGGATCTTAGCTGAAAGCAAAGAATACCAGAAAGGTGTTTACTTGTATTTTATTGACTATGCAAAAGCATTTGATTGTGTGGTTCATGACAGATTATGGATAACATTGAGAAGAATGGGAATTCCCAAACACTTGATTGTACTCATGAGGAACCTGTACATAGACAAGGAGGCTGTCATTGGAACAGAACAAGGGGATACTGCATGGTTCAAAATCAAGAAGGGAGTGTGTCAGGGTTGTATTCTTTCCCCATACTTATTCAATTTGTATGCAGAGCAAATAATCTGAGAAGCTGGGACTATCTGAGGAAGAATGTGGTATCAGGATTGGAGGAAGATTCATTAACAACTTGCCATATGCAGATGAAACAACTTTGCTTGCTGAAAATGAGGATGAATTGAAGCACTTACTGATGAAGATTAAAGTCTGCAGTATGGATTACACCTCAATACAAAGAATACAAAAATCCTCACAACTGATTCAATAAACAGCTTCATGGTGAATGGAGAAAAGATTGAAGTTGTCATGGATTTCATATTACTTGGTTCTACAATCAACACCAATGGAAGCATCAGTCAAGGCATCAGACAACATATTGCATTTGGCAAATCTGCTGCAAAAGACTTTTTTCAAGTGATGATGAGCAAAGATGTCTCCTTGAAGACTAAGGTGAACCTAACCCAAGCTGTGGTATTTTCAGTCGCCTCATATGCATGTGAGAGCTAGACAATGAATAAGGAAGACTGAAGAAGAGTCCATGCATTTGAGTTGTGGTGCTGTTGAAGAATGCTGAAGGTACCATGGACTGCTAAAATACTTAACAAATTTGTCCTGGAAGAAGTGCAGCTGGAATGCTCCTTGGAAGCAACAATGACCAGACTTTGTCTCACCTACTTTGGTCATGTTGTTAGAGGGACCATCCTCTGGAGAAGGATATCATGCTTGGTGAAGGTGAGGGTCAATGAAGAAAGGGAAGGCCCTCAATGGATGGATTGACCCAGTGGCTGCAACGATGGGTTCAGGTATAGCAAAGATTGTGAGGCTGACACAGGACTGGGTAGTGTTTCGTTCTGGTGTGCATAGCGTTTCTATGAGTTGGAGGAGACTCAACGACACCTAACAACAATGACAACAACAACAATATGCAAACAGATAAGAAATAGATTGTTTTATTTTTCCATAGCTTCACTATTTTAAGAAAGAATTTAGATGGAGAACTGAAGAAGAAAAAAAAGGAGAAAAGTTTACAGGAAACAAATTTAAAAGCTAAAAATGTGAAATAACAAAAGACTCACAACACTGCACTATGGGAAGGTATTTTCTATCCCAAAACCCTGTCTAATCAGTTCTCACTTCTTTTATTTTTTTCTCTTTATTTATATTGAGGATATTCTCACTTTATATTGTTTTATTGTTGTTTTTATTACTTTTGACTCTTTCTAAAAGTTGATCTTGTAGTAGCTTCTTTCCTCCACTTTGTGTTATATTCAATTATGTAAGTGATGCATACTAATTTGAAAAATACTTGCATGTCACACAATGCCTAAGGCTAAAAATTAAAGGTCACCTTGCATCCTTTGCAATCTTCCAGTCTTCAAATAATGCTGGAAACAGAGTTGACACTACAGTGGTTAAGAGCACAAGTTCTGAAGCCAGTATTTCTGGGTTTGCTTCCAGCTCTGCCGCTCACTGGCTGGCAAGCTCCTTAACAACTCTGTGCCTCAGATCTCCCATCTGTAAAATGGGACTAACGTGGGCCCTCAGAAGGGTGTGGGGGATCCAGGGAGTGCATATCCATAAATCATGTAGAGCAGTGCCTGGGACTTGGTTAGTCTGAATAAATATTAGCTATTTCTAATAATTCATAAAGATTTCTTGAAATTTATAAGAAAATAACAAATTGACAAAAATATTTTAAAGTATAAATACCTGGTGTTGGTGACAGTGGAGGTAAATGAGTAGTCATATACTCTTGGTAAGAATATCAACGTTTACCACTTCTGAATCACAACTTACCAGTTTCTACCACAATTTGTCTTTTAACACTGAAATTCCACTTATAGAAATTTAACTCTCAGAAATACTTCCACAAATGTGCATATGTTTATGTGTGTGTTTGCAGGTCAGAGTTCCTTCTTATACCCACTCCTCACTTACAGACGCGTTGGATAGTGAGACATGGTTAAGTAAGGACAAGTGGATTGCTCCTTTAAGTTGAATCTTGTATACAGTCTCTACTTTCTTTATCTTTGGCATATTTTTTTAATTGATTTTAACCTTTTCTACTATTTTACTTGCTGTCTCAGGTCCTGATTTTTACATTTTAATTTTCCTCTATTCTGACTTACATTATTTTCTGTAATTTTTCACCTTGTTTAGTTTCAGCTAGTTTACTTTTTTTCTCTAAAAGTCTTAATTTCTGTTATAACCTTTTACTCTCTATGTTATTTTCCTTTTTATACTCTTCATATAATTTCTCTTACTGTTTTGTAAAATTTATTTCCTTTGCTTTTTTATCCCTAACTTGAAATTTAATGGGTAAAAATAGGATAGGACTACCATGTTGTTGTTGTTGTTGTTATGTGCCGTCGAGTCGGCCCCGACTCATAGCGACCCCTCCTTGGGTTTCCGAGGCAGT
>NW_006921849.1:2841857-2859412 GCF_000298275.1 Orycteropus afer afer | reverse complement strand
TCTGGTTAGCAGGCAAGTGTCTTAGCCACTATGCTACTACCATATGGCCCAACAATTCCACTACTAGGTATATATTCCAAAGGACTTGAAAGCAAAAACTTAAAAAGAGACTTGTATGCCAATGTTCCTTGCAGCACTATTAACAGTGACCAAAAGGTGGAAACAACCTAAATGCTCATCAACAGATGAATGGATAACAAAATGTGGTACAATGGGATACCACTCAGCCAATAGAAGAAATGAAATCTTGATACATGCTACAGTGTGGATGGAGCTTGAAGACATTCTGCTGAGTGAACTAAGCCAGTCATAAAAGGACAAATATAGGATGACTTCACTTATATAAAAAGAAAAGGCAAATGGATAGGGACCAAAGTATGTTAATAGTTACCAGGAGCAGGAAGGAGAGGAAAAAGGGGGGTTAACAGCGATGAAAAATTGCATTGATTATGGGTAAGGTTGCACACCCAATTATGATCATTGCTGTCAATAAGTTGTATGCATGTAAAAAGTTAAGTGGCAAAAGTTGTGTAATAGGTATATTTACAACAACAATGAAAGAACTGCTGCTGAGGCTGCTGATGTACAACCAAGCACCTCATGGGATTTGGTTCCTTGGTTTGAAGGTTTAGGGTCATGGTTTCATGGGAGATCCCAGTTAATTGGCCTATAACATATTTAGTGCTTCTGTTCTACCTCCTCGTTTGTTGCATAGTGCCTGGGACCTTAAAAGTTTACAAGAATTTATCTAAGGCACAATGATCGGTCTCCATTTGCCTGAAGTAAGAGAAGACAAAGGAGAGTCGTGAATAGGAAGAGAGGATGGGATGTATGCTTGATTGTGTCTGGGAACAACTGCCTCATTTGCCATGAGACCAGGAGACTGTTGCTGAATGTTTGGATCAAAGATTCCACAAAAGAACACTGATCAAAAGAGGGGAAATGCAGAAGAGAATCTCACATTCTATTCTGGACTTTCGACTTTCTGGAATCATGAAAGGTCAATGAACCCCTGAAATTATTGCCATGAGATAATCTTTAACCCTTAAACCAAAAAAATCCCCTGAAGTCATCTTAAAACCAAACTATAGTTCAGCTTCCCTAGTAAAAAATGTCTGCCTTGAGAATTATACTCACTTCAGAACTATCTGTATGTGATCAAATTGACACCAGCAACTAGAAAGATTAGATAGGAACCTTAGAGGACAGTGAGTTTATGTGAATGGGCAGGAGCAACTCAGAAAGGAGGGTGAGGATGGTTGCCCAACTCAGAGAATGTCATCAATGTCATTGAATTGTAGAAACAGCCAAACTGGTGTGTGATTCTGCCGTGTGTCTTCTCAACAACAACAGTGAAATAAACCAAATTTAGAGAAAAAATTATTTAATGACATATTTGCATAATGGCAGGCAGCAAGAGGGAAACCTCTCAGTGGGGAGAGGGGAGGTTCCAAACTAGGAGACTTCTCTCCCCATGTGATTGCGATGATAAAAGAGGTTTATCCTGTGGAGACCACCAGCTGTCAGTTTGTTGTGTTGTGATGGTTTCCATGTTACTGTGATGCTGAAAAGTACGTCACCAGTATTTCAATGCCAGCAGCATCACCTGTGGTGGACAAGTGTCAGTGGAGCTTCCAGATTAAAACTAAGAAGAAAGGCCTGGTGGCGGACTTCACAATACTGAAAACCCTACTAACAACAATAGAACACTGACCAGCTTGCTTGCTTTGGACATGTCATCAGGAAGGACTAAATGCTGGAGGAAGACATCGTACTTGGTGAAGTAGAGGGCCACTGAGGCTAGGAAGACCCTTGGTGAGATGGGTTGGCACAATTGCCACAGCAATGGACTTGAACGTGGAGTGATCATGAAGATGATGCAGGACCAGGAAAAGTTGTTCTGTTATATACAAGGTTGCCATGACAACTTGACAGCAGCTCTCTCTCTCTCTCTCTCTCTCTCTCATCTATCCATCTATGTATCCATCCATCTATCTGTCTGTCTATCATCTATCATCTCTGTTTGAAAAAACCTATAAATAGTAAAGCACCATATGAAATGTATGTTCATTTCATCATTAGCATATTTGCCTCTCTAGAGAAGTGATTCAAATTTATCTTTTGACTTCATAGGAATTAGTTACATCTATACATGAAAAAAGGAGCTCTGGTAGCATAGTGCCTAAGGCACTTGACTGCTAACCAGGAGGCTGGCGGTTCAAACCCACCAGCCACTCCTCGGAAGGAAGGTTGGGAAATCCTAGTTCCATAGTGATAACTGCCTTGGAAACCCAAGGAGGGGTCGCTAGGAGTCAGGGCCGACTTGATGGCAAATAACAAAATAACAACAATAATACATGAAAAGAATCCCCGGATGGTGCAAATGGTTAGATACTTAACTACTAGCTGAAAGTTTGGTGGTTCAAACCCACCCAAAGGGGCCTTGTAAGACTGGCCTGGTGATCTGCTTCTGACAGGTCATAGCCTTGAAAACTCTATGGAGCACGCTTCTACTCTGCACACATGGGGTGTCCACGAGTCAGAATTCACTTGATGACAACTCACAGCAAGAAAAAACGTGAAAATGTTTCTGTTTTTACTTGTGTGATTTTTATTTGAAGGCATTTATTGGCAATGAAAATCCCAGAATTACTTTATCATCCCAGGAAGAGTTCTGATCCTTGCCATCACTGGTGCCACTCAACACTCATGCTCACGTCTGTGGTCTAGAGGTGGAAGTAGACTGGAGGGTGTTTTTCTAGCACCAGCTCTACACGTTGTGGTTGTTAGATGCTGTCAAGTTGGCCCCCAGCTCATGGCAGCCCATACACAATGGAATGAAGCTCGGCAGTCCTCCTTCACCCCCATGGTTGGTTGTACATCAGACCACTGTGATCCACAAAGCTTTCACGGACCAACTTTCTCAACAATAGATTGTCAGACCTTTTATTGCTAGACTGTCTTAGTCTGGAATTGCCACTGAAACCTGTTCAAAATCATAGCAACATGTGAGCCTCCACAGATGGACAGGTGGTGGCTGCACGTGAGATGCACTGACCGGGAATTGAATGCATGGTCTTATGCATGGAAGACCAGAGTTCTACCACTGTGCCATCATTGTTCTCCACAAAGGAAACAGGAAACTGCCACAATGTCTGATTTCTGTGGCACGGGAAAGGATCCCAAGCCCTTATTCCTATACCTGCCCTACCTGCCTGGTGATACAAAGTTGAGTTAAGACATTCCCAAATGCTATCCTCTCTCTAGCCCCTCTATAGCCAAGGAATCACATCCCAGTCTACTTACCTGGTGATTCATCCTCTCTTTTCTACCCCTACCTCCCCTGTCCAGTGCACTGTATGCTCTCCTTTCTTATCTCCTGTTCTGGTTTCCTAGTGCTGCTCTGACAGGAATATATCACAAATGGGATGCTTGAACAAACAGGAGTTTATTCTCTTACAGTTTGGAAGCTTTAAGTCCAAATTCAAAGTGCCAGCTCTAGGGGCTGGGTGAAAGCCCCTCAACCTTGGACTTCAGCTTTGCCTCCTGCTCCCAGCCCACTGAAGCTGAAGGCATTTCTTCACTCAGACAGCTGCTGGCTGCTGAGGCTGACAAGCCCAAGGCTAGCAAGTGAAAAGGCACAGTCCCGATGTTACCAAACCACACAGCAGGCCATTGATTCAAGTCCATTGAAAGTCCCAAGGTCGGCAGAGCATGGCAGGCTGCTGAACAACTACATGCAGAGTTCAAGCATGCCATATACTAGAGACCATTCCCAAAGCTGCTGCTTATATACAGGAAGTAGAACACATCCCTAAAGCAGCTACTCAGCTGCTTGTGGTACATCCCACCATGGAGTTGATTACCAGTCTCATCATGGGGAATAACCATCACAAGCTGCCCAGCCACTCAACCAGGCCTAGCAAAGTTGACACACAATTTTAACTACCACATCTGGACTATCATAGTCACCTCTCACTCCTTTAAGTCAGCCTCCATCTAGCCCCCACTGTGTTCTTCCTAAAATGAATATGTAACTGCATCTAATTCTCACCTACAACCTTTAATGGCTCTTTTGCTTCTAGGATAAGCTCCAGGTTCTTTGACATGAGCAACTCTGTCTTCCATATGACATCTGCCATCATTTTCTTCCTCACCCGAATAATCTGGCTGTACCAATCCAAACCATCGAACTTCTCACAGCTCTGCACCTTTGCACATTTTCTCTCTGTGTGGAGTGCCCTCCTATCTCACATCTGTCTGAAGACTTCCATTCATCCTTCAAAATCAAGTTTAACATCACCACCTCTAGGAAGACTTTCCTGACGACGCTGCTTCCCCCCATCTCCCCAAGTTAATCTTTCTCTCCTCTGAACCTTAAACTGCTGTCACAAAGTATTGTGACTTATTTGACTGCATGTTGTCTTCCCCACAAGATTACAAGTTCAATGAAGGCAGGACCCCTCTCTTATTTACCTTCCTACCCTCAGGATCTAACACTCAATAAATGATAGTGCATTCTGGCAAACAATCTTGGGAGAAGGAACTCAGAAACCACACATCCGTACTCTGTTGTACCTCACTGATGTCTTAGGCTATCGCGACGGGATGGGTGGAGAAAGACTCTGATACCCTCTGAAGCTAAAAGTGTGGAGCTGAAGTAGGAGGGGGAAGAAAGTATTGAGAGAGAGACACAGAGACAGGGAAGAGACAGAAGAGAAAGTTGGCAGGAGGCAGAGAAATGGTAAGAGAAGGGTGCCTGAGGATCAAGTTTCACCTCTAATTCTCCCGAGACTCAGGGATAATGTTGGGGGCTTGTGTCTGCTTGTTGAACTGTCAGTGTGACTTCCCAGAATGATGACTCAAACTGGTGACTATGTTCCTGTCTGGGGTTTGAAGGGTAAGGAGAGGACTTGGAAGAGATTCAGGGCCACTTAGTAAAATTGGGCCAAGAAGTGTCCATTCTCCTTCCTTCATCTTGGCAGTGATACCATTGAAAAATGGTTCCCCTGCCACTGAATAGCCAGGGGAAAATGAAGCGTATTTATAACCTTTCATGTCCACTTTAATTGTTTTCTATAAACTATGTCTTTTAGAAATGAACTATCAATCTTGCCCGAACTGGAAGACAGACTGCAGAAGCAACCCTGTTTCTGTATTCTGGAATACAGTTTCCAAGAAGGTAAGTGCCAAGCAGTAAACTTCTAGAATGTTGGAGACCAAAGAGCTTACGAGGTCCTCCAGTCCAGTGGTGGGGTCTTCACTGTTTTGGGGTCACAGATCCTTTTAGGAATGAAAGTTTAGGATCCTTTACTGAGGAAAATATTCATAGTACATACCAGAAGATTTCACATATAATTTCACTGTGTTCATGAAGGGTCCATGGACACCAGTTGAAGAGCTTCTGCTCTTAGGAACTCTTTGATGTAGGCCGCCAGAAGCTGCAGGCCTGGTTTAACCCTCTCACCCAGGAGTAATCAGCCAATCATAGGTGCCTGGGAAAGTCTTAAGAATTTAAACCTATGAACATGGACTAGGTACCCAGCATAGTATTCAGCTCTGCACATGGATTGACACATTTCATCCTCACAGGAACCTTGATTATCACACTAATTTCATGGATGACAAAATGAAGGTGCAGGTGAAAAAGCAATCTACTAAATGTACATGGTTGTCAAGGATTTCATTTTACTTGGATCCACAAATTGAGAAATCAAATGATGCATTGCACTGGGCAAATCTTCTGCACAAGATCTCTTTAAAGTATTAAAAAGCAAAGATGTCACTTTGAAGACTAAGATATACCTGATCCAAGCCATGGTGTTTTCAGTAAGCTCTTAGGCATGTGAAAGCTGGATGATGAATAAGAAAGACTGAAGAAGAATTAATGCCTTCAAATGATGGTGTTGGTGAAGAATATTGAATATACCATGGACTACCAGGAATGAACAAATCTGTCTTGGAAGAAGTAGAGTCGGAATGTTCCTTAAAAGTGAGACTTCATCTCACATACTTTGGAAAAGTTGTCAGGAAGGGTAGTCCCTGGAGAAGGACACTATACTTGGTTGAGGGTCAGTCAAAATGAGGAAGACCCTCAGTGAGATGGATTGACACAAAGGCTGCAACAATGGGTTCAAACATAGCAATGACTGTAAAGATAGTGCAGGACCAGGCAATGTTTTGTTCTGTCGTGCATAGGGTGGCTGTGAGTCAGAATTGAGTCAACAGCACCTAACAATAACAATAACAACAACAACAACAATACAGGTTTTCTGTTTGTTTGTTCTTTACAGGAAAAGTTTCTATTTATTTTATCATTTATGATAGTTTTAGGACACTCCTGTTGTCAAAAACTTGTAAAATTGAGTCACATTTATAAGAGTCCCTGGGTGGTTCGAATGGTTAAGAGCTCAGCTACTAATTGAAAGGTTGGTGGTTTGAATCCACCCAGAGTTGCCTTGGAAGAAAGGCCTGGTGATCTACCTCCTTGAAAACCTATGCAGCACAGTTCTATTCTGAAACACATGAAGGCATTATAATTCAGAATTGATTCAACAGCAACCAACTTTTTTTAAGTGCTCACTTTGACCTTGTAAAGAAGCTCTGGTTGTGTAGTGCCTAAGGTATTTGACTGCTAACCAGAAGTTTGGTGGTTCAAACCTACCAGCCACTCCGCAGAAGGAAGATGGGCGATCTACTTCCATAGAGAGACTGCCTAGGAAACCCAAAGAGGTTCTCTATGAGTCGGAAATTGACTTGATGGCAGTGAGTTTGGTGTTTTTTTTTTTTACGTTTTTTCTAGGAGTACAACGGTGAAGGTGATGGAAGCCTCTGTGCCCTTATGATGCACTTAGGGACCTGCACTATCTTTGTCAAATGCTCAGGCAGACAAGACCCTTTTATCTTAGGAAAACAGGAGCTCTGGTGGCATAGTGCCTAAGGCATTTGACTCCTGTTCAAACCCCCCAGCCACTCCTCAGAAGGAAGATTGGGCAATCTACTTCTGTAGAGACACCACCTCAGAAGCTCAAGGAGGCATTGCTATGAGTTGAGTCGACTCAATGGCAGTGAGTTTAGTTTTTTGTTTTGTTTTGTTTTTAGATGCTGCCTGGTGGTTTGAATCCCCACTTCACCTTCCCATTTTCAATTGAAGGCATCCTTTGGGCTCTTCCAAGAGTTAAGCATCTCAGGCTCCATGCTTAGAGCCCTGTAAGCCCCATGGAGTCAGAACTTGTGATTATAGTAGCAGCTGGATCTCTGCCCTCTGTTTATCACTCCTCAGTGGAAAGCCAGGACAGCACTGGATGTTCACAACTCACTGTGTCCCACTTTCCAAGGGAAAGCCTGAGAATTAAGTCCAGGCTCCTTGGCAGGGAGTTACGCTTCTCCATCAACTCACTTATCTATCCAGCTTCAGCATCCTCTGACAGTTCCCCAAAGACATCATTGTTCTCGCAAACTGGCAGCTTTCCACTGGCAGCTGCCTTTGCCTGGTGAGCTCCTTTGAGATGTGGCTTGTGAGACCCTCCGTTATATGTTTTCTGGTTCTTTCCTCATCACCGTCATGGTGGATTGGACTTCCTGCTCACTCTTCCTTTCCCTGCTTCCCACACAGTGCCATGCCCCAGCTGGCAGGCACCAGGCACCACGAAGGCCAGGTTCTCTGTGTCTGTGGCTAAACCCACATTAAGCTGGTTGGTACAGCGTGCTGTAGTTGAGTGGTGAGAAGATGCTGTCAGAGCTCAGGGAAGGGGACCTAAATTAATCTTGGGTCTGGGAAGTCCTTCTGGAGGAAACATATGGAATCACTTTGTCATTTTCATTTTTTCCTCCCCCCCAAAACAAAACCAAACCTATTGTCAACAAGTTGACTTTGACTCATGGTGACCCCAGGTGTTACCGAGTAGAACTGTTCTATAGGGTTTTTGTGGCTGTCATCTTTACACAAGCAACTTGCCAGACCTTTCTTTGGCAGCCCTATTGGGAAGGTTTGAACACATGACCTTTAGGATAGTCATCAAGCACAACCTGTTTGTGCCACTTCAAGACTTTGTTTTCCCCAGTGCCTAGTTAGTGCCCAGCAAATATTCCAGCTGGATGTTTGCTGCCAGACAAATGAAACCCCTTGCCCAGTAACATTCATTCATTCATTCATTCATCCATTTCCCTTTCTCTTTGTGTCTGTCTGGGCCTCAGTGTTACCTGCTCTCTCCTCAGTTTCCCCTTTCATGATGTTGCTTTCTCCCTTCCCTCTGAATCAGCCACCCTGTACCCACTAAATGAAATGCAGTGTTTACAGGGCACCACCCAAGTAAGCTCTTCCCTCTCTTCCAGCTGCGTTCCTCCCACTCACCTGGGCTTCTGACATCTGAACCGCCGACCATGACAACTCCTTGAACAATGACTTTGAACCTCATTGTTCAAGCCACTTGCAGCTTGGGACAATGGCTACAGGGAATCTGATGGGAAGCATCATCTTTCCAATGGCTTGGAATGAAACATATGCAGAGCTGGGATTCCTGTGCCAATACCTCCGGGATATTCCCTCTGCAGGCAATGAATGCTGAGAGCTGTTGTAGAGGGAACTGGTCGGGCGTGGTGATTAAGTTTGCATGCTGAGGAATGGTGGGCTTCTTTTTTTTTTTTTTAAGTTTGCAGAAGCTGCCTGTGGTGTGGTCCATGTGATGCTCAACGGGTCCATCAGTAAAGCCTTTGACCAAAACAGGTATTCGTTTCTTTGCATCCTATTTGCAAGGGTTGCCACAGCCGCCTGTTGAATATTTCATCCCTAGAAGAATAAGCTCTTCAAATTTCAGTTCTGTCCTGAAGATCTGGGCTGAAAAAAGGTACCATCTCTGTATTCTACGGGGCACGTGTCTTTCTCTGCCTGGTTCCTCCTTCACCCCAGATCCTCGAATGGTCCCCAGGTCATTGCACTGTGTCCAGCCTGTGCCCTTGGCTTTTCGAGGCCTGGTGGAATTGCCTCAGCTTCCTCTCACAGTACACTCCACCTGCCCAGGCCCTGGTTTTATTCACACTGTACTCCACCTCCACCCACCATATGATGCACGTGTCCCCTTCCCTCTGCCTGTCTGACTCCTCACCATCCTTGATGGTCTGGCTGGATTTCTCTCTCCTTTATGAAGTGTTTGAAGCCTGTGATTGAGCACATCAGGGGCTGTGCTGGACTCTTTCTTGTCCTCCAATGATCTCTTTAAAAAAAAAATTTTTTTTTTCAATTTCCAATGATTTCATCACTGACGCTACCAGCAATCTATTGTAGTTAGCAGCAGGGACTTTGAAAGCCATTATTTGTCACCTACATGGCCTTGTAGGAGCCCCAGTTGCACAATGGTTCAGCACCCAGCTACTAACCCAAAGGTTGGTGTTGGAGGCCGCCCACGGCTCTGAGGGAGAGAGAACTGGTGACCTGAACTGGTGGGGATTCCTGCCTAGAAAATCCTACAGCGTAGTTCTGCTCTGTCGCATGAAGTCACTGTGAGTTGAAAATCAATCTGAGGGCACCTAGTGGCAAACAACAAGGAGCTCTGGTGGTGTAATGGTTAACCATTTGGCTGCCAACCAGAAGGACAGTGCTTCAGACCCACCAGCCTCTCGGCAGAAGAAAGATGGCGTGCTCTGCTTCCGTTAAGATTTATGGCCTTGGAAACCCAATGGGGGTTGCTATGAGTTGGAATGAACTAGATGGCAGTGAGGTTTTTTTGTTTTTTTGGGTTTTTTTTGAATAACATGTGACTTTAGGAGTTCATGGGTGATACAAACGGTTAAGCACTTGACTGTTAACCCAAAGGTTGTGGTTCGGACTCAGCCTGAGGCACCTCATAAGGAAGGCCTGGTGATCTGCTTCCATGGCATCACGGCTTTGGAACATCCATGGAGCACAGCTCTGCTCTGTGACACAGAGGGGTCACCATCGGTTGGAATCGACTCGATGGCAACTGGTTTGGTCTTGGGGTTGTGCCACCTAATCCCGTGAGCCCTTGAGGTATGTGCTTGACAAGGTGGTGGTATGTAAAGGTTTGCCGAGATACTGTGTGAACAATGCCATGCACTGTGCTGACAACAGAGAAAGTTCTTGATGAGTGTTGGCTATCATCATCTCGGCGAATCCTCCCCCGAGTCCCACCACACCAAAGCCATCCTTTTCTGACCTCCTTCTACACTTAGCGTTTTCCCACCTTGGTTACCTTTCCACTCCCTGGTGACTCTCCAGTCATTCCCTGGTGAAGGCTGGTTTGGGCAAGGGAGCAGATACACGTTTGCCTTGGGTGCTCTGTTGCTGTTGTTAGTTGCTATCCAGCCAGTTCCAACCCAGGTCCCCATGAGCACAGAGGAGAACTCCATAGGGTTTCCAAGACTGTGACCTTTTGAAAGCAAATCGCCAGGCCCGTCTTGTGAGGCATTTCTGGGTGGGTTTGAACCACCAACCTTTTGGTTAGTAGTGCCTGACTGTTTATGCGACCTAGGGACTTGTTCCCTAGTGCCACTCTGACAAGAATATACGACAAATGGGGTGGCCTTAACAAACAGGAGTTTATTCTCTTACAATTTGGAGGCTTTAAGTCCAATTTCAAAGTGCTAGCCTCCGGGGGCTGTGTGAAAGCCCCTCGACCTTGGGCTTCAGCTCTGCCTGTTACTCCCGGCCCACTGAAGCTAGAGGTGTTTTTTCACTCAGACAGCTACTGGCTGCTGAGGGTAACAAGCCCAAGTAAACAAATAAAATGGTACAGTCGCGATGTTACCAAACCAAATGGCAGGCCATTCATTCAAGTCCATTGTAAGTCCCAAGGTCGGCAGAGCATGGCAGGCTCCTGAACAACGACACAGCTACATGCAGGGTCCAAGCATGCCATAGGCTAGAGACCATTCTCAAAGTTTCTCCTTATATACAGGAAGCAGACCACATCCCAAAGGCAGCTACTTAGCCATTTGTGGTAGATCCCACCATGGAGTTGATTGTTAGTCTCATCACAGGGAATAACTACCACCAGCTGCCCAGCCACGTAACCAGGCCCAGCCAAGTTGACACACAAACTTAACCACGACAGGACTCAAAATGAATTTTCCTGTCCTCTGGTTTAGTATTTAATTCCAAAAAGAAGTGGTTGCCTTTCTGTCTTCTGCTGCCCAATCTTGAGGGCTTTTGGGTAAAACAGTTAATATTCCAGAATTTTAGATTCTGAAATTAGTGACCTATGCATTTCCAACTATCAGAGAAGTAGTAGCTCTCGGAGACTCACAGGGAAAGGTTTGAGGTTGGCACTTGGGTTGGACATGGAGGAGGTCGGAGGTCCTTTAAAGGGCTAGTGCTGCTTACACTTTACTGAGCAGGTGAATCTCGGGGACTGTTCAAGTGCAGATGCTGATTCCGCAGGTGGTGATGGGGCTGAGATCCTGCAGTTCTCACTCACTCCTGGAGTCCCTGGGGGTGCAAACAGCTAGCACACTTGGCAGCTCATTCAAGTCTGCCAGAGGTCCCTCGGAAGGAAGGCCTGGTGATCTACTTCCGTAAAATCAGCCATTGCAAACCCTGTGGATCACAATTCTACTCTGACACGCATGGGGACACTATGTGCTGGCGTCCACTCCATGGCAGCTGATTTAACCAGCAACTGTTAGTATGCTGGTCCACTGACCATACTTTAAATGACAAGTATTTAATGACTCAGTGTCAATGTCTATATGAAGAATCTTTTCTTCCTGTTGGCCTCCACCAAGGGTCACACTGAATGAGCAAAGAAAGCCGTTTCTCATGCAAATCCTGGGTCAGTTCAAAGCCTGGTTCTTATACTGGCCTCCTAACTGCTGCATTCTGACAGCTGCTCGGGCTGCACGGATGCTTTAGCTTGGGGTTGACGGTGTTCTTTGTCTCTTCTATCTTAGCGTTTTTGGAAGTGTGGAAATCCTTAATTTACATCCAGCAAGAGTTCATTCACTGCAGGCCTGGGTGATGCATGACATCGGAGGAGTTTCCAGGTATATTTCACTGCTTCGCGCCCATACACCCTCAGGGTTGTCTTATGATCTGTGGAGGAATGAATCCACAGTCACAGGAACACACTGAGAACAGACTTGGGAAATTAAAGGGACCTTGCTCCACAATGAAGGAACCCCTTGAGGCCAAGTTGTGTCAAAGAGCAAACTGAGGTCTCTTAATATTAAGCCGAGAGTTTTACTGAAGGCTTACAGTCTGGAGCAGACAGCACTTCATGGGGATTCACAAGGCCCTCCCACCAGAGGAATTTTTCACAGAGTTTAAGTACAGAATATCCAGGAATTTACAAGTAAAACATTCTGACTGGTTGCAATTTATAAAATCTTGCTTCATACAGACACCAGGCAATTCCAAGATGGCATGCACATTGTTTTGCTAATCATAAAGTTTGAGTCAAAGTCCTGTTAATCTATGCGTATCTCAGGGGCCAGCCTTGGTGGATATCCTTCCTGGGAGCATCAGTGGGAGGAAAGGGGAGGAGGAGAGTCCGCAGACCTCCTGAAGTGTGTGGCTAGCTGACTTTTGAAGGTCAGCTCAGGTTAGCAGTACACAGCAAAAAGGGAGCCCAGCCTGCAGCTTTGGCAGAAGCTTCTCCTTACGCCATGCACCTAGAGTTTTTTAGAGCTCCTTCACCGTTGTTAAGTGTTTAGCTACTGACTGAAAGGTTGGTGGTTTGAATCCACCCATGGATGTCTTGGAAAAAGGCCTACTGCTCTGCTTCTAAAAGACCACAACCATTGGAAACCCTATGGAGCCAAGGTCTACTGCACACACATGGGGCCCATGAGCTGCAATCAACTCAATGGCAGCTGGTTTTACTCTATATTTACCCAATCTCCATGGCCTCTTCATATTTAGGAATCTGCACGCAATGGCGGTTCAGAGGTAGAATTCTCGCCTTGCCTATGGGAGACTCTGAGGTGATTCCTGGAAAATGTACCTCAAACACAGTGGGGGCTTGTACTGTCATTGTTTCCGGGGTCCCTGAGACCCTGGGCAGGGCCCTTGCCTTCTACTGACAAAGAATTGCACAGGAGAGCCAAAATGTCCACGTGAATCAACGTTTATTCGAGAGAAGAGGGGAGGGGCTCATGAGGGAGAGTTGGAGAGGGGCTTTCACAAACTTAGCCTCTGGTCTCTACCCAAACAAAAGGATTCCTAAGGTGAATAAGGGAGCTCTGGTAGCATAGTGCCTAAGGCACTTGACTGCTAACTAGGAGGCTGGCACGGTTCAAACCCACCAGCCACTCCTTGGAAAGAAGGTTGGGCAGTCTACTTCCATAGTGATACTGACTTGGAAACCCAAGGAGGGATCACTATGAGTCGGGTCTAACTCAGTGGCACATAACAACAACAACAACAACAACAAGGTTAATAAGGGGCTTTTGGCAGGAAAGAGGCATCATCTTTATTCATGAATTGGGTGGGGTTCTGAGGTTCAAGTTACGCATGTGTGATGTCTCTGGATCACAGTCAGAGCCTCAGTGAGAGATTCTTGTTCTTGCCTGCCTCTGATGGAAGTCATTTTGTTGGTCATGTTGACCTTTACTGCCCATGCGATGCACCTGGTGGGCGCTAATAAATGAAACACTTAAAAAACCAACCCAGGGGGTTATCAGCATTTTATAACTGGTCACGCTTACAAAAAACAAACTCTTTGCCGTGGAGTCGATCTCCACTCATAGTGACCCCTCCTTGGGTTTCCAAGGTGGTATCTCTACAGAAGTAGATCGCCCAATCTTCCTTCCGAGGAGTGGCTGGTGGGTTTGAACCGCCAGCCTCTGGTTAGCAGTCAGATGCCTTAGACTCTATGCCACCAGAGCTCCCAGAAAGTCACGTCTTTTAATTTGTGACCTCTTTATCTCGCCGAAGCACTTGGCTTACCAAGTGTAATCGGTTCTCTGATGCCAGCACCCAGAATTATGTGGTGGTAGGTTTAAATTTCAAGGGCATTGAGTCAGGGGCCTGTCTGACCAGCCAGCTCAATTCCCTGCCTGTCTCACTATGATGCTGAACAGATTTCAGCGGAGCTTCCAGACTAAGACAGACTGGGAAGAAAGGCCTGGTGATCTAATCCGAAAATCAGCCAGTGAAAACCCCCTGAATCTCAAAGGTCCATCCTGCGTGCATGAGGTCGCCATGAGCTGAGGGCAGAGTCCACAGCCAGGCTGTGAGCTCGTAGACATGGCCCTCTGCGTCTCTTTCCCCCAGGGCCTGGGTCATGACGTTCTACATAGAAGAGACTTGGGATGTTTGTGAGATCTTGTTATTTCATACTTTCTTCTTTCTTTCCCAGAGACTCATGCTCGGGTTCTTCCATAAGTGACCTGAGATCCATTCTGAGCAAAAAGAATATTATGTTTACCTGCCAGGATGACTACAGGTAAGTGATTTCTTCTTGAAGAAGAAATGAGTGTTTTGCTGTGGACACACATTTTCCCTTTCCTCTGAGCAAGGAGAGCTGAACAAATCCGTCTGGGGCCTTGTGATCTCCAATGACCTCCTGGTGAGCTCAGGTCTTTGCCACTCACCCTCAGACTAGGCCAAAAGGTCTTTCCATCCTTGTGGGCCTCCCCTGGTCGCCCTTCCCCCATCTTCTCCTCCCTTCCCTGCTGGCTGCCTGGGTACAATCCTGAAGCTGACCCAGCTGTTGAGGGGGTATTGCCTGGTTTCCAGTGTGAGGACTCCTATGTGAAGCTTACAGGCTTGCAAAGCATCATGTTGTTGTGGTTAGGTGCCATCAAGTCATAGCCGACTCATAGTGACCCTGTGCATAACAGAACAAAACACTGCCCAGTCCTGCACCAACCTCACAATCCTTGCTATACCTGAGCCCATTATCGTAGCCACTGTGTCAATCCGTCCCTTTGAGGGTCTTCCCCTTTTTTTGTGACCCTCCACTTTACCAAGCATGATATCCATCTCCAGTGAATGGTCTCTTCTGCAAAGCATGATAGGAGCAAAAACGCATTTTGCCAAGCACTTCCTCAAACCTGGTTGTCAAAACCTCCTAACTTGGCATTACCTTGGTGTTTCAAGCTTCTTTAGTTGGATCTTGGTAAAATGCTATGTAAGAGTCTACTAAGCTTTATTTATTATTATTATTATTGCAAAACTTAACATCTTTTAAAAATTTTACAGGTAATATGTTTATTTGAGAAAAACATTTAAATTAGAGACTTTTTTTTTTTTTTAAGGCACCTATAACTCTGTTTTCAGAACCAAGACCCTTGTAATTAGGGCCACTAAGGTATACAGGGGGAGCTCTGGTAGCATAGTGGCTAAGACACTTGCCTGCTAACCAGACGGCTGGCGGTTCAAACCCACCAGCCACTCCTCGGAAGGAAGGTTGGGCAACCCTACTTCCATAGTGATACTGCCACGGAAACCCAAGGAGGGGTCGCTATGAGTCGGGGCCGACTCGACGGCACACAACAACAACAACAACAACAACAAGGTATACAGGTGAACAAATCTTGAATTGGCAAATACTGTATTATATATAAGGAGCTCTTGTAGCACAGTGCCTAAGACATTTGACCACTAACGAGAAGGTTGGTGGTTCAACTCCACTAGCCACTCCACAGAAGCACTAGGCAATCTACTTCTGTAGAGATTTACCACCTCAAAAACCCAATGAGGGCCGCTATGAGTTGGAATCAACTGGACAGCAGTGGTTTTTTTTTGGCATTATCTATATCTTTACAACAATTTTCTTAAAAGGTAAGTTTCAACCAAGGGGGGGGGGGGGGGGACTGGGACCCCTTACTCATTTTTAAGTAGCTGTGAGCAATGATATAGCCAGGGACTCATTGCTAGAGCATCTTTGAAGATTTTCCCATGAGCTTCAAACAAGCCAGATACAGAGAGAAACTGTCACAGAGAATGTAGATGCTGAAATGCTAGACCATTTTCCCTGTCTCTTGTCACCACCCTGTCCCATCAACCATATCACAGAGACAGCAGGACAGATTCAAGGGACTCTTACTGAGGGCCCTTGTCTCCCAAAGGACCTGAATTTCCCAACAGTCAGCTGGCTCCTACCCAAGGCTTTCCTAGTGGGAGGCTGCGAGAAAATAGCACCAACATTCCACAGCAGTTAGAGGGGGAAAACAGGAAGAACGAAAGCAACCAACCCACCTGTTGCCATGGACCCCGTGTGTGTCTGGGTAGAACTGGGCTCCGTGGCATTTTCAGTGGCTGATCTTTCAGGAGTCGACTTCTAAGCCTGTCTTCTGTGGTGCCTCTGAGTGGAGGTGAACTCTCAACCTTTTGGTTAGCAGATGAGTGCAATCACTCCTTGCCCTACCAGAAAGAACAAAGGAATAGCAACAGAAGAAACCTTGCAGAACTCCACCCAGTGTAAGTTATTCAAAGATATTTTGCATTGAGAAGATGGACTAGAAGGAACTTGGGAGAGCATTGGGGAATAAAGATGAGCCTCATCCCTAACACGTCTGTCTCTCTACTCATACCACGCATCCCCCTTTCTCATCAATGGCCAGCAGCTCGTCATACTGAAACCATCAATTACCCCCAATCATGCCTTCTCCAGGCTTCAGATGACCTCATTCCTTCCCCATCCATGAAGAACATAGAGACACAGCTTCTACCTGGACATAAATAAATGTGGACTCACAGTAGCGCATGTCCACAGAGGGGCCCAAGTAGGAAGCAGGTCTTTTGTAAACTAATACCTGTCATGCAGTGATCAGTTCAGGTGACTTTAAACTTGGACATCTTTCTTGAAATCACTCTTTCTTTTCTCTGACCATGAGGTAAGTTTATTTAGCATGACTCTGAATTAACAGACCCTCAGGACTGTTGTTTCTGAGAGCTCTTAGACCCTGGAGGACAGCTGCTTGTCTTCTGAAGAGCCCAGTGAATATCAAGGTTGCCACATTGATGTTGTTGTTCTTAAATGATGTTGAGTCAGTTCTGACTCATAGCGACCCCATGTACAACAGAACACAATGCTGCTGGGTCTCGCCCCATCCTCCCGATTGTTGCTGCTTTTGAGCCCATTATTGTGGTCACTGTGTCAATCCATCTCATTGAAGGGCTTCCTCTTTTTCATCGGCCATCTCCATTACCCAAGCACGGTGTTCTTCTCCAGGGATTAATGTCTCCTGATCACATGTCCAAAGTAAGTGAGATGAAGTCTTGTCATCCTCGATTCCAAGGAGCATTCTGGCTGTGGTTCTAAGACAGATTTGCTTGTTCTTCTGGCAACCCAGGGTATATTCACTCCTCACCAACACCATGATTCAAATCCCACATACATAGTGTATTTAAATCACACCATTCCAAACATTTCAATTTTAGAGAATTTTCTCCTGCTGCTGTTGACAAAAGTCTAAGCAGCAAACAGAAGTGTAGTTACACTTACATGGATTAGACCGCCCAATGGATACAATATTACTATATAATAAATCTCACCATTCATCTGTGATAAATGATACTACTAACATTTGGTTGTATATTCTTCAAGACATTCTTTTTTTATCTTACACACACATATGCACATGCACACACACAC
>NW_006921849.1:2836403-2837842 GCF_000298275.1 Orycteropus afer afer | reverse complement strand
ATTTTAAAGGGCATGTTGACCCCTTTGTTACTTCAAAATACACTGTCTCTGTTGGTCAAAATGTTATCTAACATATGCAAGGTGTGTCCATTTTATTAGGACATTGGATATAAACATTTATGTATTTATGAAGAAAGACCACCTTGATCATCTTAACAGCATACTTGCTGCTTTCCTCCCTGCAAAAAAAAATTGAATTTCCCATAAAGTGGAAACTATAATTAATGAATTTATTCATCTCCTTAATTAATATAAAATCTCTGGATGGTGCAAAATGTTAATGCACTCAGCGGCAAACTGAAAGTTTCGAAGTTTGGTTCACCTCAGAAGAAAGGGCTGACGGTCTACCTCCAAGAAACCAGCCACTGAAAACCCTGTGGAGCACCAATCTAAAGACCTCTCAGCCATCAAGGCGATTCCAACCATAGGATCCTGCCATCGGACAGAGTAGAATTGCCCCATAGGGTTTCCAAGTCTGTAAATCTTTACAGAAGCAGACTGCCTCATCATTCTCCTGTGGGGCAGCTGGTGGTTTTGAAACACCAACATTTTGTTTAATAGCTAAATGCTTTAACCACTACACTAAGAGAGTTCCTTCTGTGGAACACAGTTCTACTCCAATACACATGGGGTTACTATGAGTTGGAGTGGACTCAACAGCAATTGGTTGCCAGTAAAGGCAGCTTTAAAGATCATAAACAGTCTGGGAAGGATTCTTTTTCCATAGCAGTATTTCCTTGAGGAAGAGTGTACTTTTTCCCCTAGCATTTATTCATGTGGTGATCCCAGGGTACCACATTGGTGAGGACAGACTTAGAATCACTGCCACCAAGTGGTTATGACTGTTGGCTGGAGATGAGCCTGATGTGGTCCAGCATCTGCTCTTAGGATGTTCTCCTCCTTCCCTTACATCTAGCAAAAGCAGATTTGGCTATCATTTGATGAACTGTTCAACACCCTCTTTGCCCTATGGGCCAGCCATTCCCGTTGGGGCTTTATTATCTCACTTTTGTGAAAATGAGAGTCATTAACCAGTTAGATCATTATCTAGGATTTGTTCTGTGCAGAGAAAGTGTGGACCTTGGTCCCACACAGGTTCCAGGAAGTGTCTTGCTGAAGGTCTTCTAAAAACTCAACTGCCATTGAGTTGATTCCAACTCATAATGACCATACAAGGGCAGAGTAGAACTGCTCTATAGGGTTCCAAGGTTGTAAATCTTTATAGAAGCCAACTGCCCCATCTTTCTCCCATGGAGTAGACTAGGGTTTGAACTGCTGACCTTTTGTTTAGCAGCCAAAGGCTTCAACCACTATGCCACCAGAGCACCAGCCTTGTAGTAGAGAATTTATAACCCCTGTGACCACTCTGATCCTTTGATCTAACACTCCCTCAGGAGGCTTCTGAAAAGAAAAAGTCATAAAAAATGTGGGGGTGCCTG
>NW_006921849.1:2819354-2835293 GCF_000298275.1 Orycteropus afer afer | reverse complement strand
CACTGTGGTTAAGGCGTTGGGTTGCTAACCTAAGGTTCAGTAGTTTGAACCCACCAGATTCTCCATGGGAGAAAGAAGAGGCAGTCTGCTTCCTTAAAGATTTACAGCCTTGGAAATCCCATGGCGCAGTTCCGCTCTGCCCTATAGAGTCGCTATGAATCAGAATCGACTCCATGGCAGTGGGTTTGGTTCGGTATACTCCTTATTACTGTAACAGGTTGATTTGCCTCTCAAAAAATATGTTGAAGCTCTAATCTCCAATACCTGTGAGCATGACCTTATTTGAAAGCAGCATCTTTGCATACGTACTTAGGTTAACATGAGACTACACGGAAGTAGGATGGGCTCTAATCCAGTAAGACTGGTCTCCTTAAAAGAGGAGAAGAGACAGGAAGAATACCATGTGATGACAGAGGCCACGATTAGAATGACAATGTCACAAGCTGAAGAACACCTGGGGCTACCAGAAGCTGAAGAGGCAAGAAAGGAGCATGGACCTGCTGACACCTTGGCTTTGGACTTCCGGCTTTTACAACTAGGAGAGGATAAATTTCTGTTGTTTTAAGCCACTCAGTTTGTGACACCTTTTTTACTGTAGCCACAGGAAACTAATACAGTATCTGTCCCTTCCCAAACCCACACACTACCATAGAATTGATTCCAACTCATAGCAATCCCCATAGGGTGTCCAATGCTATAAATCTTTATGGAAGCAGACTGCCTCATCTTTCTGCCTTGAGGAGCAGCTGATGGGTTTGATCCACTGACCTTTTGGTTAGCAACCCTATGCCTTACCACAGTGCCACCAGAGCTCTTTCTATCTCTTCCAAAGGCCCGATGAAGTTGGTATTATTAGCTCCCATTTGTTAGCTAGGAGCCATGGTGGTACAGTAGTTAGGCACTTGGCTGGTAACCAAAAGGCCAACAGTTTGAACCCATCAGCTGTTCTGTTGGGAAAAGATGTTGCAGTCTGCTTCCATAAACCTTACAGCCTTGGAAACCCTTTGTGGCAGTTCTACTCTGTCCTGTGAGTCAGAATTGACTCCATTTGCTAGAGGAGAAAATGGAAGCTCAGAGAAATTACGTAATTTGCCTAAAGTCACACACTTAGTTCAAGGTTATTGTTAGTAGCCATCTAATTGATTCCAGCTAATGGGGACTCCATGTATGCAGAGGAGAACTCTTTCTTAGGGTTTTCAAGGTTGTGACCTTTAGGAAGCAGATTGTCAGGCCTGCCTCCTGAGGTGCATCTGGATGGGTTTGAACCACTGGCCTTGCAGCTAGCAGTTGAGTGCTTAACCCGTTGGTACCACTCAGGGACTCCTAGTTCAAGGTAGAGGCTGAGGGTTTTTTTTTTTTTTTTTTTTAATTAATGCATCTTATTGAAATATAATCTATGTACAGTGAAATACACAAAACTAAAGTGACATGGGTCAATGCATTTTTTTTTTTTTTTTTTTTTTTTGCAGTGTTCCCTCCCCTCCCCTCCCATCGCTGGCAACCAACAAGGAAAGTTTCCCTCCATATGTAAACCTTTCCTTGACCCTCCACAACAATGAACTAATACTATATTTGCCCTTCTGTGACTGACTTATTTCACTCAGCATAATGTTCTCCAAGTTCATCAATATTATGCTGTGTTTTGTAGACTCTACATAATTTTTTAGTGCCACATAGCATTCCATTATGTGTATGTAGCATAGTTTGGTCATCCATTCTTCCATTGATGGGCATGTAGGTTGTTTCCATCTTTTTGCTATTGTAAAGAGTGCTACGAAGAACATGAGCGTGCATATATCTGTTCCTGTCCTGGCTCTCACCTCTCTAGAATATATACCTACTAATGGGATTGTTGGGTCAAATGGTTTCTCAATTTCAGCTTTCTAAGGAATTGCCATATTGTTTTCCACAGTAGTTGTATCACTTCACAGTCCCACCAGCAGTGTGTGAGAGTCTCAATCTCTCCACATCCCCACCAGCATTTGTTATTTTCTGTCGCGTTGACTCTTGCCATCAGTGCTGGGGTAAGATGGTATGTCATTGTTGTTTTGATTTGCATCTCTCTGATGGCCAATGATCAGGAGCATCTCTTTATGTATTTGCTGGCCGCCTGAGTATCCTCCTTGGTGAAGTGTCTATTCATATCTTCTGCCCATTTTTCAATTGGATTGTTAATTCCTTTACTATTGAGGCGTTGGAATTTTCTATAAATCTTAAAGATAAGTCCCTTGCCACATATGTAATTATTGACATGTATGAATTTGCTGCTGTCATTTTTGTTATGTGCTTTTTTGTGGTGTCAATTTCTTTGTTCCATATAATTTTCTGTGCTGAGCTTATTTGGTTTGTGAATCGTGTTATCATTTCCTTCGTTGCTATTGTTTTAATATTTGCTAAATATTTGTGCTGGTCCTCTTTTTGATTTTGATGTGAAGGTTTATCATTTTTCTTTGAGGTTACCCTGTGATTTATAGTTTTCTTCCCAAGTTTAGAACAGTCTGTTCTCTCTTGTAGTTGTCTTGACTTCCCTACCATTTAGGAGCTCTATAACTACACAATTTTTTCCCTCTTTTTGGTTTGTAGTTGTCCTCATTTGTCAATTGATGTCTCTGGTTCCCTGTTTACAATCTTCTAGGCTTATTTACCTTGGATACTCCCATAGCTGCATTGGTTTCTGGGTTATATCACCATGTGTGTTAATGGTCAGTTGTTGTTTGCTGTTGTTGCTTCTCTGTTCAAAGAACTCCCTTTAGCATCTCTTGTCAAGTTGGTCTGATTTTAACATATTCCCTTAATTTCAGCTTATCTGGAAATGTCCTAATTTCGCCATCATATTTGAGGGACAATTTGGCCAGGTACCTAATTCTTGATCGGAAATTTTTCTCTTTCAGAGTTTTATATATACCATCCCACTGTTTTCTTGTCTGCTGAGAAATCCAAGCTTAGTCTTATTGGTTGCCTCTTGCAGGTAACTTTTAGTTTTTCCCATGCTGCTTTCAGGATTCTTTCTTTGTCTGGTTTTGGTGAGTTTGATGATGATAGCTGTTGATGATTTTCTTTTGGGGTCTATCCTGTTTGGAGTTTGTTGGACTTCTTGAATGGATATGTTCTCATCTTTCTTCATACCAGGAAAATTCTCTTCCAACAAATTTTTGACAATTTTTTTCTGTCATTGTATTTGTCTCTTCCTCTTCTGGAATCCCAATGACCATGTAGCTTATTCCTTCTGATGGCATCCCATATGAACCTTAGGTTTTCTTCATTTTGTTTTGATCTTTTTTCTGATTGATCCCTTTCCAAAGAGGTATTGCAGTATTTGTCTTCATTCTCACTAATTCTGTCTTCCATTGATTCATTTCTACTCCTTTGCCTGTTCAATATCTTATCTATTTCTGAAAATTTAGTATCAATCTTCTGGATTTCTATGTGTAGATTTTGTATCATTTCTAATTTTTCATTTATTTTGTCATTTCATTCTTGTATTGTCTTTCAAAATTGTTCTAGGGTTTTCTCTGTGTTTTCCTCAGTTTTGTCAGTGTTTTCCTTGATCTATCTCTCAATTCATTCAAGATACCAAATATAATTCTTTTGAATTCCTTATCAGGGAGTTTCAATGCTGTGTTTCCTCTGGGATGTGTTTTGGGTCTGTATCCTGGTCCCTTGTTTCTCCTGCTTTATCCTGGTTGTTTGTATGGACTGTGATGCTCTGTTGTCTCTGAGGCATTGTGACATTTTTGTGTTTATATTTAATTGGTGATTGTATGTTGGAATGACTTGCCCATGATTTTCATTTTCTTTGTTTTGTTTGGATGTTATCTACATAAGCAGGGTACTGTGCTGTGCTCCTCTATTTGCTAGTTGGCAGCACTTATACACTCACCACCTGTCTTCTGTCCTGTTGTCAGCATCCTGTATGTCCCTGTTGTCCTTGGCAAACAGAGCCTATTCTTAGGTGCCTGGAATCTGAATGAGAGTCCTGTCACTTTAAAATCCAAAATAGGCACCACTTGTAAAGATTCAAACGGACTGTGCCCTCAGTTACTTTAAATCCAAAATGGCCACTGTTTGTAAACATTCAAAATGGCTGCATCCTTGGTCACTTTAAATATCCAAAATGACCACCACTTGTAAATAATCAAAATGGCTGCACCCTCTGAACAGCTGCAAGTCCACAGCTCATGTTGTCTCCCTCCTTGTTGTTTCTCTTCCCAGTTCTAGGCCACCAGCGCAGTCATCCCTGCAGCCCTTGGTGACCACAGCTGATCTTTAGGTCAATTCTCAGGTCCCAATATCACTTGGAAATACTCAGGCTGTTGGTCCCATCAGAGTAGCTGAGAGTCCACTGCTCTTACTGTCTCCATATTCACTGTTTTCATTCTGGTTTTTCCACCAGTTGGTGCCTAATCCACTTCTGTATGCTTCCTTTCAAAGCTCAGGGCTCCAGGATTATCTTCTGTATCTCTATCAATTAGTTTCTCTTTTCTTTGTTGAAGAGGGTCTGTGTCGCTTGTTTGCCTGTTCCTCCATCTTTTAGAGGCTGAGTTTTAACGTAGTTCTGTCTGAGTCCAAAGTATACATGTCTCTTTCTAGACCTATACTGCCACACTTAGAGTTTCTTATGTTCTCTCCTGACACAGGGATGTTGGATTAAATCAAGTAAAGTAGAATCTGGAATGTAACTTTTCTGGATATCTTCAAAAAACATACTATTTTTCCTCCTATTTCTCATTCTCAGTGTCTTATGCATGTAGCAAGCAGTTAAAAATAGTTGTTCCTAATATTGAAAATCTGTATTTTCTCCCTTTTGTTTTTCTTCATTTTGATTAGTCTTTATAGGAGTTTATCAACTTTGTTATTCTTTCAAAGAACCAGCTTTATGTTTTGTTGATTTTTTTTTCATTCTATTTCATTTATTTTTTTATCTTTATTATTTTTCTTCCTTCTAATTTCTTTGGACTTTTAATTGCAGTTTCCTGAGATGGAATTTTAGATCACTGAGTTTTCAGCCTTTTTTTTTTTTTTTTTCTTAAGCATAAAATTTTATAACTATGAATTTTCCTCTGAGTGCTGCTTTAGCTGTGGCTCATAAATTTTGATATCTCTTCATTTGTATTGAGTTAAAAATATTTTAGATGAAAAAATATTTCAACTGGTGGACCATGATCGTGAGGGGCATCAAGCTCAACTGGCACAACATAGTACAAAAAAATACTGTTTTACATCTTCTTCGGTGAGTAATGACTGGGGTCTTAACAGCTTGCAAATAGCCATCTAACATGCAACTATTGGTCTCTTCTCATCTGGAGCAAAGAGTGAAGAAAATCAAATACGCATGGAAACAGGTGCTCTAAAAGACTAATGGACCATAAGATCCTCTGCCTACATGGCCCTGAGATCGGAAGAACTAGATGGTGCCTGTCTACCAATTCCAATCACTCAGAAAAGGATAAAAATTGGAGACCCCGGATAGAGCAGGAGAAAAGAATCTAGAACAACATTAAAAAAGACCAGGATTATTGGTTGGGTAGAGACTGGTAGAACCCCCGAGACTATGGCCCAGAGTCAACCTTTGGGCCTAGAATTGAACTCACTTCCATGGCTTAACTCTTACCCAAACAAACAAACAAAATATATGTTTTTTTTTTTTTCTAATTTTCATTGTTATTTAGAAAATGTGTTGCTTAATTTTCAAACATTGGGAAATTTTCTAGGTTTTTTTTTTTTTTTTTTAATGTATGTGTTGAATGAAGAATTAGTAAACTAATTTGAGACTCCTTTTAGGGAATTAAAAGAGCCTTAGAGGAACAGTGGTTGAAATGCAGGCTGCTAACCAAAAGTTCAGTGGTTCAAACTTATTAGTTGCTCTGTGGGTGAAAGATGTGGTAGTCTGCCTATCACTGAATGTTCACTAAAGTTCCTTGTAAGCATTATTTAAATGTAAACCAATCACAGAATTTTTACTGAAGTTCCTTGTATTTTCTTATAGAAACTCCCCAAACTGTTTCCTCTTTAGATCACTTGGTTCAGAATCCTCTTCACCTTGTGATTCCCAATTTACAAATAACCTTGTCTCTCAATAAAAGCTCTTTATTTTAACTTCAGCCAGACTCTGCCATTTTGCTCTGGGATAGAACCCACCCACCGGTGCCTCAGAAGATGTGGTGATCTGTTTCTCAAATCCTATGGAGCACAGTTCTACTCTGTACCTATGGGGTCACTGTGAGTCAGAATCAACTTGATAGCAACTAACAAGAGCAATGTGTATGTGTGTGTATATGCATGTGTATACATATCTAGAATTTCAAATCCAATAGTCTGGTCTCTAGCCAATAGTTCAAGGCAGTCACTTTCACCAGCACACTTGCAACTTTGAGATCTATGGATTATGGTACTTGACCAAAAAATGCAATGTTAGCATTGTTTTGCTAGTGTCAAATATATCTTTAACAACCAAGACATATTTCCCAGCTAAAGTTGGGAAATTGTCTCCACTGATTAGATAACCCCCAACTGAATGGTCATTACAGTAGCTCTTCAGTCTGATGAAATATGCAGTCAGACGCATGGATGTAGTGCTATATCTGTCCAATGCTGCGATATAATCCAGCAAATTAGCAAAGCATTGATAGCCTTGTGGAGCACACTGAGGGCTACAGTGTGGTGGCCTGCCATCTCCTTCATCAGATTTCCAGAGCAAGCAATTTTGTGCTATCCATGATTAGTCCATGAGGAATAAACACCCTTTCTAAATCTTCAGTGGAATGGTTAGACAAACAAAATAAATCTAGGTTGTAACCTGGTTCATAGGAGCCAAGTGGTGAGAGTAGTTTACGATTGGCTGCTAGGACAGTCCTGAGTAAACAAACCTGCCATTTTGCTTGGTGTGGAACCCAAATTAGGCAGCTAACCTAAAGATTGGTAATTCAAGCCCACTCAGTGGTATTATGGCAGAAAGGCCTGTTGAACTGCTTCTGTACAGTATACAGCCAAGAAACCCCAAGAGGGCACTTCCACTGTGTAACACTTGAGGTTACCATAGGTAATGGGCCAGCTGACAACAACAACCTGATTCAATATCACTCATCATGATATGGGGCTGTGAGTTGCCTGATGGAACCAGCGAGGACCAGGAGCATAAAGTTATTTTTAAACTAGCTGTTTGAAATTGGCATGTTATCAACACTGGTTACATGCCCAAACCATCTCATAAGAATACACATAAGCTCTTAGTAGGGTGGTCGGGCAGAAAGAGCATGACTACAGGTTTGTTTACCCAGGATTGTTCTAGTTTTAGCACTGAAAACTCCATACCCAGGAACCCTCTGTCCTGAGCAAACTGAGACGACTGGAATCAGAGCCCTAGCTCTGCCACTAACTAGTTGTGTGACTTGACTATGTCACTTCATCTTGGGTGGGAAAGACCTCCTGTTGTGAAGACCTTGTGGTAAAGCCATGCCTGACAAAATTCAGAAACAAAAAGTAGGTTAGAGGTTACCAGGGGCTGAGAGGGACGGGAAGAGGAGTTACTGCTTAGTGGGCACAGAGTTTCCGTTTTGGAGGGTGAAAAAGTCTTGGAAATAGATGATGGTGATGGTCACACAACACTGTGAATGTAATTAATGTCACTGAATTGCACACTTAGAATGCCAAATGTCATGTTATATATATTTTATAGAGGGAGAATTGATGCCTTTGAATAATGGTGTTGATGAAGAGTGTTGAATAAACCATGAGCCGTCAGAAGAATGAACAAATCTGTCTTGGAGGAAGTACAGCCAGCATGGTTTTCAGAAGCGAGGATGGTGAGGCTTTGTCTCATGTATTCTGGACATGTGATCAGAAGGGACTGGACCCTGAAGAAGGGCATCATGCTTGTAAAGCAGAGGGTCAGAGAAAAAGAGGAAGGTTCTCAATGAGATGGACTGACACAGTGGCTGCAACAATGGGCTCCAACATATCTTTCATTGTGAGGATGACACAGGATGGGCAGCCTTTTGTCCTCGTGTGCAGAGGTTGGGATGTGTCAGAGCCAAGGGAACAGCACCTAGTAATATTTTACTACAATTAAACCAAAGGAGTCCTGGTGGTGCAGTGGGTAAGCACTCGGCTGCTAAACCAATAGGTCAGAAATTTGAATCCATCCAGAAGCTCTGTGGGAGAAAAGAACTTGTAACCTTCTTCCATAAAGATCAGTACCTGGGAAACCCTGTGAGGCAGTTCTACTGTATCCTTTAGGGTCACTGTGAGATGGTCACAGGTTAAACAAACCACCATGCCTGGCACTCAGGAGGTGCGCATGAACTAATAGTTAAATTTGCAGTCAGCATTGCCTTCTGGGATCTAGGCACCATGCACTCCCTGGGGCCTGCCATGGTCTGACACTCCATGGGAAAGGTCCTTCCTTCCAGTACTGCCCTGGTTGACTTTGTATATGAGGTGTTTGTCTCTCAGATATTTGCAACCCAAGGACTTCTTTCTTCTTTTAAACAAAAGAAAAAAGGAAGAAAACTGAGCAGGGTAGTTTGAGCTATGACCCAATGGCATTTGAGGCTGGCATCTGATTGAACATACATGGTACTATAAGGTTATAGTATATCTTTTGAGTTTTTAATGTATTTGATGTCCGGTGGGGAGAATTTATAAGAAAAGCCATTGATATTTAAATCCATTTGCAGAAAACCATGTTTTTAAGTTACAACACGGTGTCACCTGATTTTCAAGAAAGTCAGCAGCCCTGGTGGCGTAGTACCTAAAGTATGTGACTGCTAACCGGAAGGCTGGCGGTTCAAACCCACAGGCACTCCTCAAAAGGGAGACTGGGCAATCTACTTCCGTAGAGATACAGCCTCAGAAACCCAAGGAGGGGTCGCTATGAGTTGGAATTGACTTGTTGGCAGTGAGTTTGTTTTTTTGTTTTGGTTTTCAGGAGACTTGAGACCAAGCTTCCAGCTTAAGCAAAGGACTGGTGCTTTCTATTTGCTGAGTCATTAAAGGTACTGAGTTGGACTCAGGCATGAGGGCTAATGACTGTGTCTGCAAGTGCTGGCAATAGATAGGGAAGTAAAATTAGTCAGCCTTTCGGTATGCACTGGATGTATTTTTTTTTTTAACCTTTTATTGCGTCTCTTTGCTGAAATAAGATGACTAATGGGTATTTCACAAGAAAAGCAACTTGGTGAAAACCCCTAGGAAGGAAAAGATTGGTGTTGCTGAAGGGGTGAACCAAGTGGACAGGAGTTGGCTGTAAGGATATTCTGGAAAGACAAAAATGCCAAACCAAAGGAAGCTCCCTCCCCATTTCCTCAAATCCAAGAAGCCCATTCATTTCACATTTTCTCATTGCAAACATTGGGAGTATTTTCTAATTGCTGTGTTTATTTTACAGGTTGTTTTCCCCTGAAGAGTTGCTTTTTTTTATCGATGGCACATATAATAATTAACGGGCACTTAAAATAGGGAAATGTGTTATGCTAAATTCTGATGTCCTTCTACCTCCTACTTTTATCTAAGTCAAGGAAAGCTCAGTAGGTCAGCTCTGTGGTTATAAAAGTTCATCATTTTCACATGAAAAGAAAAAAAAAGAAAACCAACACTAACATAACTTGATTGGAAAAAAAAAAAAAAAAAAAACATAGCAAATAGTAATCAGGTTCCCACCACGTGCCAGCATGTTGTCCTGTGGTGGCTTCATGTTGCTGTGATGCTGGAAGCTATGCCACCAGTATTTCAAATACAAACAGGGTCACTCGTGATTTCAGCTGATCTTCCAGACTAAACAGACGAGGAAGAAAGGCCTGGCATTCAACTTTTGAGAAGCAGTCAATGAACACACTATAGTCACAACAGAATATCTTCTGACCTGGTGCTGGGAGATGAATCCCCTGGGTTGCAGGCATTATACAGTAGTCCCAATGATGGGCTCAAGCATGCTGGTGATCAGGAGAATGGCATGGGACCAGGCAGCCTTTCATTCTGTTGTACACGGGTGGCCATGAATCTGAGCCAACTTGACAGAAATGAAAAGCAATCAATCAGGCTTAGGGAGATGAGTGTTGAGGCCATCCATTTGTACCAGACTCAGAGCTCCTTACAAGAATTATTTTTCACTGAGTCCCTTGTGTCTCCTGGGTGGTACTGTGTGACATGGATCAAACCAGTCACTTATTTGTAGCTTAAACTTCCTGACTCACCCAGATAGGTAAGCTCCCTGAGCAAGGCTCTTACTTACAGCACAGCCAAGAAGAAGACTTCACTAGATGACAGCGATGTCCTCATGCCAAAATGGAGATGTTAACTGTGAGCACTTAGCAATTAATATAAGATGTTCCCATTTAGAGACCCTGAGAAATAATATGGTGAAAAGTATCTGACACAGAAATAGCACAGAGCAGATACTCAAACAACAATAGTTCCATTCCCTCTCTCTCAGTTCAGTCACTCCACCTTTCTGCTCCACATTATGGGATTATAAAATTATTCTTATAGTCCAGCTCAGGGCCTTGAAGAATAATAAAATACAGTTACATGCTGCATAACAGCTATTCAGGCAACCTCTGACTGCATATACGTCCAAGGTCCCAGAGGATATAACAGAGTTCAGAAGTCCTGAATGGAGAACAGGATGTAACAAACACCAATAGTTTCCCGCATGCAACATGTGTATCTCATGTCTGTTGTGTGCCAAGCGATTGTGCTGTCAGGCATATTATGGTACAGTACATATATGCCCTATAATACTTCTATCTTGATGATTGTAATAAATGTCTATGTTACTGGTTCATGTATGTACTTTCCACCTGAAAAGTTGACCACAAAACAGTATATGGCTTCGATTCATAGGCAGCAGTGTTCAATCTCTTGTATCCCACATCTCTTGAGTATTGTACCATTATCTCTGTTTAATTCTCTTCCATGGTGCCCCCAAAGCAGCAAATGCAGTGCTAGTGACAGCAGCAGGAAGAGGAAAAAGAGAAGCATCTATTTCGAAGTGAAACAACAGGTTATGAAACAACATGAAGGTGGAAAATCAGTGAACGGTAAATACGCTCATGATTGAGGCATGCCACACTTGACAATCACAATGATCCTCAAAAACAAAGAGAAAATTCTCCAACTGTTAAAGGACCAGCCCCACTGAAAGCTACAAGGCTCATGGAAAGGTAAGAGAGAACTCTCTGAGATATGGAGAAATTGCTAACAATGTGGATTGGGGACCAGACACACAAATGAATCCCTCTGAGCCTGTTGATGATCACTGCTAAGGCATAAAACTTGTTCAAAATCTTCAAAGTAAAAGCAGGACCAGACTAAGATATGATGTTCAAACAACGTCCAAATCACATAGAGTTCTATTTCTCAGCTTGTATCATGAATGTTAAGTGGTGCATAACTTCACAGACAGTAACAGTCCTTTCAACAAGAATGACAACAAGAACAGGTATCTGCTGAACAGTTTAGGTGCCAGGTCTATGCCAGCCAACATCGAGACACCCATTCACTCCCTTAATCCTCCCCATATTCCTGTGAGGTGGCTGCTATTATGGCTCCAGCCCCTCTCAGTTTTTCTAAATAATAAACTGTATTTTTCAGAACAGTTGTAGGCTTATGGGATGACTGAGCAGAACATGCAGGGTTCCCACACATGCCTCTCCCTACCCACAGGTTCCCTGTTTATTAACATCTTGCATTGATGTGGTGGTGCGTGTGCTACAATTGATGAACAAATAGCGATGCTTTAATTAACTAAAAGGGGCCCTGGGGGCACAGTGGTTAAAGGGTCAGCTGTTAACTGAAAGGTTGGCAGTTCAAACCCACCCAGTGGCTTTACGGGAGAGAGACCTGGAGATCTACTCCTGTAAAGATTACAGCAGGGAAATCCCCACCGGGCAGTTGTCCTCTATCACAAGTGGTCAGTATGAGTAGGAATTGACTTAACAGTGCTCAACAACATTATGAACTATAAAGTCCACAGTCAACATCGATGAGGGTCACTTTTTATATCATGCTGTCCTATGGGTTTCGACAAATGCTTAATGTCATGTGTTCACCTTCATAGTGTCATACAGAATAGATTCACCACCCTAAGAGCCCTCTATTATTTTCCTTCACACCAGGAAGGACGAAGGCTTAACAAGATTAAATAAAGAACAGAAGGACATAAATATGAACTGTCCACTAGCTTGGATTTGAACCCAGAGAGTCTGACTCCAGAGCCTAACTCTTAATCATACTAGAATCAGTAAGTAGAGTCTTGATAAACTTGTGAGGAACAGGCCAATATGTAGGGCTTAATAGCTGCCTACATACCTTCCCATCCCAGTGTCATTTGGTTTCCAGAAGCACTCTGTGACTAGAATGAGTGTTCCCATTCTTAGTTAGGTGGCGTCGAGTTGTTTCCGACTCATAGCGACCCCATGCACAGCAGAAGGAAACACTGTCTGATCCCGCGCCAGCTCCACGATCCCTGCTATATTTGAGCCCATCATCGCAACCACCATATCAATCCATCTTGTTGAAGGCCTCCCCCTCTTTCGTCGACCCTCCACCCTACCAAGCATGACATCCTTCTCCAAGGAATCGTCCATTCTGACAACATGACCAAAATAGGTGAGACGAAGTCTGGCCATTCTCGCTTCCAAGGAGCATTTCAGCTGCACTTCCTCCAAAACAGATCTGTTAGTTCTTTTAGCAGTCCGTGGTACTTTCAGCATTCTTCATCAGCACCACAACTCAAAAGCATCAACTCTTCTTCGGTCTTCCTTATTCATTGTCCAGCTCTCACATGCATACGAGGCCATTGGAAATATCATGGCTTGTGTCAGGCGCAACTTAGTCCTCAAGGAGACATCCTTGCTCCTCAGCACTTGAAACAGTTCCTTCACGGTTGACCTTCTCAGTACTACACGTCATTTAATGTCCTAACTGCTGCTTCCGTTGGCATCGATTGTAGAACCAAGCAACGTGAATTCTTTGACAACCTCAACCTTCTCTCCATTTATTGTGATGCTGCTCATTGGTCCAGTTGTGAGGATTTTTGTTTTCTTTATATAGAGATGTAATCCATACTGCAGACTGTATTCTTCCACCTGCATCAGTAAGTGCCTCAAGTCATCCTCACTTTCAGCAAGCAAAGTTGTATCGTCTGTGTATCTCGGGTTGTTAATGATTCTTCCTCCAATCCTGATGCCACGTTTTTCTTCATATAGTCCAGCTTCTCAGATTATTTGCTCAGCATATAGATTGAATAATTATGGGGAAAGGATACAACCCTGAAGCACTCCCTTCATGATTTTAAACCATGCAGTGTCCCCTTGTTCCATTCGTACGACAACCTCCTGGTCGCAGTACAGGTTCCTCATGAGTACAATCAAGTGCTCGGGAATTCCAATTCTTCTCAATGTTATCCATAATTTGTCATGATCCACACAATCAAATGCCTTTGCATAGTCAATAAAACACAAGTAGACATGTTTCTGGTTCCCATTCCAGTGAGGCAGAATTACTTGCCCAAAGTCACACAACAATAAACAAAATCTAGATCTTGAATGTGAATCCTCTGATGTTTAGTCTGGAAGACTGGCCACACTGTAATTATTTCAGCTAGAGTTTCTTCATCTGGAAAGTGAGGACAGCATCTACCTAACTGGCATATAACACCCACCTCCCAGAGCCCAGAGTGAGTACTATCCAAAAAGTCCTAGGAGCTTCCATTAAGCTCTCAAAAGATCACAGCCAACCAGTATTTGAAGTTCTTAGAGTTGGAGTCTATGCTGAAGAAGAAGGGCAACACTTTCCTGAGAGGGAAGAAAAAAGAAAGAAAAAAAAAATTGTCCTCAATGTTGCTCCGTAGAGGTCAGGGTGGTTGTGGTTTCAGATGTCCAGACAGGAAGAGGAAGCCAAAATCAGAGATGTCAGACAGAAAGAGGAAACCAGGATGAGCAGTGTCCACACAGGAAAAGGAAGCCAGGGTCAGAGGTGTCTAGACAGGGAGAGGAAACCAAAGTCAAGAGTTTCAGACAGGAAGAGGAAACCAGGGTCAAGGGTATCAGACAGAAAGGGGAAGTCATGGTCAGGGGTGGTGGGAGAATATGGTATGGATTCTGGAAATGGGTTCAAATTCTGGCTCTGATGTTTGCTTAGTTGTTGAGGGACCACAGAAAAGCCATTTCCTATCTAAATCTCAGAGGGGTCACAGATAACATGGAGTTTATAATGGCACTACTTCATAGAGATGCTGAAGGTGTTAATTAGCTTTAGTACAGCATTTGTATAGGACTAAAAGGCCTTATTATTAAGGGATATTAGGAAAACACTAGATTCGAGAAAATGTTCCAGTGGATTCTAGTTTGGTTTTCCTGTTGTGTAAGGGTCCTGGTCATATGGGACATATTTTCCAGTAGGAAGAGTGTTGGGCACATAGCAAAACATTCTCCCTGAGTTTTAAGCAGACAAGTCTGAGCCTTTCTGAGCCTCAGCTTCCTCTTGTGTAAATGGGAACCACACTGACCTTACTTTACAGGTTAATGTGAGAGCCGATGAGAAAATGCCAGGAAAAGTGTGGACAAAGGTGAAGTGTTGGTGTGATGATAATGGTGCTGATGTTGATGTTGTATGATGTATGTTGTATGATGTTGATGCTCCTCCTTGGAATTCTGGGAAAAATAGAATGTTTATAAATTTGCCTCTATTCAAAATGTCCTTATGAAAGCCAGATATGTAAAGGAAATCTATGGCAAATATTCAGGGTAAGTAAAATGTCAGAATACATAGCAATTATCAGGCATTTGACTGCTAACCAGAAGGCTGAGAGTTCAAACCCATCAGGCACCCCTCTGAAGGAAGCTTGGGCAATCTACTTCTGTAGTGATACTGCTTCCAAAACCCAAGGAGGGGTCGCTGTGAGTCGGATCCAACTTGATGGCAGTGCATTTGGTGGTTTCTGGTATACGTACATTGAAATATATGAATGGCCAGCAGAGGGCAGCACATGATCACAGTGGTACAGGAAGGAGTTGGTCTCCCAACTAAGCCTAGACTCTTCCAATCTCACCACCATTGGGCTGCTTCAAAAAACGCCCTTCAAACCTAGAACTGAACACACTCCCAAGGATCATTTTCCCGCCAAACAATATACAAGCCTATAAAGTGAATAATAACACACATGAGGAATGTATTGTTCAGAACAATCAACCTTAGGAGACCAAAAGAGCACCATTGACCCAGGGCCAAAGTTCAGAAGGCAGGAAAGAAGGACTGGTGGAAACTGGGAACTCAGGGAAGAAGAAGAGTGTTGTTACATTGAAGAGATTGCAACCAGTGTCGTGAAACAAAATGGGTATAAATTGTTGAATGGAAAACTAACTGGCTCTGTAAACTTTCACCCCCCAAAAAAAAGTGGTTTAGGCCCTCACTCTGTGTGCTCTTGGACTTCAATAGGTTTAATATATGAAAACTAACTCTGATTTGAGGCACCACTGTTTAAATTGAATAGTCAGTACAGATCCCATAATTCAACTGTTCTTCTGGAGGGGCAAATGGTTAACGTGCTTGGCAGCTAATCAAAAGGTTGGAAGTTCAAGTTTACCCAGACTCACCTTGGAAGAGAGTGAGGGCCTAAACCACTTTTTTTTTTTTTGGCTCTTGTGGACTTGTTTAATTTCTTCAGCTTTCACTTGAACTTGCATACAAGCCATAGTTGATGGTCTGTTCCATAGACCTTGGTCTTGTGGTTGGTGTTGAGCTTCCCCATTGTCTCTTTCCACAGATGTAGCTGATTTGTTTCCTGTGTATTTCATCTGCAAGGTCCACGATTATAGTCATCATTTATGTTGTTGGAAAAAGTCTTTGCAATGAATAAGTCGTTGGTCTTGCAAAATTCTATCCTGCAACCTCTGGCATCATTTCTATCACTAAGGCCATATTTCCCAACTACTGATTAAT
>NW_006921849.1:2817551-2819089 GCF_000298275.1 Orycteropus afer afer | reverse complement strand
GCCCAACCTTCCTTCCGAGGAGTGGCTGGTGGGTTTGAACCGCCAGCCGTCTGGTTAGCAGGCAAGTGTCTTAGCCACTATGCTACCAGAGCTCCCGGTTTCCTTGTAGGCATATGGATATTATCCTATCATTGAAAGCACTGTACTTCAGTATAGACCTTAAAATGTTCTTTTTAGCAATGAATGTTATGCTGTTCCTATTCAATTTTTCATTCCCAACAGAGTAGACCATATGATTGTCTAATTCAAAATGGTCAATGCAAGTACATTTCAGTTCACTAATGCCTAGGATATAGATCTTCAAGTATCTCATTTCATGTATGACAATTTCCATTTCTCCTAGATTTATATTTCATGCATTTCATGTTCCATATTAATGGATATTTCCAGTTGTTCTTCTGAGTCATGTCATATCAGCAAATGAAGGTCCCAAAAGCTTTACTCCATCCACATCATTAAGATCAACTCTACTTGATTTTATTTTGAGTGCCTTCCAACCTGAGGGGCTCATCATCCAGCACTATGTCAGACAATACTTCCCTGCTATTTGTAAGGTTTTCACTGGTCATTTTCTTCAGAACTAGACTGCCAGTTCCTTCTTGCTGGTCTGCCTTATTCTGGATGGTCCACTGAAAACTACTCACATGGTCACCCTGCTGGTGTTTGAAATATCAGTGGCAGAGCCTCCATCATTATCGTAACACATAAGCCACCACAGTAAAATAACTCACAGATGACTGACTGACAACTATCTCACATAATTTTACCAAATCCCTGTGAAATGGACATTGTTATTATCTTCATTTTGTAAATGAGGAAAAAAAGGTACATAAAGTTTTATAACTTGACCAAAGTCATGGAACTAGCATGGAGGGGAGCCTGGCTTCAAACCCAGGCAGTCTGGTTACAGACTCTCCATTCTCAGCTCTGCACTGGTGACCTCCCTATGCACTTAAATATGAGCTTATTTATTCTCCATCTTCCTTTGCTAGGATGTAAGCTATAAAATCTATAAAACATTTGTCTGTTTTATTTATATTCCCGTTGTGTTGTTAGATGTCATTGATTCAGTTCCCACTCATGGTGACTCCATACACAACAGAACAAAACATTGCCCAGTCCTGCACCATCTTTGTTTTGGGTATGTGTTGTGGCCACTAAGTCTTCTGAATGCTTTCCAACTTGAGGAGCTCATCTTCCAACACCGTGTCAGACAATGTTGTGTTGTGGGTCCATAGGTTTTCATTTTTGGAAGTACAGCTCCAGGACTTTCTTCCTAATGTGGAAGCTCTTCCGAAGCCTGTCCCCCAGGGGTGACCCTGCTGGTATCTGAAATTCTGGGTGCATAGCTTCCAGCATCACAGTAACACACAAGCCACAATGCAATGAATAAGTCGTTGGTCTTGCAAAATTCTATCCTGAGATTTCTGGCATCATTTCTATCACTAAATACAACAACCTGACAAAAGTGTGGTAGGCTACATTCCTAGGAAATTGTTAGCGCTTAGTAGGTGTTTGGTAAATATTTGTTGAATGAA
>NW_006921849.1:2810907-2812556 GCF_000298275.1 Orycteropus afer afer | reverse complement strand
TTTTAGTCTAGCAGTAGCTTGTAGGATAGGCTAGGGTTCTAGTAAACCCTGGAAAAATGAAGATAATCTAAATGCTCATGAAAGTCAAAGAAGGAGACCTCTCCTTGTGTGCACAATGAGACCAAAGCACACTGTGCCTCCACTTTCTCACCATATACTATCTGACACCCAGCTCCCTTCCAATGGTTAAAAGCTATCAATCCCACTCTCCCTAATAAGATTGTTCTAACCTGAGCAAAAAGGATCTCTGGTGGTGTAGTGCCTAAGGCATTTGACTGCTAACCAGGAGGTTGGCAGTTCAAACCCACCAGTCACTCTGCAGATGGAAGACTGGATAATCTACTTCCATAAAGACTTACTGTCTCAGAAACCCAAAGGGGGTCGCTATGAGTCAGAATCGACTTGATGGCAGTGAATTTGGTTTTGGTTTTAACCTGAGTAAGGAGTCCCTGAGGGGTAAAAACAATTAATGCATTTAATTTAATGGTTGGAGGTTTGAGTCTACTCAGAGGTGCTTCAGAAGAAAGATCTGGTGACCTGCTTCCAAAAATTCAACATTGTAAACTCTATAGAGCACAGTTCTACTGTGACACACGTGGGCTTGCCTTAAGTTGGAATTGACTGGAAGGCAACTGGTTGACTTGAGCAATTCTCTAATAATTACTCCGTGATTTCCTTGAATATGATTAACATTGATAATTCCCAGAAGCTCTTGCTTGGCTTTTGTTTGTCACAAGACCAGAGACTGTTGGGAAGTACTTAAAAGAGTCATCTCTCTTGGCTTTTCATTTCCCATTTCTTTAGTTACGCCATGTTCTATTAGATCATATGGTGCCAACCTACCTGGATGTGACTTGGCCTGGAATCATCATCATAGCAAGACTAGTAGTTTGAAAGGCATCAACTTATCTTCACATCTCACCCTTTATCGGGCCTTGGCATGAATTCATCAGCAACTGGAAGAGGTTACGTAAAAATGTCCACATTTCAATCAACCTTGAGACACCCTTGTTTAAATTTAGTCAAAAGTTTTTGCCAGAGAGATTAATAAAATATGCTTATCTGAGTCCAGAAAAAAAAAAAAAAAGCATAACAAATATGTTTTTTCGGGAAAGAGTAATACTTTGAAATGCTTTGCTTACACTCTGTCCTTTCTTGCCTTAGAAAGACAATGTATTGAATTGTTTCTTCAAATTAATGAAAAAATATCATCTGGAAAGAATGTATTCCCAATATGTACATGGCAAAGAAAATTTAACGAATGTAATCTATGGGTGACTGCTTCTAGACTGGGGTGATTGGAGTTGGGTCCAACATTTCAAATTCAGATTCTGCCCTTTCTTGATGTCTTTGTTGTCCTTTCTTCTGTTCTCTGACATCATTTCCAAGATGTAGCTGACATCAGCAATTCTGTCACTGTTTATCTGTGTTTTATTCAGTATGCAATGGCATTCAACTCTGTGGATCATGACAAATTATGGGTAATATTTCAAAGAATGGGAATTCCAGTACACTTCACTGTGCTCACGTGGTACAAAGACCAAGAGGTGGTCATTAGAACAAAACAAGGGGATACTTCATGGTTTAAAATCAAGAAAGGTGTGTGTCAAGGTTGTATCCCTTCATTATATGTATTCAGTCTGTGTGCT
>NW_006921849.1:2807898-2809057 GCF_000298275.1 Orycteropus afer afer | reverse complement strand
ATGTTCAAAACTTTATCTTCAACTTGTGTTGGGGTGAAAGGTCTCATTTTGGTAGGTCCCGGGCTTTTGGGAACATGGAGGGAAGAATTTGGGGATACATGTAATATCAAAATTATAGCAAATATTTATTGACATGTGTGGTGCAATGTATATTTTGTGTGGCTGATTTATTTAAAAAAAATCATAACTTTGTGTATAAATGAAAAATGAAATTTGGGAAATATTCTAAAAAGAGAAAGAAGAAAATTAAAATCAGTTCTAACCTCACCATGAAGACATATTTTTGGTATAACACCCAACCCAATATCTGGTAGAGCACAAGTACTCAAAAAAATGTTAGTTGATTGACTACTTTCGTAAGTCCTTATTGTTATAAAACATATGTATTTACATGTACCTTTTTTAATTGCAATCACAGTATGTTTTGTAATCTGCTTTTTAACATACACCGCAAAATTATAAACCAAAAGGAATTTTCTCATTCGAAAACAATGCCCTTGGAATGTTTTCATTACTTAAAACTATTTGAGGGACACCTCGTTTGGGACAGCTAAGACATCTGTGTGTTTTAGGTAAGGTTCCATGAGGAGATCTGTGAATCGGAAGTTTCTTGATCTTGGAATCAATGCTTAGGGAGCCTGAGGGTTAGCAAGCAATCAGGATTGGGCAAAAGGAGAAAGCCGGCTGCTGTGCAGTCTCAACTAGGGCATAGCTGATCCCAAGGGGAGCTGGGAGGGCTCTTTGGGGTTGTCTCACCTTGAGGCCAGGGCTGTCCCCAGGGAGGGAGTGTGACAGTGGCTGATGTGATCTCAGCCAAGAATAATTTCTGGAGGGGACCCAGCTGAGACCATTAGCTGCCAGTGCTCCCACAGGTAGGGGAGTGGACAATGAGTGCCTGAGACCATCGGTGGCATCTGTGCAACTCAGCACAGCAGCTGCTCTGCTGGACCACGCCCACCAGGGACTGTGGTGGCTGGTCTGAGCTTTCATTTCTTTGGCTTTGTATTAGTTAATAGCCTTTGGATTCTGTTAACACAGATAAGGAAGTGAGATGTGTTTTGGCTGGTACTTTTTTTAGGCTTCAAATTTAGGCCTTGTTGTCTTTCTCACAGCAGCCCAAATGCTATTGGCTCATTCTCTTGAATGTCCTTGGTGAACT
>NW_006921849.1:2785430-2785988 GCF_000298275.1 Orycteropus afer afer | reverse complement strand
GGAACATGGAAATTCTATTCCATGTTTTTCCTCCCAAACCATGGTCTCTTCACTTCAGCCACACTGTTTTCTTCTTCTCCAAAAGCAAATCTGTTAAAAATTTCACTGTATCTTACAGCCAATGGTGACTTAGACTTCATGAATTGAGGTATCTTTCCTGAAAGCCTTAAAGAATCAATAATCTTGCATTTATGGTAGTGTTATTTCTACTGAAAACTTAGAAATACAATCATAGGTGAAAAAAGAGTGCCTTAGGCACTATGCTAGCAGAACAGCTCTATAGGGTTTCCAAAACTGTAAATCTTTACAGAAGCAGGCTACCTCATCTTTCTCTCACAGAGCGGCTGGTAGGTTTGAATTGCTGACCTTTTGGTTAGCAGCTGAATGCTTTAACCACTGCACCATCAGAAATCTTTAAGAGATACAAAGTAGGCTAAAAACTTCTGGAAAGATTTCAGCAAAGTTTCCAGATTAAGGCAAACTAGAAGAATGACCTGATGATTTACTTCTAAAAATCAGCCATTGAAATCCTGTGTATCATGATGGTCCAATCCACAG
>NW_006921849.1:2775821-2783415 GCF_000298275.1 Orycteropus afer afer | reverse complement strand
AGGCATCTATGGTCCATTTGGGCTGCATGACCCCACCTCATGACTGTGAGAACAGTGCAAGGGTGATAAACCCCAGATTTCTGTAAGGACCCCAAAGAAGCAGAGCTGTTGTCACAAATCCAGATGCCTACAAGGACATGTGATGTGAGTGAGTAAGATAGCCAGGTGGGGACTGAGACAAAGTGCGGCAACCACGCTCAGTTCCAGCCAACTGTGGCCATGTGATAAGTGGCTGGATAAGCCATGTGTTGTTGTTTGTTGTATTGTTGCTAGCTGCTGTTGAGTCAGCCGCCCCCCTGACAGCCCCAAGCACAGTGGGATAGGACTGTTGTAATCCAAAACATTTTCAGTGGCTGATTTTCGAAAGTCCCTCTCCAGACCGTTTTACCTTGTCTTTCTTAGTCTGGAAGCTGCACTGAAACCTGTTCAGTATCATAGCAACACACAAGCCTCTCCTGACATGTGTGTGATGGCTCCCCATGGGGTGCACTGGCCAGGACTCAAACCCAGACCTCATCACGAAAGGTGAGAACTCTACCACTGAACCACGGAACAGCACCTTCAAATCATTTCAGAGAAGCAAAGCATGAGGGCTATTTAGATTTTCATGAAAATGTTTCTAAACATTAGCAACTAGTTACAAATAGTAAGGACACCATGTAGGACTTCAAACAACACACCTTTTGTTCCCTTTGCATTAAGGGCCCACAACTTCAGAAAAGGCCGCTCAGGTTTCTCACTACACTGCAATCCAAATGCAGCGTATTGACTGCTTTAGTTTTCTTCTTCCTGTTTATTTTTATTTTTTTGAAACTTTTTAATGCAGATGAACATGTTGATGAACAATCCATGTAATAAGCCCCCAAGTTAAGAAGCAGAACATTTGCCTCATTCCAGAAGGTTCCCTCGTGCTTCTCCCAGTCACTACCCGCCTGGGGTATCCCCAGCTTGTCTTCTAACCCGGAGGAGGACTTCTGCCTCTGTTTGACCTTTTTATAAATGGCATCATATACTGTGCGCCTTTGGCTTTGGCTTATTCTGCTCAGCATTGTGTTTGTGAGATTCATGTCCATTCTCTTATGTGGTTGGAATTTTTCCATTCTGCCTGGTAATTTATAGGGTGAAGGTATCACCCTTTATTTATCCATGCTACTCTTGGTGGGTGTTTGGATTATTTCCAGTTGTTGGTTATTGGGAACAATGCTGCTACATTCTCATACATGCCTCTTGGCAAAGACATAGACATATTTTTCTTGGGCTTGTAGGAGTGGATTGCTGAGTTATACGTTATGCATATTTTCAGCATTAGTAGTTACTACCCCTAAAATTTTCCAAAGTGATTTTCCCAACATACACTCCCCAAGGTATGAGAGTTCCTGTTGCTCCACATTCTGGCCGACACGTCCTATTGTTTATCTTTTTCATTGTAGCCGTTCTGGTGGGTTTCATTTGTGGTTTTAGATTTGTTTTTCCTTTAAACTTTTGTCAGATGGCTTTGACTGTCAGTGCTACTGCTTAATCTACATAATTCTTAAGGAATGACTTAAGTTCCTTAAATGACTCTCCATTGCTTTCAGGAAAGACCTAAAACTATCAACTTTTCTCTCACTCACTATTCCAACTGTCTTCATTCAAGTCACATCTAGCATCTCCCATACCTGAACTCTTCCATGCTCCTTCCCAGGTGGGGTCCTTCCTTTGTTCTGTTCTCTCTGCCTGGAACCCCCTTATCATCATCATCTCACTAACACTTATTCAACCTCCACAACTCAGGCCAAACCTTCATGACTTAGCTGCTCAGGGTTAGTCAGGAGAATAAAATTGCTCATATTGTGCCAAAATGATGACCAGCTCTTCAAGGGTAAAGGTGACTCATGTGTTTGGCCTTGTGTATCAGCAGCAAATGTTTGTTCAATGAATGAGTGAGTGAGCTAATGAGTTAATTAATGTGGATGATTTGGGAATGGAAGCAAATATAAAGAGTTGACGATGGTCTTTGCCAGTTGTTGTTGTTAGGTACCATTGAGTTGGTTCCCAGTCATAGCAACCCTATACACAACAGAACAAAATGCTGCTGCCTGATCCTGAGCTATTCTCACAATTGTTGCTATGTTTGAGCCTATTATTGCATCTACTGTGTCAAATCATCTCACTGAGGGTCTTCCTCTTTTCAGCTGGGCCTCTACTTTACCAGTCATGATGTCCTTCTCCAGGGACTGGTTCCTCCTGATAACATGTCCAAAGTACGGGAGACAAAATCTCTCCATCCTTGCTTCAAAGGAGCACTCTTTCTGGCTATACTTCTTCCAAGACAGACTTGTTCATTCTTCTGGCAGTCCAGGGTATATTCATTATTCTTCACCAGCACTGCATGGGCATCAATTCCTCTTTGGTCTTCCTTATTCATTGTCTAGCTTTCACATGCATATGAGATGATTAAAAATACCATGGCCTGGGTCTGATGCACCTTAGTCCTCAAAGTGGCGTCTTTGCTTTTAAAGAAGTTAAAGAGATGTTTTGCCTAATAATAATAATAACAGTAAGACATGGCATTTACCTAAGACAAATTTTTAATAATAATATTAAGAAAAACGTTCTGCCTCTCATTTTGCTCAACTGGCTGGAGTAGACTATTGTTTCTGGAAAGCACAAGACATTGTTCTTTCAATTCAATGCCAGTGTTGAATGAATTTTAAGACATTTTTCAGGTTTATGCAAAACCAAATTTCTTTAATAGCAGCCTATTTCCCATGAGCTCTATGAGTCAGATCCGACTCCACAGAGGTGATTTTTTTTGTTTTTCTTTTTCCCATGGAGTACGCAATGGGGAAACTGATAAAAGCAGGTGACTCACTACTAGGTTCAATGAGAATTTGTTTCAACCCTTCCCTCAAGGCCTGGTGGGTGGATTGATACACTTGCAGTTATCTTCAGGCTCAAACATGGCCAATACATGTTTGATCACTTGGTATTTCCCTCCAGATTTCCTAAGTTGGGAAGCTCTTATATGCCAAGACTCCTCTATAGAACAATAGCCCACCAATGGGTCATCTGAGTCATCTTTGAGCATCATATCACTGTGAATTTGGTTGAGCAATACATTGGTTGACTCCAAACTCAGAAGCATTGATGGATGGATCTGTCAGACAAACTTAGGAAGCACTGTTCTGAAGCATTTACCAATGTGTGCCAATGATATCAGACTCTGAAATAGGGAAGGGAAACCTTGAATCCATAATGCAGATGGGGCTGCCAGATCAAATTCCCCAACTTCAAGAAATTCAGATTAGTGGAGAGATAATCATTAGTAGTGAAACTGATTTGTTGTGGCAATATGAATCCATAATATTATTCTAAAATTTGTTTCCTACTCTAAAAACTAACGGGATGGGAAAATGAACCTGTAATTCTAAGAATATATGTATATATATTTTACAGGAAGGTTCCCTTCTCTCCATGTCTGTCTCACTAGTATGAGCTCCATCAGGGGAAGGAATATGAATATATTCATCTTTACATCATCAATAGGAGTCCTGGTGGCACAACAGTTCAGTGCTTGGTTGCTGACTGAAAGGTTGGTGGTTCAAACTCACCCAGCAACTCCATCGGAAAAGGACCTGGCAATCTGTTTCCGTAAGGATTCCAACCAGGAAAACCCTATGGAGCAGTTGTACTCTTTCAGATGTGGCTGCTGTAAGTCTAAAACTACATGATGGCTCCCAACAATAACAGCTTCCCCTAAGCTCAAGACAGTGACTGGATACAACTGATGTTCAATAATCGTTGAACACAATGACATTTATGACCCATACATTGGCTATCTTTGACTGCACATTTTGTTTTTGCCATGCAGCAACTTTGAAGCATAACTCAGCACTGTTTAATACACATAAGGAACTCATTGCATTGGCTTGCACTGTAGACACAACTGAGAGTTTTCAAAAGGGAATAGAGGAAATGTTTGCCTTGCAGAGCAAGTGGAGTTTCATCCCACAAGCCGCCATCAAACATGCTCTTGTTGTTAGGTGCCCTCAGATTGGCTTCTGATGCATGGCCTCCCTAGGCATGATGGGATCTGAGTATTGTGATCCATAGGGCTTTCATTGGCTAATTTTTTAGAAGTAGGTCACCAAATTTTTTTTGTACTCCTTTTTCATCTGGAAGCTCTGATGAAACACTCAAGTCTCCACTGACCAATGGTGGTAACTTCACATGAGGGACATTGGCCAGGATTAGAACCTGGGTGTCCCTCATGGAAGGCAAGCATTCTACCAGTGACCCACTACTGCCCTCCCTTATCAAACATGTACTTGAAGTCTCTCTTTCTTTCTTTTGTTTTCAGATTAGACATCAGATTCAAAAAGACACTTTTCAAAAGCAGCTCTTCCCTGTTCCCCTTAACCCTTAGCACACTATGTTTCCTAAAGAGTAAGATTTGTGATTATGAGAAACAGTTTTTGGTAGTATGTGTAATGATTTTAGATCATGCACTGAAATGGCATGAAATTGTACTGAGTCTTGTAATAAAAACCTTTTTTGCCCAATACGTCTGATTACTGATCACAGCAAATCCAACAATTTCAATTTGCTGCAGTTATGTCTCCTTTCTTTTCCTAGGCCCATCTTTTCCTTCTTTCTTTCCTTCCTTTCTTCTTCTTTCCCTCTCTATATAAATATCTATTTATTTTTAACAAACAGAGCAGGACCAGGCTCAGTGCCTAGGCAAGGGAGCAGTTTCTGGCTAGGCTTTAATAACTTGATTTTCTTCACATTGTATTTATTTTTATAATTAGCTTTTATATATATAAACTTTCATTTAACTATAGTGAATCAATGTAAATTTTAAATTGAGTTAATTTGAAGGAAAGCAACAGTACTGGAATAATGAAAAGTTCTAAACCTATTACAATAACCAATTTTAGAAAAGTAGGAAATGATATTTTGAGCTGGGACAATATGACATAAAATCAGCTTGGGGTTTTTTGTCTGCTCTGTCTTGTACAGAAAGTCCAGTATTGTTACTTCTATTTAAAAATAAGGCTCAAAAATTAAGTAACTCCCATCCCCACCCTGTAAACCATTGTTGTATTTCATGAATAGCAGGTCTAGAATTCAACCTTGGTTCCAAAAGTGTCCATTCTACCATGTGGCCTTTGCAATTAGGGAAACTGTCATAGAAGAAAAAGAAGCTTCCATGACAACCCAAGAAAAGAGATGATAAGTGGCGCAGTGCCTAAGCATTAGACTGCTAACCAGAAGGTGGTGGTTCAAACCCACCAGCTGTTCCATGGAAAGAAACTGAAGCAATCTAGTTCTATAAAGATTTACCACCATGGAAACCAGTGAGTAAGAATGACAGGGCAGGTGAAAGCAGGTAGAAAGCATATGAAACCCATCTAGTCAAAGAAAGATTATACTTGGATGTCACTATTGTCAGGAAGTCCTTGGTAGCACATAGATATACACACACACACACTCACAGAGCCCAGGTCCAGGGCTACCCGTAATACCTTTGCCGGTGAGTGGATTTTGACTCACGGTGACCCCATGTGTCTCAGGTAGAACTGTGCTCCAGAGGGTTTTCAGGGGCTGATTTTCAGAAGAGATTTCTAGTCCTTTCTTTTGAGGCACCCCTGGGTAAACCAAATGGCTAACCTTTCAGTTAGCAGCTGAGAGTTCTGGCAAGAGGGTGGAAGAGGCAGACAAACTACACAGATCCTCTGCAAAAAAGCAATGAGAAACCAATTGAAACTGATACAGAAGATAGTCCTGGAACCTCCAGCTTTGAACAAAAGGATAAAGAAATGGATTGAATACCAACTAGTAGAAGAACCTGAATGAAACAGTGAGTAAGGAGACAGACGGAGCAGCGGACTGCAGGCTATCCTGAGGGGACAGCCATTTTGAATATTTCCTGAAAGCAACCTAAGAATCAGTTCTGCTTACGGAGGACTCCATGGGCAAGGGCTACATTGGTGCCTGACAACCACAAAGGAAAACGGAGGGGAAGAAGACAAACAGACTTGTGGCCTGCCAGTGGCTGTCCTGAGGGTGCAGCCATTCTGAATGTTTGCAGGCAGCCGGCGTTACCATTTTGGATGTATGTGAGTGGCTTTCTTACCTGGACAGTGATGTGAGAGTGGGCTACAGTTGCCCGGGACAGCATGGGGACCTCACTGGAGGCTGACAACAGGAAATGTGCCATATTCCTCTTGTTGACCTTATACCCACACCAGCTTGGTGAACAGGGGTGTGGCCACCCCCCACCTCCACCCACCTTCTTGACCAGCAGGAATTCCATCCCGGTCTGTGCCCTGATGGACCCTGGATGCTGTACCCTGCACCCCCACAGTTTTGTTTTTGTTTTTAAAATATTCTTTTTATCTTCCTCCATTCTTCCTTATTATATTTTATTTATTTATTTATTTATTTTCTCTCTCTCTTTCCTGCCCCTGGTTTTTGTTTTTTGTTTTTTCATTTTTTTCTCTTCCCTTTTTCTGGTCCCTTTCTTTTTTCTTTCTTTTGGTTCTTCCCATCCTTTGGTTTTCCTTTTGCAGTTTTCCCATTTTTTCTTTGCTCTTCTTTTACTCTTGATCTTTTCTCTCATTCCTCCTTCCCTAGACATTGTGAGTTTTTATTTTCTCTTTTTCTCATTGTCTTTCTTTTATCCTGTTTTTTTAAAATATATTAGGAAATTTTTTCTTCTCATTTATTGCATTTCTTTCTTTCTTTCTTTTTGGAATTGTTCCTGTTTGTTTATGCAGTTTGAGTTTTTTCTTCTCTTGCTTTTTTTGTGGTGTTATTATTATTAATATCATCATCATCTAACTGAGTGGGAGACAGCAATCGTTCCCACACAACCCAACCATACCTGTGCTTCCTGCAGCCCCACCAACTGAGTGAGGGGCACCACTTGCTTTTGCACCAACTGACCAATGATAGATGGTGGCCAATTCTAGCTCAATTCACCTTCAACTGCTCTTTACAGGCAGCTAACAGAGATCTGTATACAAACACTCATTCTCTAGGACACCAACAAAGACAGGTGGTGAGTGCCTAAGTGCTAACAACTAGTGAATAGAGGAGCATTGTACCCTGACTTACAAAGATATATTAAAACAAATAAAGGGAAAAAATCTTCTGTGAATTACACAAACATGTTGTTGTTGTTAGGTGCCACTGAGTCTCCTCTGACTCATACCAACTCCATGTACAACAGAACAAAACACTGCCAAGTTCTGTGCCAGTCCCATGATCCTTGCTATACCTGAGACAGTCATTGCAGCCACTGTGTCAATTCTTCTTGTTAAGGTCCTTCCCCTTGTTCATTGACCCTTCTCCACTTTACCAAGCATGATAACTTTCTCCAGGGAATGGACCCTTCTGACAACATGATCAAAGTAGGTGAGACAAAGTCTGGCCATTCTCACTTCCAAAGAACACTCCAGCTATGCTGCTTCCAGGACAGATTTGTTCATTCTTTTGGCAGTCCATGGGGCTCTCAGTATTCTTCACCAACACCACAACTTAAAAGCATCAACTCTTCTTTGGTCTTCTTTATTCATTGTTCAGCCCTCATATGTATATCAGGAGA
>NW_006921849.1:2766499-2767591 GCF_000298275.1 Orycteropus afer afer | reverse complement strand
CAATATTGTGAAACAAAATGTGTATGAACTGCTGTATGGAAAATGAATTTGCTCTGTAAACTTTCATCCAAATCACAGTAAAAATTTTAAAAAATCAGTCATTAAGGAAAAGAAGAAAAGAACCTATAAGAGATCTACATAAATGGAAGAATATATTTTGCTCTTGGATAAAGATTGAACATTGTGAAAAATGTCCATATTACACAAACCAATCTATGCATTCAATGCAATCCCAATTCAGATTCCATCAACAACCTTTAAAGACATGGAAAAACCAATCAGTAATTTTATATGGAAAGGAAAGAGACATTGGGTAAGCAAAGGACTACTGAAAAAGAGCAAAGTAGGAAATCTCACACTCTGATCTCAAAATCTACTATGCAGCCACAGTTGTCAAAATGTCCTGTTATTGGTACAACAACAGACACATAGACCAGTGGCACAGAATTGAGAATCCAGAAATCGATCCACTGACCTATGGGCAACTGACCTTTGACAAAGGGCTGGAGTCCATTAAATGGGGAAATGATAGTCTCTTTCACAAATGGTACTGGCAAAACAGGATTTCATTTGCAGAAAAATAAAACAAGATCCATACATCACACATACACAAAAATGAAGTCCAGATGGATCAAAGACTTAAATGTGAAACCTCAAACTATTAACTTCATCAAACAAAAAATAAGGGCAAACTTAGGAGCCTTAATTTATGACATAAGTCGACTATCAAGCATAACCCAAGATGCACCAACAGCAGAAGATAAATTAGATGGTTGGGGCTTTCTAAAAATTAAATTCTTTTGTGCATCAAAAGACTTCACTAAAAGAGTAAAAAGAGAACCTACAGAACGGGAAAAAAAAAAATTTGGTAATGACACATCAGACAAAGGACTTGTCTCTAAAATTTATAGAAAACTCCAGCACCTCAACATCAAAAAGACAAACAATCCAATTTAAAAATGGGCAGAAGATATGGACATATACTTCATTAAAGAATATAATCAGGCAGCCAACAAACACATGAAGAAATGTTCACGATCATTAGCCAATAGAGAGATGCAAGTGAAAACAACAATGAGATACCATCTTGCC
>NW_006921849.1:2762457-2765934 GCF_000298275.1 Orycteropus afer afer | reverse complement strand
TGCCCAGCCTTCCTTCCGAGGAGTGGCTGGTGGGTTTGAACCGCCAGCCTTCTGGTTAGCAGTCAAGTGCCTTAGGCACTATGCTACCAGAGCTCCTAGTCCAGGGTTAGGTATTTGTTTTTATTCTCAAATGGTTTTTCCCTGAAAACACCACCAAAACAACCTGTTGATAAACCAAGCTCATTTTACTGCCTCCTGCTGGAGGGAGATGACCACCCACACAGAGTCTTATCAGAGTGGGAAGGGCAAAACCAGGAGATTAAGATATTTATGACCTTTGGCAGTCAGGCTGAAGTGGTTATTCAATTCAGGGGCTTGATGAAGATGGGGTAAGGACCATGATACAGATATCCACAGCTTTGAAAGTTCGTTTTACACCAATTTGCTTTTAAGAAATACCTACATTAACACCTGTTTTCACTAACTCAAAGAAATCTGGAGAGGATTTTCGCTTTTACAAAAAAAGGACAAAAGTAAAACTAGTGTTCAACGTTGTTTTGCAGAGCCATTAAAGAGGGAGCACGTACTCTGAGCAGTGACAGTGGCATCACCAAACTCCTTCACCAGAAACTACACTCAGCGTCTCAGCATCAAGCCACTGTACCTTGAATTGTGGCTGTGAACACTATATGTTAGTGTTATTTTAGGTCTTATGTGTTATTTGATATGACTTGGTAGGTTATTTTTTTGGATCTGGAAATGCTTGAAAATTTTCCCCACATTGATTAATGGTAATTGCTCCTTTGCTGTGAAAGTCTTCATAGGAAAGCTCTACATTTGGATAGCTGGAGAAAGCAGTATAAGGATTTAGGGCTGTTGGACAGAGTGTGACATGTGTTTCCAGGGGAAAGATGTAGAAGAGTCTTGAGACATAAAATCATGTCATGTTATTTATTTAAAAATACAACAGTCTGATGTTCATTTAGTTTCTCAGGAAGTTCCCCTTGGAAACAATAGAGCTATTTACAATTTTTGATCTTCTTGGGCAAGAATTTCCTGGAAAAGTAAAGTCCTATTAATGAAGATAGTGAAGCTAGGTCATTCAAGGTAGATAGTGTTGTTGTTAGGTGCCATCAAGTTGGCTCCGACTCATAGCAACCTAATGTGAACAATGTTCTGAGAACAGATTTGCTCAGACTGGTTGAAAACATATGTTTCAGGGGAAAAATACAGTAGATATGTGCATAGAAAATAGGAAACAAAACCGAAAAGCAGTCATTTCCAGAGAGGGATCACCAACAAGGGTAAGAACTGCCATCTTCCAGGTAATGTGGTTCCTCATTCCTATCCAAGGAATTTTGAGTTAGCACCTATTTTGTGCAAACCCCCATGGTTGGATCATGAAAGAGAAAAGTAATGTCTGTCTTTGTTGTTGTTGTTGTTGAGTGCTATCAAGTCAGCTCTGACTCATTATGACCCTATGCACAACAGAATGAAACACCGCCCAGTCCTGTGCCAGCCTCACAATCCTTGCTATATCTGAGCCCATCATTGCAGCCATGGTGTCAATCCATCTCATTGAAGGTCTTCCCCTTTTAAGCTAACCCTTCACTTTACCAAGCATGATATTTTTCTCCAGGGAATGGTCCCTTTGACAACATGACCAAAGTAGGTGAGACCAAGTCTGGCCATTCTTGCTTTCAAGGAGCATTCTGATTGCACTTCTTCCAGGACAGATGTTAGTTCTTCTGGTAGTTCATGGTACTTTCAGTATTCTTCACCAATACCCCAACTCAAAAGCAATGATGCCACTTCGGTCTTCTTTATTCATTGCCCAGCTTTCACATGCCTATGAGGTGATTGAAAACACCATGGCTTGTATTAGGTGCACCTTAGTCTTCAAAGAGACATCTTTGCTCTTCAGCACTTTACAGAGGTCTTTTGCAGCAGATTTGCCCAGTGCCATACGTAATCTGATTTCTTGGCTGCTGCTTCCATTGGTGTTCATTGTGGATCCAAGTAATATGAAATATTTGACAACTTCAATCTTTTCTCCATTTATTGTGATGCCACTTATTGGTCCAGTCATGAGGATTTTCATTTTTTTTTTAATGTTGAGGTGTAATCCACACTGCAGACTGTAATCTTTAATCTTCATAAGTAGTGCTTCAATTCATCTTCACTTTGAGCAAGCAAAGTTGTGCCATCTGCATATTGTAGGTTGTTAATGAGTCTTCCTCCAATCCTGATGCCATGCTCTTCTTCGTATAGTCCAGCTTCTCAAATTATTTGCTCAGCATACAGACTGAATAAGTATGGTGAGCTCTGGGAGCTTTGGTAGCATAGTGCCTAAGGCACTTCACTGCTAACCAGAAGGCTGGTGGTTCAAACCCACCAACCACTCCTCAGAAGGAAGGTTGGAAAATCTACTTCCGTATAATGATGTAGTTGTTGTTATATGCCGTTGAGTCAGACCCGACTCATAGCGACCCCTCCTTGGGTTTCCAAGGCAGTATCACTACGGAAGTAGATTGCCCCATCTTCCTTCCACCTTGGAAACCCAAGGAGGGGTCACTATGAGTTGGGTCCGACTCGACGGCACATGACAACAACAACAAGAAATATGGTGAAAGGATACAACCCTGACACACTCTCTTCCTGATTTTAAAACATGCAGTGTCCCCTTGCTCTGTTCGAATGATAGCCTCCTGGTCTATGTACAGGTTCCTCATGAGCACAATTAAATGTTCTGGAATTCTTATTCTTCTCAATGTTATCTTCAATTTGTTCAGACCCACACAGTCAAATGCTTTTGCATAGTTAATAAAATACAAGTAAACATCTTTCTGGTATTCTTTGCTTTGAGCCAAAATCCATCTGACATCAGCCATGATATCCTGCTCTTCTGAGTCCAGCTTGCATTTCTGGCAGTTCCTTGGTGACATACAGCTGCAACTTTTTAAAAAGTTTCTTCAGCAAGATTTTACTTGCATGTAATACTAATGATATTGTTTGATAATGTCCACAGTCTGTTGGATTACCTTTCTTTCGAATGGATACAAATATGGATCTCTTCCAGTCACTTGGCCAGGCAGCTGTCTTCCAAATCTCTTGGCATAACCGAGTGAGTGCCTCCAGTGTGGCATCCATTTGCTGAAACATCTCAGTCGGTGTTCCATCAGTTCCTGGAGCCTTGTTTTTCACCAATTCCTTCACTGCAGCTTTGACTTCTTCCTTCAATACCATTGATTCTTGATCATATGCTACATCTTGAAATAGATGAATATTGACCAGTTTGTTTTGGTACACTAACTCTATGTATTCCTTCCATCTTCTTTTGATGTTTGTTGGATCATTCAATATTTTGCCCACAGAATCTTTCGATATTGCAACTCAGACTTGAACGTTTTTTCTTCTTCAGTTCTTTCAGCTTGAGAAATGCCAAGCATGTTCTTCCCTTTTGGTTTTTTAACTACCAGGTCTTTGCACATTTCATTATCATAACTGACCTTGTCTTCTAGAGCTGCCCTTTGAAAT
>NW_006921849.1:2760695-2761176 GCF_000298275.1 Orycteropus afer afer | reverse complement strand
GGTCCATCTCTAAGTTACACACCCCCACTCCCCAGCCCCCTTCAACATGAATAGATGTTGATAGCACTTTAGTAGAAATACTTCCCTCCTCTTGTCTGGCTGCCTCACTCAGGTACCTTTTATATTTGTGGTGCCTCAGAATGTCATTCTACACCTTGTCTGCTGTGCCCTTGGGCTTGTATCCATGGACAAGTGCCCCTTCTGACCCACTTCACTATACTTTTGTGTCAACCATGCTTGAGGAAAGGTTAATAGAAATTGCTCAGTGGCACCTCCTTCAAGTGGTGATCAGGGCATGTAATATGCCTGCCATACCTTAGATACACCAACCTCAAATTAGGAATAAATTGGACTATGTGAAAACCACAAGCAAACCAGTGTGAGTGAAACTGGGTAAGCAGACAGCAGGTAGAAATGAGACCAGAGAGAGAAGCAGGGCCAGATCATTAGGGACTCACAGGCCATGGGGAGGAGTTTGGAT
>NW_006921849.1:2753925-2754890 GCF_000298275.1 Orycteropus afer afer | reverse complement strand
CCACCCATGCTCTTCTCCGCACAGCATTGTGGTTGTTGTTGTCATGTGCCGTCGAGTCGGACCCGACTCATAGTGACCCCTCCTTGGGTTTCCGAGGCAGTATCACTGCAGAATAGAATGGTCAAAAGTCCAATCATGTTACTCTCCCATTGTCACCCGGGGCACTGGAAGTAAAAGTCAGTCTTGATAAAGATCTAGAAGATCCTACAGAACATAATGTCCTCCACCCATCACTCTAACCTCATATTCTACTATTCTTCCTCCTTCCATCACTCCCACCCTCCTCTCCAACCCTGCTAGCCTCCTACTTGCTCCAAGCATACTCTAGCCTCAAAACTGTTCCATTGGCCTTTCCCTATGCCTGGAAAACTGTTTCCTGAGCCAGCAGCAAGCTCATTCTCTCCCTTTCTGCTCAGTGAACCCTGCCCTGAAAGCCCTATTTAAAATTGCAGCTGGCTCCACTTCCTTACACTCCTCCAGTACAATAACCAATTGCCTTAGAGCTGATTCCTACTCATGGAAACTCCTTGTGTGTCAGAGTAGAACTGTGCTACAGTGGGTTTTCAATGGCTGACTTTTTGGAAGTAGATCACCAGGCCTTTCTTCCAAGGCACCTCTGGGTGGACTACACACCAACTGTTTGCACTACTTAGGGACTCTGCCTGCAATCACCCCCATTATGCTGATTTTTCTCATGGCCCTTATTTTACCCTATAATTCCAGGCCGCCCTGGGTTATGAATGAGATTCCTCTGTAAAATGGGAGCAGTAATGCAATCCTTCCAGGAGAGAAGATGAATAAGATTAACACCATGAGAGCATTTCAGCAGGGTGCCTGCCATTTCAAACCAGGCAAGAGAGCTCAGCTGGTTAGTGATGTTACCTAACAGAGGCACAGTCTCTCCCTGGCATTTGCATCTTAAAGAAGGGACTCAGAATCCCAGGAGGCTCCTGGGTCTAAGGACA
>NW_006921849.1:2731299-2731888 GCF_000298275.1 Orycteropus afer afer | reverse complement strand
ACGGCACATAACAACAACAACAACAACAATACTGGCTGTGGACTCCAACAAATGAAAAATCCAAGATCTCTCCGCCAAATGGTGAATTGTTTGTTCATGGACAGTTTTAGGCAGCACAACAGGATCCTGATCCACAGAAGAGTGTCTCTTTTTCCAGGATGTCTATAAATATATTGGAAGCAGGCCACACCCCTAGGGAAACTCCCTTTCAACAGATTGGCTGCCTAAAACATATACATCTGATCCTATCAAAAGAATAACCCACATCACAATTGCTTAAACCACACAGAATTGTGGTCCAGCCAATTGACACACAGTTCCAACTATCACATCTTCCCTTTTGGTTTTCTCACTCCAGGTCTTTGTATATTTCATTATAATAATTGACTTTGTCTTCCCTAAATGCTCTTTGAAATCCTCTGTTCAGCTCTTTTATTTTGTTGTTTCTTCCATTTGCTTTAGATACTCTCCATTCAAGAGCAAATTTCAGAGTCTCTTCTGACATCCATTTTGGTCTTTTCTTCCTTTCCTGTCTTTTTAATGATCTTTTATTTTCTTCATGGATGATGTTCTTGATGTCATCATTTCA
>NW_006921849.1:2729908-2730747 GCF_000298275.1 Orycteropus afer afer | reverse complement strand
TACATTTGTATAATAATTGTATTAACTTATCTTTCTTGTAGGTGAATGATATTACCCTATCACTGACAGCATTGTACTTCAGGATAGATCTTGAAACATTCTTTGTGACAACGAATGTCATGCCATTACTCTTCAATTTGTCATTCCCGGAGTAATAAGTCATATGGTTGTCTAATTAAAAATGGCCAAAACCAGTCCATTTCAGCTCATTAATGCCTAAGATATTGATCTTTATGTGTTTCATTTCATAGTTGACAACTTTCAATTTTCCTAGATTCATACTTAGTACATTCCACATTCTGATTATTACTGGATGTTTGCCTGTTTTTTCCCATTTTGAGTCATACCACATCTACAAATGGAGGTCCCAAAAGCTTTATTCTATCATCATCATTAAGGTCATCTCTGCTTTGAGGAGGCAGCTCTTTGCCGGCTGTATTTCGAGTGCTTTCTGACCTGAGAAGCTCATCTTCTGACACTATATTAGACAATGTTTTAGGGTTATTCATGTTTTCCAGTAATGTATTGGACAGTGTTTCACTGCTATTTATAAGGTTTTCACAGTCCAATTCTTTGAGAAGTGGATGGCCCCTTTCTTCTTCTGAGTTTGTCTAAGTCTGGAAGCACCACTGAAACCTATCTACCCTGGGTGACCCTGCTGGTATTTGAAATACCAGAGCCATAGCCTCTACCCTCACAGCAACACGCAAGCCACCACAGTATGACAAACTGACAGACGAGTGGTGGTGATAAAGTAGAAGGTCAGTGAAAACGTGAGAAACCCTCCATGAGACGGTTGTTGACATAAAAGAGTCAACCACTGGCTGAAACATATTAAT
>NW_006921849.1:2727772-2729353 GCF_000298275.1 Orycteropus afer afer | reverse complement strand
TCACTAGAACCACAACTTCCACATTTAAAATTCAATAACTTTGAAGGCATTTCTCATGTTGCACCACCATTACCTCTATGCTTGTCCAAAATATTCTATCACCATTAACATATAGTCAATGCCACCCAGACAAAAGTTCCCCTTTTCCACTTCTCTCTCACCCTTGATAACTATTAGTAATCTTTAGTTTCCATTTATTTGCTTATTCCATGTAACTTAGGTCATACAGTATTTGCCCTTTTGCAAATGACTGATTTCACTCAGCATAAGGTTTTCAAGGTTCCTGCATGTTTTGGCTTGCATCAGGACTTCATTTCTCTTTATGGCTGAGTAGTATTCCACTGTATATACATACCACATTTTGTTTATCCTTTAATCTATTGATGGACAGTTTGGTTGTTTTCACCTTTTGGCTATTGTGAGACCTGCCGCACTAAACACTGATGGACAAGTTTCTGTTTCTGTTCCTGACTTCACTTCTTCTGGGCATGTACCTAGGATTGGGTTTGCTAGGCCATATGATGATTCTATGTTCAACTTTTTGAGGAACCACCAAACTGTTTTCCACAATGGCTATACCATTTTACAGTATTGAAAGTGACGGATGAGCGTTCCAGTTTCTCCACAACTTCACTAACATTTGTTGTTTTCCATTTTTTGATCATTGCCATTCTAATGTAAGGAGCCCTTGTGGCACAGTGGTTAAAACATCTTGACTACTAACCAGAAAGTTAGAGGTTGGAGCCCAGCAGCTACTCTGTGGGAGAAAGATGAGGCAGTCTTCTTCCATAAAGATGTACAGCCTTGGAAACCCTATGGGGCAGTTGGAATCAGCATGACAGCAGTGGGTTTGTTTTTTGTGTTTTTCTACCATTCTAATGGGGATGAGGTAGCATTTTTTTGTGGCTTTCATTTTTGTCTTTCTGATAGTTAGTTGTGTTAAACAGCTTTTAATGTTGTTATCCTCAGGTGCCATTGAGTCAGCTCTGACTCATAGCAATCCTATGTACAATAGAATGAAACACTGTCTGTTCCTGCACTAGCCTCACAGTATTTGCTATGCTTGTACCCATCATATTTTCATGTGCTTATTAGCTATTTGAATACCCTCTTTGGTCTGTTCAAGTCTTTGCCAATTTTTTTTTAATCGAATTGTTTTTCTTTTTATTTTGAGGTGGTAGGAGTTTTGTATGTGTATTGGATATTAGGTCCTTTTCTAATTTATTTGTGGCCATGATAAAAAATACTGAACATACCATGGATTGTCAGAAAAATGAACAAATCTGTTTGGAGGAAGTCCAACCAGAATGCTCCTTAGAAGTAAGCATGGCAAGACTTTGTCTTGCTTACTTTGGATCAGGCATCAGGAGAGATGTCATGCGTGGAAAAGAGGGAGACCCTCAACGATGGATTGACATGGTGGCTGCAACAATGGGCCAAAACATAGCAACAATTGTGAGGAAGGTGCAGGACCAAGCAGTGTTTTGTTCTGTTATACATAAGGTATATCAATGAGTCAGGACCAACTCAATGACATCTAATAATATAATTGATGGTCCCCCAAAATATTCTCCCAATCTG
>NW_006921849.1:2722311-2727167 GCF_000298275.1 Orycteropus afer afer | reverse complement strand
CTCCCAGTTGCTGACTTGAGAGATTTTATAGCTGGTAGGGCTATCTAGAAGGAGCTCTGGTGGTGTAGTGCCTAAGGCATTTGACTGCTAACCAGCAGGTTGGTGGTTCAAACCCACTAGCCACACAGCAGAAGAAAGACTGGGCAATCTACTTCCACAAAGATTTACCACCTTGGAAACCCAAAGGGGGTCACTATGACTTGGAATCGACTCGATGGCAGTAAGTTTGGTTTGGTTTTTGTTATTTCTGCCATTCTAATGGGGATGAGGTAGTGTTTTATTGTGGTTTTCATTTTCATCTTTCTGATAGTCATGTTGAACAGCTGTGGTTTGGAATTGGTTAGGGCTATCCAGGGGGGTATTGGTAATTCAGTGGTAGAATCCTTACCCTCCATGTGGGAGACCCGAGTTCAATTCCCTGCTAATGCACTTTCTGCACGACCACCACCTGGCTGTCAGTGGAGGCTTGCATGTTGCTATGATGCTAAACAGGTTTCGGTGGAGCTTTCAGACTAAGATGGACTAGGGAGAAAGGTCTGGGGATCTACTTCTGAAAATCAGCCAATCAAAAACCCCATGGATCACAGTGGTACAATCTGCAGTCAGCCATGGGGGTGACACAGGACCGGGCATGAGTCCGGGTCCTACCTGACAGCAGCTAACAGCAACAGCAATAACTGCACCCTCCAGAAAGAACAGAAGAGCAGATTTCAGGGCTGGGTCTTTCAACCTCCCATAGGTAGGCCTCTCTTCTGTCCTCCTCTGACTCCCAAGGGACACTGGCCTCAGCCAGGTTGCTGCTACACAAGCTCTCATTGCTCTCAAGCCTTTGTGACCAGGGGCCCATACACAGTTTAGTGTATGTTAGAGGTAACAGAATGAAGGAGCAGACCAAAGAGGTTCTCTCTGCCTGGCTCAGGACGCTGCTGAGCTTTATTTCATAGGAAAGACAAGGAGGACTCATGAAAACCTCTGAATAAACTGAACCAGCTGGTGGCAAGGAATTAGAATCATAATTGTCCAGTTCTGCACCTTGATGAATTGAGGGGCTTGCTGTTTCAAAGGATCCTGAGATATTTGTGACAGTAAAAAGCTGACTAGAGGCTGGGTTGACTATTCCCCTGGGAGATAACAAGGCTCAGAGAGTTAAGCTAACCCCTGGTGACCCTGGCTGTGGGATTTTAGCACTAGCGTAGATTTGGCAACCCAGAAAGTCGGGTGACTAACTCATCTTGGTTTGCCCATGCTTTAGCTTTGAAAGCCCTGTGTCCCAGGAACCCCGTCAGTCCCAGGAAACCCAGGACCGTTGATCATTCTATCAGAAATCTTGTTCTTCAAACTCTGCCTTCTTGAGCAAACATGTTTAAGCTTGGTGACAGCCTCAGCAGAATTGGAGGAGTGAGGAGAAAGGGGAGGAGGAATGCAACTTTCTGAGAACCTCTTTACACAATTACAGCCCTAATCCTTGCAACAGTGCTGGGATTGGTACTCATTTTCATCCCATTTCATCAACAGCTGCAGAAAGAAAGAAGTGGCTGGCCCAAGGTCACACAGTTGACAAGATGATGGACTGGAATTTGAACCCAGGGCTATCTGACTCCAAAATCTGTTCTCTTAACCACTCTGCTGTGTGACCTCACCTGGGACCTGGCACTTGCTAGGGACCTCAGTGCATGTTTTCTAAGTGAGTCAACAGAAATGAAGGCACCTAGGGGTGAAATGGCCTAAGGTCACACAACTGGTCACAACAGGGCTATACATTTCTCTAAATCATCAAGGTAGATATTATCTGGCACTCAGGTTTAGAGCTTAAATATTCATATTTTGATTGCCTAGTTTATAGACAAGGGGCTCTGGTAGCGTAGTGACTAAGGCACTTGACTGCTAACCAGAAGGCTGGCAGTTCAAACCCACCAGCCACTCCTTGGAAGGAAGATGAGACAATCTATTTCCATAGTGATACTGCCTCAGAAACCCAAGGAGGGGTCGCTATGAGTTGGGTCCAACTTGATGGCACATTAACAACAACAACAAACAAGTTTATAGACTCAGCCCTTCTTTGTACTAACTTTACATAAGAGAGCAAAGATGTTTGTAATCAATTCTCAAACAATTTTTATCTAAAAGGGTCCATATTTCCTAGATTAGATCTTTAGTAATCTCTAGGTAGTGCAAAAAGTTAATGCAATTGGCTGCTAACCAGAAGGTTGGAGGATTGAATCTACCCAGAAATGCCTTGGAAGAAAGGCCTCATGACCTACTTCAAAAAAAATCAGCCATTGAAAACCATAGCTCTACTCTGATCCATGTAGGGTCACCATGAGTCACAGTAAACTCAAAGGCAACTGGTACTGCTACTGGTAGGTCTTTATGCACTTCAACCTGTGTTCTAGATGTCTTACTTTAAGGAGTTCATTGAGAGCTGTGGAAAAAGCATAAATAGACCTTGTTCTTTTGTTTGAATTGCAGTGGAAATATGTACAGTAGAGCACATACCTACTCACCAGTTTCTGCACGTACAATTCACTAGTGTTGGTTATGTTCGCCACATCATGTCACCAGTTCTTACCATCTTCACCTCTAGTGTTTCACCACCACTGCCGTAGACTCACCACTCCCTCAATGTCTCATCTATGCTTTAGAGTTACCGTTGACAATTTGATCTCAGACAGATAATTCTTTACAAGAACACCATGCTCCTGGAGAACATTCTTTACTAATTTAGCTGAACAGTTGTTTCGTTTAAAGATGGCTTCAGGTGATAATGTCAGTTCATGGTTTGAAGATTTTCTCAAAGCAAAAGATTCAGGGGTTCCTTCAAGTTCAATAGATCCAGTAAGTTTGATTCTAGGAGAATTTGAAATTCTGTTCCACATTATTTTGTCTTTTGGTCAAGATTGATCTATTGCTTCTTTGATCAAAACATTCGGTAATGACAGCCATGAACCATCCAGTTCTTCTGGTCTCATGAATAGGGAAGCAGTGGTTCATGGAGGCAGTTAGACAGCTGTTCGGTTCCTGCTCTGATTCCTGGGTCTGCTCCACATGAATAGAGACTAATTGTTGTCTCCTGTATTGCCACTCTCAAATTTTTAAGACCCCAGGTACTACTCACTGAACCAGAGAGTGGAATAGTAACTCTAAAAACAGTATTAGGCCAATTGACTGGACAGCACCACAAAGTCAAAGTGTCAATAGGTTTAGGATTCTGACAAACTTTGCCAGAAAACCAAGGCATATTGGGAAACCCTTACTAATGTTAATTCTCCCTGCTTAGTACCTGTCAGAATTGTCAGTGGCTCACCTCTCTGCCCTAGGCCTTACTTTGATTCTGTTACACTCAGAGAGACAGAAATTTAGGAGACGAAAAGACCAAGACTGATGAGAGAAGTTTTTCCTCACCTCTCAGTTTCCATCCAAGACAAAGAAGGCTAAACAACATTGAGATGTTGCCCATACAGCTCCAGCCCTCTGCACAGGTGGGGTGGTGGCCATGGGTCTACAGATGGACTCCAGCAGTCAGTCTACAGTGCACAGCCAAGCTCTGTGGTCTTGAACAGGAGACCGTCATGAAGATGGGAGCTGTCCTGATTCCATGTGTGCCCTCCTTGGACCAGAGTCAAGGAGCTCTAGTGGCACAGTGGGTAAGGCATTTGGCTGCTAATCAAAAGGTCCACAGTTTGAACCTGCCAACTGCTCTGCAGGAGAAAGACAAGGCAGTCTGCTTCCATTAAGATTTACAGCCTTGGATACCCCATGGGCAGTTCTGCTCTATCCTATAGGGTCACTATGAGTTGGAATTGACTTGATGGCAGTGAGTTTTGGAGCAGAGTCACAGCTTTTGTGCTTCATTTGCAGTGCAGAGCAGCAGGGCTGGGGTCTTACTCTTTACTCTCCAATAGAAACAGAGCAATCAGCCAGCCCTGTCTCTGGAACAAGGAGACATTTTCTCCTTCCTCATTACCGTGTATTGGTTTTTGTTTTCTTTCTGGGAAAAGGCCTCACAGAAGTTGGTGAACTTGCTTTATGAGCATAATTGCTTAATTCCACTTGTTTCCTAAGGGGACAGTTGTCACTGGTGCTGTCTGCTGATTCCTTTCCCTAAGCTCCTCTTCACCACCACACCCATTTCCAAACCAGCTGCTTCCTTATAATGAAACAGGAACTCTGGCCCAAGCTGGGGCCAAGAGAGACAGACAGAACCTTGATTACCTAGACCTCTCTCCAATGGGAAAGGTTTTGTCTTAGACACTTCTCCAGGGCCTGGGGAAGCTTTAGAAGGCCAGACTGAAGCAAGAGAAGCTAGTAACCCAATTGCTGTAGAGCTGACTCCCAGTCATGGTAACTCTACGTGTGTCAGAGCAGACCTGTGCTCCACAGGGGTGTCTCACCAGGCCTTTCTCTGAGATGCCTCTGGATGGGCTCAAACCTCCAAACTTTCTGTTAGCAGCTGAGTGTTTTAACCATTTACACCACCTAGAGGTCTATTTTAAGGCATTAGACATGTTGACCTTCTCTTGCCCTGGGGGTTATTAAGATGAGGGAGAGTCCAGCCCGCAGTTTCACATCTGAAATGTATCTGGTAAGAGTAAGCAGTTTTTTCTTATTTTCAATACTTTGTCTATGGGGCATTATTCATTAAAATGTTATATCACAATATTTAATAGTTGCTTCAACATTGCTGGAAAAAGCATTGCTATATATTCATAACTTAACTTTGGGAACATTAATTCTACCTATAGGGTTGTGTATGAATCTAGGAAACTTGGAAATTGTAAAAAATGAAATGGCACACATAAAGATCAATATCCTAGGCCTTTGTTATTGTTGTTGTTGTTAGGTGCAGTTGACAGGGA
>NW_006921849.1:2720340-2721626 GCF_000298275.1 Orycteropus afer afer | reverse complement strand
TGTCAGGGATTTCATTTTACTTGGATTCATAATCAACACACATGAAAGCATCAGTCAAGAAATCAGACATCATATTGCACTGGGAAAATCTACTGCAAAAGACTGTTTTAAATTGTTGAGAAGCAAAGATGTCACTTTGAAGACTAAGGTGCACCTAATGCAAGCCATGGTATTTTCGATTGCCTCATATGCATGTGAAAGCTGGACAATGAATAAGGAAGACTGAAGAGGAGTTGATGCCTTTTAATTATGGTGTTGGTGAAGTATACTGAAAATACCATAGACTGCCAGAAGAATGAACAAATCTATCCTAGAAGAAAAGCAGCCAGAATGCTCCTTGGAAGTGAGAATAGCCAGACTTCATCTCACCTACACTGGTCATTCAGAAGGGACAATTTCTTGGAGAAGAATATCATGCTTGGTGAAGTAGAGGGTGGGCGAAAAAGGTGAAGGCCTTTGACAAGGTAGATTGACACAGTGGCTGCAATGATGGGCTCAAGTATAGCCAAGATTGTGAGGATGGCACACAACTGGACAGTGTTTCATTCTCTTGTACATAAGGTTGCTATGAGTAGGAGCCAACTCAACGGCACAACATAATGTTGTGACATTATGAGCTGAGTTGTACAGAGCATCCAGGAGAGACAGATATGAGTCAGAGACCCAGGGATCCTCAATGAGATGGATTGACACAGTGGCTGCAACAATGGGCTCAACCATAGCAATGTTGTGAAGACAGCACAGGATCAGGCAGTGTTTCATTCTGTTATTACATAAGGTTACTATGAGTGGGAGCTGATTCAATGGCACCTATAACAATAACAACAATGTTGTCAAGTTTCTTCCACCTCGTGGCATGGATGAGGATTTCATTTCTTTTTATGACAATGTATGTATATATCATCTTTTTTTCTTTCCATTCATTGTTTAGAAAGCCATTAAGTTTCTGTTTACAGCAATGGAAAATTTGGCAACAGATATAGGTGATGGCTGTACAAGATTGATGTAGTTGTTCTCATTGAATTGTACACATGAACAATGTTGAGTTGAAAAAGGTTGTACTCTTTGTATTTTTATACCAATTTAAAAAAAGAAACAAAAATGATTCTCAAAATAGAAAAGAACAACTTTATATTTGTTTATTTATTTATTGTGCTTCAGGTGCAAATTTGCAGAACAGAATTTGTTTTACATTCAACATTTCACGTACATTTGGTTTCACTTCCCAGTTACCATCCCCAACCCTAATCCACTCTCCTCCTCTCCCTTCCCAGTGACCCCCCCCC
>NW_006921849.1:2671931-2698055 GCF_000298275.1 Orycteropus afer afer | reverse complement strand
AGTACTATTGAAATCCCCAATTAATCTAAGCACAAAGATTCTTGGTTTCCAGCCTCTCTGATTCTGATTTAACGACTCTCACCATGGAGGCCTTCATCTGGTCTCATGTGGTTGGGTTTGGGTTTGCAGTGCATATCTATAAAGTAAATCTTGAAGATTTCTTTACCATGGACCACTGTTTTGCTTCTGAGGTTTGGAACGCTATGGAATAAGTTCAAGTTTCAAACCTTGGCTATCTCAAGCAAGTTTCAGAGCCTTTTCTAAAGATACTTATCCTCCACTTTGGTCCTTATAGCACTGAATATCCACCTAGGCTTCCAGCCATCCACTCACTCATTCACTCACTCAGCAAATATGGCTTGAGCATGTGCTATGGTGCTTAGCTCATCAGATGGGGAGCTCCTAGCCTAGCTCCTAGAACAAATCTGTCTTGGGAGAAGTACACTCAGAATGCTCCTTAGAAGCAAGAATGGCCAGACTTTGTCTCTTGTATTTTGGTCATGTTATCAGAAGGAACCTGTCCTTGGAGACGGATATCGTGCTTGGTAAAGCAGAGGGTCAGTAGAAAGGGGGAAGACCCTTAATGAGATGGATTGACACAATGTCTGCAATGATGGGCTCAAGCACAGCAAAAATTGAGAGGATGGCCCATGACCAGGCAGTGTTTTGTTCTGTTGTACACAGGGTTGCTATGAGTCAGAGCCAACTCAACAACACCTAACAACAACCACAACAGCCTAGTGTTGGGAGTTTAAGGAGACGGACAAGGAAGCAAGCAATTAGAGTACACAGGATGGTTGGCTGTCCTTTCCTGGTCTATCCATGTCTTTGCCCTATCAAGGACCCTCCCCATAACATCTGCTTCTCCCTTCTCTCTTTGCCCCTCCTCAAAGCCTCTTTCATACAGAGAAGGTCCTCCTCTGAACTGGTGGTGCTTCTAGTTCCCATCCTAACATCATCCTCTCTCATCCAGACTTCTGAACAGAATAGTCTAAGCTCTCTGTGTCCAGTTCTCTGTCTTCACTTCATTCCTCAACCCACAATCCATGTATCAACTTCAGTTGTAACTTCTCTTTCTAAAGTCACCTACAATCTCCTAAGTTCCAACCAATAGACAATTTTTATCCTTTCATTAAGCTGTTTGTTGATCACACAGCCTCAACTCCCAGGAACTGTATTCTCCTGATTTTCCTTGTTTTCTTTGCCATTTATTCTCTGTGTACCTCCCTTGCAGGTTATTCCTACTTCCATCCCCGAGTGTTGATCATCCCCTGGCAACTTGGCCCCCTTCTCTGGGTCCTTCCTCTCCCTGGGAGATCTCATCTCTGCTCATGGTTTAACTAGAATGTGCCTGCTGATGGCTTTAATATCTAAGTCTCTTGACAGGGAACTTCAGTACTTGGACTCATTCATCTGAATGTCCCCTATGCATCTACACTTCAATGTTCCATAAACAGCTTAAAAATCAACTTGTCCCAAACAAAATTCATCAATCACCTCTGAACTTACTAGTTGTTTCTCCTTCTGAATTTTTATCTGAATTTTATTTTTACTTGCTGGAACAGAAATTGAGTTGGACATCCAAATACAAATCATGGGCTTTTGTCTTCACTGAAACAAACAAACAAACAAACAAAAAAAAAAAAAAAAAAAAAAACCCATTGTCCAACTCACAGCAACTTTATAGGACAGGTTATAACTGCCCCATAGGGTTTCCAAGGCTGTAAACACTTTCCGAAACAAACTGACACATCTTTCTCCCATGGAATGGCTGGTGGGTTCGAACCATTAACGTTTTGGATAGCAGCCAGAAACTTAACCATGGCACCACCAGGGCTCCTTCATCCTCACTAAGACCTGCCAAGCTTACCTTCCTTTCCATTATTTATCTTCTTTGAGCCCCATGCCATTTTTCACCTACATTAGTTTTTCAAATCCATCCATACTCTTTTCTTCTCTTCACCATCTCTCATCTGGACCCCTGGTCTCCCTGGTCCCACCAGTCTCCCTGGCTCATATCTCACTTCTGGCAGCTCTGACCACCACAGTGCCACCAGAGAGGTCTTTGTTAACACACACAGCTGATCATGTTGTCTCCCTGGATGATTGCAGCTGGCAGGGGAGTGACAGTGGAGAGATTGGGATGAGGGTGGTGGGAAGAGGAGACGATAGCACCTCCTGTACTTTTGGAGCTCTGGTGGCATAGTGGATAAGGCATTTGGCTGCTAATCAGAAGGTTTTACAGCCTCAGAAACCAAATGGGGGTCCCTATGAGTAAAGTGAGCTTTTTTTTTTTTTTTTTTTTTTGTACTTTGTGCTAAATTTGAATTGAAATCTGAATGTGATGGGGAGCCACTGAAAAGTTGGGAGTAGGGGAATGAATGACCTAGTCAGAAGTGCTGTGGGTCACACAGTCCAACCCTAAGCAGTCTTTGTCCTAACAGATACCTTGTCCAGCAACTGCCATTCCTCTCTGTTGTCCTCCATCCACAGCCCTTGACTCCTGTAATGACCACACCCTTGGTGACCATTAGGAGAATGGGCTTTGGAGTAAGACAGACCTAGGTTTTGTGTGACCTCTGCCAGATTCTTCAATCTCTCAAAGCCTCATTTTTCTCACTTGTACAGTGGTCACCATGTTCTGTACTTTCTTGATGGAGAAGTTAGAAGATAATGTGTGTAAGGGCCTCAGTGCCCCACCTGCATGCTCTGCTTTTACTGGTGTGGTGTCATCCCCCCCACACACCTCCTGTCTTGGCTGTCACACCTGTCTGCACTCTGAAATGCTCCCAGTGAGTCTGAACAAGTCCAGTCACTTGGAGTCGTTGGCAGGCTCTGGAATGTGGAAGCCCTTGGGGACAACTCAGAAGCTGTCAAGATTGCTTAAGTCTCTGTGTATCTCTCAAAAGAAAAAAATTTGTAATTAAGTGCTGTGAACAGACACCCACATAAGATAGTCAAAGAGGGGCAAAGGGCTAATGGGCTCTTTACTTTGGGTTTGTTTTGTGATTTCATGCCATTTAGAGCAGATGGAAAGGATACATGGCCACAAACAGCCTCCTGACTCTCCCTCATCGAGCCCCTTTAAATGCTGGTGTTCCTGTGAGAGTCAAGGAGGCATCCTCTAGGGTGACCCCTCTGAACAAATCACACACGGAGGACCTCATCCTGGTTTTTCTCATTTGATTCCTCAGGAGCCCACCCTCATCCTGGTACTCAGTGGGGGCACAGCTCTAAATATACATTTAATAGACTTCTTCCAGCTGGCCTTCTTTAAAATAACTAACTTTTCATCATTAATGGAGTATTAGTTTAAACCATATGAATTTTTTTCTTTTTAGGTCAGAAAATAATGGAATGTTGGCAATGTTTTTTTTTTTTTTTTTGTTGTTGTTGTTGTTAGATCCTATCAACTTGGCTCAGACTCAGAGCGACCCCCTTACATACAACAGAACAAGACACCACTGGGTCCTGTGCCAGCCTCCGAATCCTTGCTGCACCTGAGCCCATCATTGCAGCCACTGTGTCAACCCATCTCGTTGAAGGCCTTCCCCTCTTTTGTTGACCCTCCACTTTACCAACTATGATTATCTCTAGGGAATGGTCACTTCTGAGCAACATGGCCAAAATAGGTGAGACGAAGTTGGGCCATTCTTGCTTCCAAGGAGCATTCCGGCTGCACTTCTTCCAGGACAGATTTAGCCTAATACAACCTAACAAACCTAATGGTTTAGCCTAATACAATGCACCTTAGGTGCTGTTGAGTTGGCTCCGACTCAGAGCAACTCTATGGATAATGCTGCCTGGTCCTCGCCATCCTCACAATCAGTGCCATGCTTGAGCCCATCGTTGCAGTCACCGTGTCAATACAATCCCTCTCATTGAGGGTAGTGAACAAAGGACACTACATCTCTCTCCTATTCCCCTCTTCCTCTCTCCCAAGGCCATCACTGCTACCAGTGTTGCACTATGAGAAACATTTTGTACACATTTTTTTTTATACTCACATCATTTTATAAACACAAGAAAGCATGATATTAGTTTCTCCTCCCCTTATTTAACTGCTTCTCTTAAATCATTCCCCACTACCTCATTATTACTTTGTAACCTGGATATGTCAGGTCTCTGTGGGTGGTGCAAACAGTTCAAGTGCTCAGCTGCTAACTCTGCATTCTTGGTGTCCACCCAGAGATGCCTCAGAAGAAAGGCCTGGTGATCTACTTTCGAAAAATCAGCCACTGAAAACCCTGTGGAGCACGGTTCTACTCAGACACACATGGGGACACCCATGGGGGTGCTGTCAGTGCCAAAAGTCAGAATCTACTCAACAGCAACCAACCACAACAAGGATGCAGTCAACAGGGAGCAGAAGTGGGTTTGGAACCCAGGTCCCTGCTCCTGTGACTAAGCCGAGCTGTCTCTCTAGAAAGTGCCTTTGGATTTGGGTTTGTGCTTCAGATCCTAGGCTCTGAGGCGGCTGCCTGGGGAGACTCCAGCTCTACCTCTTATGAACCTTGTGATCCTGGCAAGTAGCAGACCTCCCTGCATCCCAGGTGCCTCAGTTGTAAAACGATCCTGCCAGTGAGATGGCTTGAGCATGGGATGATATAAGGCAGGGAGAGGGGTTTGTGTAGGCTGGGCTGCAGCCCTGAGAAGGGATAGAGAATCAGGGGGCCCAGTTGGGCTGGAAGTGCAATCTACGCTCTGCAATTGAGAAGGTTCCATCCACTGCAACCTGGAGGTGTTTCCAGGGCAGAAATCTGATCTTAAAAATTCTTCTTGTTTACTCGATGATGCCCATCTCCTACGCTGGCCATTCTGATCAGCTTTACAATAGTTGGTCTCAGATTGAATGGAGATGAATATGGAGCAGAACTCAAATGCTTATTTAAAAAAAAAAAAAAAAATCCTGACATAGCAGAGCAATAGAGAACATAGGACTTCCTGAGCCTGTCACCCTGAGACACTCTTTAAACCTAAAACTGAATCTACCCTCTGAGGTCACCTTTTAGAGAGATAGCAGAGTGGCACACAAAATGAAGGCTCTTACCTGTAAGATCGTTGCCGTACTTAAAAACCATCAGCATAAAACCAGAAGGTCAACAATCACTCAAAGGTAAGAAGAAAAGGGGACAGGGAAATTAGAGTACTGGACAAGGAGAACTGAAAACAATTAAAGAGGATGTTGACATATAGTGATAAAAAAATAATTTTCTTGCTTAATGTCCTTGGAAGCCATCCCCTGACCCCACGATATAACTATTAGCCAAGCTCATTGTGTAGCCTGTGGGCCCTGCTCCAGTCACTGGCTTCACTCTCACTCTGCTGTGCCAGGGCCTTGGCAAGGTGGTACCTCTGCCCACACTGCTTTTCTATATGCTTACTTGCCCAGGTAATCCCACTCATCTTTCAGGTCTTTGGTCATCTCTCACTCCTCAGAGGGTCCTCTCCTGTCCTCAATGATTCTACACCTCTGCTCTAATGGCATGGCTCTTCACAGCATGGCTTCAGCCCAATGACATTTCTGCTGGGATTTTCTGCTTCCTGAAAGTGCTATGCTGGTCAAGAGCATGGGCTTTGGAGCCAGAATGCCTGGACTTAACTCTGACCTCTGACTGTGTGATTGGGTGAGTTTCTTAACTTCCTGAGCCACAGTTGGTTCTTGCACAAGGTGGATGTGAAGATTCAATGAGATAATCTACATGCACAGACAATGTCTGGCCTACAGGGTGTGCTCAGTACCCATTGGCTATTCTTATCAAGAAGCCCTGGTGGTGCAGTGGTTAAGCACTCAGCTGCTAACTGAAAGGTTGGTAGGTCAAAGCCACTAGCTGCTCCGTGGGAGAAAGATGTGACAGTTGGCTTCCATTAAAGATTTGCACCCTATGGGGCAGTTCTACCTTATCCTGTAGGGTCACTACGAGTCATAATAACTCAACGGCAACAGGTTTGGTTTTTTGGTTTATACTTCTATCCACCATTTGTCTGTCAGTTTGCCATGCTGTGGTGTTTGTTGCTGTGAAAGAACACTGCCTGGCTGTGATGCTGGAAGCTATGCCACTGGTATTTCAAATACTAGAATTGTCACCCTTGGTGAACAGGTTTCAGCAGAGCTTCCAGACTAAGACAGACTAGGCAGAAGGACCTAGAAATCTACTTCTGAAAAAAATGAGCCAGTGAAAACATTACACATCGTAACAATATTATCCAATATGGCACTGGACGATGAGCCTCCTTCCCCAAGGTTAAAAGGCACTACATAGTAGCCACAGCAATGGGTTAAGGCATACTAATGATCATGGAGGTGATGCAGGACCAGGCAGTGTTCTTTTCTGTGATACATACAGTAACCATGAGTTTGATCCAACTCAACAGCAACTAATAACAATGCTCTTTGTTTGTTTTAATAAGATTTTATTGTGTTTAAGGTGAAAATTCACATAACAAACTAGGTTCCCATCTAACAATTTCTGTACAAGTTATTCAGTGATACTGGTTACATTTTTCACACTGTGTTATCATTCTCATTCATTCCATTCGGGTTGTACCATTTCCAATGCTCTAGTTTCCCTGTTCCCCTTACCTTCTCATCTTCACTGTAGAGCAATTTTTGACCATTTGGTCTCATATAGATGATTTTTTGAAGGAGCTCATTACTCACAGGTGATTATCTTTATTTTCTAAGCTAATCTAACAACAACCTTCTTTTATCTGTCTACATTACATCTAGTACCAGCTCCTGGTAGGCCCTCAACAGTACTTGTTCAATGAATGAATGAAGTCAAGTTGCAGAAATGTTAAGAGATGTGCACAGGGTCACAGAGTTGATACACTATAGAGCCAGCATTCAAATCTACACCTGTCCCTCCAGAACCTGTGCTCTCACCCCCATGACACCCTGCCTTCTGCATCTCCAGTTTCCATGGCTTATCTAGAGGAGATGTTAAGTGTTTGGCAGAAGCTCTGGGCCTGTCAGGCAGAGCTGGTACCCACACTAGAAAACAAGGCCAGAACCCATTGTTTCCTGCCTCCTTGAGAAGGCAGCCCCTTGGCTCTGGGCTCTTCTGATTCAGGGCCAATGTCACTTTACCTAGTTGCCTAGTGGCTTCTGGTTACTCCTGCCCCCTTCTGCTGGCTAGACCTCACTTATGTCCTTGGCAATGATTGAGAGCATTCACATGGCCTGTAAGAGCATTCACATGGCCACCTATTTCCTTTAGTTCTTACCTTTCCAAATACCTTCTTAAAATCAAAGCCCTACATACAGTCAAAAACAAACAAACAAATAAAAAGCCCGGCCATTGAGTTGATTCCTACTCATAGTGACCACATAGGACAGAGTAGAACAGCCCCATAGGGTTTTCAAGGCTGTAAATCTTTACTGAAGCAGACTATCTCATTTTTCTCCCAAGGAGAACCTAGTGAGTTCAAACTACTGAGCTTAATACTTTAACCACTGCATCACCAGAGTGCCTCTCAATAAGGTCATGAATAGAAATCACAAACACAGGGACCACATCATATAATTAAATGCAGATAACAGGAGAGATGCTGATGCTGCCATCCTTGTTACAGATTACAGAACAGGCAACCTCATGCCCTTTGAAAAGCAAGATACTCAACAACGTTATTTTACTTTATTTTTGAGAAACTACTACACTCCAAGGAGCTCTGGTAGCATAGTGCCTAAGGCACTTGACTGCACACCAGAATGTTGGCGGTTCAAACCCACCAGCCACTCCTCGGAAGGAAGGTTGGGCAATCTACTTCCATAGTGTTACTGCCTCAGAAACCCAAGGAGGGGTTGCTATGAGTCAGGTCTGACTTGATGGCATGTAACAACAACAACACTACATTCCAAGCAGACAACTCACTACTTAGTATTCCTTGCCTCAATTTATAAGGAAGGCTTTCTGTGACTGCTATTTTACAGATGAGAAAATAAGACTTATTAATCAGAGGACCTGGGTGGCACAATCAGTTAAGCTCTTGACAATTATCCTAAAGGTTGGTATTTCAACCCAACCAGAGGCATCTCTGGAGACAGGCCTGGTGATCTTCTTCCAGACCTATGGACTAGGTCTTCTCCAAAACATATGGGGTCACCATGAGTCAGAATTGACTCAAGGTAACCAACAAAAACATCTACATTTTCCAGATAAGATTAAAAACAAGCAATTGAATCTCGGTCACCTTGCTGGGACAGGACTTGGGGTTAAGGGCTGTCTGACTCCAAAATGATTCTCTTGTATTCCTGTTAAAAGAAAAAAAAAAAAAAAAAGGAATTCTGTATCAAGGTCCAGACACTGTATGTAGCAGACATTGCACAAAATGCAGGAAAAATAGCAGTGAACAAAACAGTCTCTGTTCTCAGGGGTTATGTTCTAGAGGGTGACAGAGGATAAATAGGTAAATGAGTGAAACAGGTAAAGATGGAGCATCAGGTGGTGATAAGTGCTATTAGGGGAAAATAAAGCAGGGCTGAGGGTTTGCATGATAAATGGAGCAGATATCTGAGGAGAAAGCGAGCTTTCTGTAAAGGGAAGGGCATGTGCAAGGGGCCTGAGGCCAGAGGCTGCTGGTTGAGTCCCAGCAGGAAGGTCACTGTGGCTGGCTCAGAGTAAGCCAGGAGGTATGTCACAGGAGAGCAGGTCAGAAAGCAGTGTGTGTGTGTGTGTGTGTGCGCGGAGAGGGACCCAGGTCACGTAGCAGGGCTCTGTAAGTTGTTACAAGAATCTGGGCATTTTCTCTGAGTGAGTTGGAGAGCCTCTAAAGGTTTTTTTGTTTTTGGTTTTTTTCAGAGAAACAAGGTGCTTTGGAAGGGCTCTGTCTGGCTGCTTTGGTGGAAGGGACTGCAGAAGGTAAGGACACAAGCAGGGAGACCAGTTAGGACACTATGGTAACAATCCAGTTAAGAGAGGTTGGTGGCTTGGACCAGGGTGGTAGAAATCGTGTGGTGAAGAGTGGTGTTGGATACACTTTGAAGATGAGGAGGCAGGACATACAGAGAAATTGGATATATAGTATGAGAGTAGGTAGTCTGCAATTCTTAGTGCTGCTATAACAGAAATCCAACAAGTGGGTGGCTTTAAGGAACAGAACGTAATTTTCTCACAGTTTGTAATTGTTGTTGTTAGATGCCATTGAGTCGGCTCTGACTCATAGCAACCCCATGCACAACAAAACAAAACACTGCCTGATCCTGTGCCAGCCTCACAATGCTTGCTATACTTGAGCCCATTGTTGCAGCCTCTGTGTCAATCCATCTCATTGAGGACCTTCCCCTTTTTCCCTGACCCTCCACTTTACCAAGCATGATATCTCACAGTTAGGAGGCTAGAAGTCTGAATTCCATGTGCTGACTAGAGGAAGACTTCTCTCTGTTGGCTTTTGGGCAGGTCCTTGTCTTTTCTGCTTCTGTTGCTTGATTGCTTGTGATCTTCACACAACGTGTACCTGCCCTGTGTGCTTAATTCTCTGCTCTTTGTATATCTTAAAGGTGACTGGTTTAAAACACACCCTACTTGATATGGTCTCATCAACAGAACAGTGATGGTTGTATTCTCAAATGGGACCACATCCACAGGTATAGGGGTTGGATTTACAACACATATATTGGGGAACACAATTCAATCCATAACAGTAATCAAATACGATTCCTCAAGGATTTCAGTTCAAGCAATTGGATGGCATTACCATGGACCAGGCCGGGAAAAGCAGTATGGGGCAGACTGTGGGTGATGACCAGGAGCATGTATTTGGACTTGTTGAGTTTACCTTCTGGACACCCAAGCAGAGATGTTGAGTGAGTAGATGGAGGTGAGGAAAGAGCTCTGGTGGCAGATACACCTGGGAGCTGCCGGCATGTATTTGTCATGTAAAATGATGACATTGGAGGAGACGACCTAGGGAGTGGGTGTGGAGAGAGCAGAAGACACTGGACTGGGTGCTCAGTCCAGGGCACTCAAGGGTTAGAGGTCAGGGAGATGAGAAAGCAGCCAACGAGTCTGAGGAAGATTGGAAGTCTGGCTTAGCAGGTCTTAAAGAACCAGTCTTTGCTCTATCTTTTTCCTGCCTCATGAAAATTTGCCCATTAGTATGGAGTCCCCAAGGGTCATTGTTAGAAGATGGTCGGTCCTTGGTGGGGGTGGGGATTCTGGACAAACAGGCTTCATTTCACAAGCAAGTCCTTTGCATGACCTCTCTGGACTCTTGTGTAGTTTTTCCTAGAAAATTGCCTTCTCCTCTCTCAGCTCATTGGTTCATTCCCTCATTCACTTATAAGGCAATCTTAATGAGAATCCACATATTTAAGCAACTTGCTTCAGAGTTTAATTAAATGATGCATCATTCTTATTGGATGTTGTTGCTGTTAGGTGCCGTCAATTCATCTCCTACTCATAGTGACCCCATGCAAAGCAGAACGAAGCAACGCCCGGTCCTGTGCCAGCTTCACAGTCCTTGCTATACTTGAACCCATTGGTGCAGCCACCGTGTCAATCCGTCTCCTTGAGGACCTTCCCCTCTTTTGTCGACCCTCCACCTTACTGAGCATGACATCCTCCAGGGAATGATCCCTTCTGACACATGACCAAAGTAGGTGAAATGAAGTCTGGCCATTCTCACTTCCAAGGAGCACTCTGGCTGCACCTCCTCCAGGACAGATCTGTTAGATCTTTTAGCAGTCCATGGCACTTTCAGCATTCTTTGCCAGCACCACAACTCAAAAGCATCAACTTTTCTTTGGTCCTATTTATTCACTGTCCAACTCTCACATTCATATGAGGCAACTGAAAATATAGCCTGTGTCAGGTGCACCTTGGTCCTCAAGGAGACATCCTTGCTCCTCAGCACTTGAAAGAATTCCTTCGCGGCTGACTTGCCCAGTGCTATGCGTCATCTAATGTCCTGACTGCTGCTTCCACTGACGTCAGTTGTAGAAACAAACAATGTGAATTCTCTGACAACCTCAATCTTTTCTCCATTTATCATGCTGCTGCTTATAGGTTCAGTTGTGAGGAACTTTGTTTTCTTTATATTGAGATGTAATCCATACTGCAGACTGTATTCTTCAATCTTCATCAATAAGTGCTTCAAGTCATCCTTCACTGTATATAGTGTATAGTATTATTGGATAGATACTCTTATATCCATTTTATAAATGGGGAACCTGAGGCTTAGAGAGATGAGGTAACTTGTCTGAGGTCACACAGCTAGAAACCCAAACCTAATTTTCCTTCACTTGGAAGCCCATAATCTTTTCCCTCGCCACGATGTTTCTCTTTGTTTGTTCATTCAACCAATACTTACTGAAGATCTACTAGGGGCCAGGCTTCACACTAAGTGCTGCCACTGTGGTGATGGACAAAATGGTAACCATCTCTGCTGTGTCATTAACTACATTTCCAACTGCCTGATGATTCTAGTTCCCCCTGGATAACCCACTTCAAACTTACACATCTCAAACCAATTTTGCTCCCTCCATCCCTGTCCCTCACTTAGAAGGGAGCACAATAAATGTTTTCTTCCTTTATTTTTTTCCCTCACTTATTGTGGTGAAACAGTAACAAAATGTACACCATCCCAACAACGTCTACATGTACCATTCAGTAATATGGATTTCATTCTTCAAGTAGTGCTGCATTCTCACTATGCTTTTCAAATCATTCCACCACTATTACCATAAATTCAATGCCTCCTCTGCAAAAAGTCCCTCTTTCTCTCTTCCATGCCAGAGAACTAGTAATAATCCTTGGTTTCTATATATTTGCTAATATCATATAAGTGAGATTTTATGGCCTTTGTCCTCTTGCAGCTGATTGATTTCACTCACATTACTCAGGTGATGTTTTCAAGGTTCATCCACATTGTGGCATGCATCAGGACCTCATTCCTCTTTATGGCCGAGTAGTATTCCCTTGTGTATATGCTACATGTTTATCTACTCATCCATTGATGGACAGTTCAGTTTTCCCACCTTTTGGCTATTATGAAAAATGCTGTAATGAACACTGGTGTACAAGCTTAATCATTGTTTTCTCACATATTGTTGCATGAAATGTTTTTGAGTGAGACATTTCCAGATGAGCCTTGTACATGGGACCTTATGAAAACCTACACACTAAATGATGGCTGGGGCCTCCTATTTGCTGACAGCCCTAAACACTTTCTCTCCCTTTTTTTGTTCTGCCAAAAAACAATTTAGGTGGGTGGCTGAGGAAGGAGAATGAGGGGAGGCTGTGGTGTGAGATGTGCTGGGTTCCAGTGATTCAAGTCAGCACTGGTGCATCCGTCCGTTACCAACTGAGCCAAGGCCACCGACAGGGAGAGGCCCAACCTCTGCTGAGCTGTGGTGTAACCACGGAGGAAAGACATCTCACTGCCAAGCAGCTTTGGGGCATGCAGACATGCCATCCTTCAGCACCTCTTACCTACCTGCAGGCTTTCTGGCTCCCACCATCAATGGGAATCATTTCTTAAAGAACACACACACTTACTCAGGCATGCATGCTGCATACACAAGGGTTCTCAAAAGCTAGCTCTTATACTTCACATAGGAGCTCTGGTAGCATAGTGCCTAAGGCACTTGACTGCTAACCAGAAGGCTGGCAGTTCAAACCCACCAGCCACCCCTCAGAAGGAAGGTTGGGCAATCTACTTCTGTAGTGATACCACCTCAGAAACTGAAGGAGGGGTCGCTATGAGTTGAGTCCAACTCAACAGCAAACAACAACATACTTCACATGCAGGATGTCCTCATAGAGGACAGATGTAGAGCCAAGTTGGATAGAAGCTATACCAAAAAGTCCCCGGTGTCTTCATTTTATTCCTTTTTTTGTTTTGCTGAAAATATACACTACAGAGTAGACACTGTTTACCAATCTTTCCACATGCAGTTCATTGACAGTGGTTACTTACTTCCCATTGTGTCACTGTCATCTACCCCATTGTTTCACCATCATTAATGTCTACTCTCTTCCCCTTAAAGTTCTTAATCCGTGCATTAGAGTTACTGTTGTCATTGCAGTCTCACGTAGGGATGTCATTCGGCATGCATCCCTTGTCTATTGAGCTAAATTTTAATGAACGTTTCATTCTTTTTCTCTTTTTTTAACTGTTTTTTCACTATTTTACATGCACGCTCAGGATTGACCGTGGTGGGAGTGTTGGCATCTAAAGCTCTCTGGAACTGGAGGGGGGTGTGGAAGGGACTGAAGGGTCCTGCTCACGTTCAGGTTTGGCCCGTGTCTAAAGGCCATAAGTGTCACTCTTCTTTTATCAAATGAAGAAAATCAGGAGCTTGAGGTCTCTTGGCAGGAGAAGCAGTTTGCACTGGACTAAAGAACAACACAGCATCAGGATTGGAGGAAGACTCATTAACAACCTGCGATGTGTAGATGACACAACCTTGGTTGCTGAAAGTGAGGATTACTTGAAGCATTTACTGATGAAAGATTGAAGACTACAGTCTGTAGTATGGATTACACCTCAACATAAAGAAAATGAATATCCTCACAACTGGCCAATAAATAGCATCATGATGAATGGAGAAAAGATTGAAGTTGTCAAAGATTCAATATTACTTAGTTCCATAATCAAAAACAATGGGAGCACCAGTCAAGAAATCAGATGACATATTGCACCAGGCAAATCTATTGCAAAAGACATTTGTAAAGTGCTGAAGGGCAAAGATATCTCTTTGAAGACTAAGGTGGGCCTCACTCAAGCCAAGCCTCTGGGTGGATTTGAAACTCCAACCTTTCCATTAGCAGCCAAGCATATTAATCATCCATTTGACTCATCCAGGGACTCTTTCCCTTATTGTACTAAGAAAAACAAAGAAACAAAAAACCTTCCAATTTTAGAGTTTTCACAAGGAAATTTTCCACAGTCCAGTCCAGGGTCAGGGACTTTAAAGGTCACTTTTGTGGAACACCTGCTACGTAACGATGGGGCAGTAGTTTCTCTGGGTATATTAATGGTGTCAGTGTGGCAACAACCCTTAAAGGTGGCTTTCATTATCTCCATGTGAGAGATGAGCTGATTGGGAGCAAGATGCTAAATAATTGGTCCAAGACATTGATTTTTCAGAAGCAAACCTGTAGTCCAGGTCTGACTCCAGCTTGTTGGAAGACAAAACTCCTCCCAGTTCTGTCATGGCCACAGGCCGTAAGTAAAGTAGAAAAGAAGGCTTCTGGTTGGTTCTCCAATATTGACACCAGCCCAGGCCAGAGGTCTATGGGGGTTATTTTTTAACAACCTCTGAAATTGTGTAATGGGCTTTTTCTACCTTAAAACTCAAAACCAAACCAGTGTCATTTACATCGGTTCTGACTCATGGTATGTAAGGGTAGACTGTGCTCTGTATGGTTCTCAATGGCTGACTTCCCACAAGCAGTCACCAGGCCTTTCTTCTGTGGTGCCTCTGAGTGGGTTCAAACCACGATCTGTTGGTTAGTAGCACTGTTAACTGAGCTACCCAGGGACTCCTTTTCTATCAGGTTGCATTAAATTAAGACATATGGGAGGGGGGTACAGGGCTGAGCCCGTGAGGACTCTGAGGGCTGGTTTTGACTGATGCCTTTGGAAAAGGACCTTCCCAGGGTCTAGCTACAAGAGCGTGGGGATGGCCTGGGATATTGGTTAGCTCTTCTGAGGGGAGGGGAAAAGGCATCATCCCCTGGATGCCATCTTACTCTGGTATGGGATCTGTGACATGTCTCAAATTTGCCAAGCATGGTCTCAATCATTGGAATGTAAGTGCCATGAGGACAGACATTGTTTTCTTTTTTGTTGCTCAGCTGCTAACACTGAAAGGTCAGCAGTTCTAACCTACCAGGCACCTTGTGGGAGAAAGATGTGGCAGTCTGCTTCCATAACCATTACAGCCTTGGAAACCCAAGGAGGCAGTTCTACCCTGTTCTATAGGGTTGCTATGAGAAGGAGCTCTGGTAGCATAGTGCCTAAGGCACTTGACTGCTCACCAGAAGGCTGGCGGTTCAAACCCACCAGCCACTCCTCGGAAGGAAAGTTGGGCAATCCTACTTCCGTAGTGATACTGCCTCGGAAACCCAAGGAGGGGTCGCTATGAGTCGGGGCCGACTTGACGGCAAAACAACAACAACAACAACATGAGTCAGAATTGAATCAAAAGCAATAGGTATTTTTCCTTTTATTTTCAGCCCCTCAAACAGTGCCTGACATGTGCTAAGAGCTCATAGAGGGCATTAAGTCAGCTCATTCATTTCAGGGCATTCACTCTGACTCTGACTCTGAATGACTATCCCCAGTCACTTACTTGATTCTGCACTTCATTCAGGTCTAGGCTCAACAGTCACCTCCCCAGGAAGGCCTCCTCCGACCTCCTCATCTGAAGCTGGCTACTTTCCATCACTTCTAACCCCTTCCCCTGCTGGATTCTCCTTCTTGACCTCTTGCACATCTGTGAGCCTGTCACTCCCCTCACTGGTATGTTCCATGAGGCACAGCATCCATCTCTGTGCACTGCCATATCTCCAGCACCTAGAACAGAACTTGGCAAAGAGTGGGCACCGATAAATGTCTGCTGAATGAATGAGTAACTGCACACATAACACACAGAAGGAACTTACTACAGTGCCTGGCACAGAGTAGGGGATAAACGTTGCCTACTTTGATGAGGATGATGTTTAAATTGGTGATGATGATGATATCCAATGTTACTCTGAGGGTGTCACACTCTGGGTTTGCCATTGACAACCTTCAGTGGACTTCCTGCTAAACTGATGAGTGTAAACAACTTCCCTTCCCTCTTACATTTCATTCTCTCCTGCACTTGGACACCAAAGAGTAGTGTTCCTATCAATTAATGCTCCTCACACTTCCTGCTTTGTGAAATTGTGACAAGGAATTGGGGGCAGTTTATCTTTCAGGAGATTTGGTGCAATTTTTTAAGCTGATCTGTACAAATAAGGCCTGCCAGGCCAAGTAGACAAGACAAACTTTGGGGCTCAATCCTCTTTTGCCTTCATCTCCCAGGGATCCCCTCTCATTCTCCAATGCATTGAGCACACTTTCATATCCTTACTTCATACTAAGGTGTAAATGACTAACAACATTCTCATCCCTGCATCCCACTTGCATTGTTGTCGTCGTTATGTGCCGTGGAGTTGGACCTGATTCATAGCGACCCCTCCTTGGGTTTCCGAGGCAGTATCAATACGGAAGTAGATTGTCCCATCTTCCTTCTGAGGAGTGGCTGGGGGGTTTGAACCACCAGTCTTCTGGTTAGCCATCAAGTGCCTTAGGCACTACACTACCAGAGCTCCCCCACTTGCATTACAGCTACCTAATTCCTATCAATTTCCAGATCTCGTGTCTTTGTTTTTGCACATGCTGCCCTCTGTGTCTAATGTTCTCATTCTACCCCATTTCCCACCTTGAGAACTCTTACCTTCTCTTCAAAATCCAGCTCTAATATCACCTCCTCTGTGAAGCCCAGTCCCAGGTCTTAGAGCAGTTTCTAGTTTCTGCCTCCTCTCTATGGTTTTCCATTCCACTTTTCTCCCCCTACCACAGGGCACTGTACTTACCCAGGCCGCTCTCCCTCCAGGCCAGAAAGGAGGTCCTCCAGGTCAGGGTCCCTGCATTTGGAGGGGCAATAGCAAGCTAAGCATTAAGTACCACAGCCTAATTAATGAAATGATAAAGATAGGAATTTTGGAATTGCTTGTTAGGGGTTGACAAGATGGTGGGGTGGGGGCAAGAAGCCCTTCCTTTTTTTTTTCTTCCCACTGTGAGGGCCTGTTTGTCATGAGCTCTAAGTTCATTTGGAACCAGACACAGAAACCAAACAATGGCGGAAGGTATTTCTGAGAAACGCCTAGAGCTTTATTATCTGTTATTTCAGCAGAAAGTATATTACACTGAAATCATCTCTCTGGCAAGTTCAGCTCAAAGACAGGCCTTCCCCGCTCATACAAAGCATTATGGGTCTCGGAAACATATAAATCTCACATCCAAGGGAGTAGGTACAAAGCACTTGCCAAAACACAAAAGCGAATACAACCAAACCGGTTTAAATACTCGCAGCACTCCCACAGCATAAAAGTTCATAGCTTGAGGGATTTGGAGAACTTTACTGCACTGCTCCGGAGGGACAGACTCCGTTCTCTCTGCCCTCATTCATTAGCATGGTTTGTCCTGAAACATGGCGAGGAAGAATTTGCAAAAGGTGCCCCAGGACTCCCCGCAGTAGTCCTCAGCCAATTTCCTCTGGTACTGGAGGTCGGGGTCTTGCTCACACTCGGGACCACTGATGCCCGTGTTCTGCTGTCGGGCTCCTGCTGGGGCGGTCGCCTTGACCAAAGTTGGCTTTGGGGGGGTGGTGGTGGTTAGCTTCTTGGCCTCTGTGACCACAGGTGACTGTCCGGACTTCCCTGGGGAGTGTTTATTTTTGATCAGAGTGGAGTTCACCATCTTCAGATGGGCTTCTGGAAACTTCTTTCTGCACAGCTTGGTTTTCAGGACGGTCTTGGAGTCCTCACAGATGTTCGTCTGCCGCACTAGGTCCCGGCCGATTTGTCGCCAGTAGACTCTCTTTTTGCTTGCAAACTCTGGGCACGAGTGCGGATTGCCCGCAAAGAAACAGCTGAATTGCTTTTCCTGTCTGGTGCACGCAACCTTGAGCGTGGCGCCTGCGCCCTGCTCCGCCGCCGCCCACGTACACGCCGCTTGGTCTGGGGTCTGGAAGCGGCCCCCCGCCGGGCGCATGCGCGACTGCCCTCTGTGCCCCGGGCTGTGCGCCTTCTTCCGGTCTTTTTCCTTTTTGCCTTCCGCCAAAAGCACGTGAGCAGCCAGGAGGAAGGAGAACAGGGCGAGTCTCTGGAGCCTCATGGCTTCAGCGTGGCGGGAACCTGTTTGACAAAGGGCAGGTGAGTCAGCGCCCGGCAGCATTTCGGCGATGCAGGGCTGCAGGCTGGCCCTCCTGCCCATCCCGCCACACACCTACCTGCTTCATGAATGAGACGGAGAGCCTCAGGCTCCTGGGAAGACTAGACCAGCAGCCTGCCTACTCCCATTTCCACTTGACTTGGCCTTTGAGTATCACAAACGACTGCGGTTCCTTCCTTCCTACATTCTGTGAGCCTAATTAACTCTCATTCATTCCTCTTTCCTCACTCCTTCTTTCACTTACTCACCAAGCATTATAGGGCACCTACTACATGCCGTGTGCCAGACTAGATATTGAACATACATCTAGCGAATCGGAAAGTCTTAGGTCTTAAGTAACTATGGTGGTGTAATGGTTAGGGCTGCTAACTTAAAGGTTGGTGGTTCAACCCACCAGCTGCTCCATGAAGATTTACGGCCTTGGAGAGCCAGTGGGGGTTGCTGTGAGTCAGAAGCAATTTGATGACAATGAGTTTGTTTTTTGTTTGTTTAGGTCTTAAATGGCTTAGAGGCTACTCTTTGGAAATTCACATCCCAGTGAGTAGGGAGTCGGGCCCAACTCCGCCTGTTACTCTTCCCCTTGGGGTCTCAGTCCCTTTATCTGGAAATGAAGGTGTCAGATGACATAATGACAGGCTGCAGTGTGCCGGGTGTGGCTCTCCCAATTCTGTCTGGGCTCAGGTAAGCCACAATATGAGAAAGGACATGGGAAGTGTCATGAAAGGGACTGCTTGACGCGGATGTTAGACATGGTTGAGGTTTGGACACACTGAGATACAGGGGCAAGCTGGGAGTAAATGAGAGGCTAAGGAAAGGCATGAAGGTGAGAACCTTTTCAGTGTGGGACAAAGTGAGCCAGGGTGAGAGGGGTTACTGTCAACCAGGGCTGTTAGACTACAAGGTTGAAGGCAAGGGCCATGTCTGATTGACATGCTGGAGCCCAGTGCAGGGCATTTGAGAGCCCCAATCAAAACTTACAGAGATAAATCATTGACTAAATAAGATGACATTAAATGCCACTCTGAGCTGTATGAGTTTTATCATGTGGGCGATAAAATATCCACACCTAAAGGGAGAAGGGAAGTATCATTTCACTTTGGCGTAGTGCCTGAGGCATTTGACTGCTAACCAGAGGGCTGGTGGTTCAAACCCACCAGCCACTCCTCCCAGGGAAGATTGGGCAATCTACTTCCGTAGTGATACCACCTCGGAAACCTCAGGAGGGGTCACTGTCAGTAGAATCGACTCGGTGGCAGTGAGTTTGTTTGTTTTATGTACTGAGCAAGAAGTCTTATTAAGCGTTGAGCTGCTAACCTAAGGTCAGTGTCTGAATCCACCTGCCACTCCACAGAGAAAGATGTGGCAGTTGGCTTCCATAAAGAAACCCTGTGGAGCTTTGGAAACCCTCCAGAGCAGTTCTGTTCTGTCCTGTAGAGGCTCTGGGAGTTGGCATCGATTTGACAACAACAGGTTTGGTTTGGGTTTTGTATGTGCTGAGTGGAGTACCTGGGTGCCACAAATGATTGGGCACTCTACTATAACTGAAAGGTTGGCAGTTCAAACCCACCCAGAGCTGCTTTGAAGAAAGTCCCAGTGACCAGCTTCCTAAAGGTCATAGTCTTGAAAATTCAGTGGCACTCTGTTCTACTCTGTAACACAGGGGGTCCCATGCATTGGGATCAACTTGATGGCAATTAGTTTGGCTTGGCTGCTAACCAAAAGGTGAAGGGTTCAAAACTGCCATCCACTCTGTGGGAGGAAGATGTGGCAATCTGCTTCTATAAAGATGACATCCTTGGAAACCCTGTGGGGCGTTCTGCTCTGTCCTATAGAAGTCACTAGGAGTCAAGATTGACTCAGTGGCACACAGCAACAATGACAGCAAAGCACTGGTCCAGCATTTGACTCTCCCACGTTGGATTAATCCACACAAGAACCCTGCCGGGCAGGTATTAATATTAGCAGCCCCAGGTAACAGGTGTGGGAGTTGAGGCTCAGACAGGTCAGTAAAGATCCCACAGTGGGTAGGTGACGAGGCTGGGATGGGCAGCCTGTCAGCATCTCCCGGGCCTGTTCTGGCACCCCTCTGTGATCACTTCTTGACTTTCACTTTTACTCTGCCCTTTGAAAAATAATTACAACAAATTTAAAAAGCAATTGTGAACCCCATCAGGTTTCACTTGGCATCGTTGATGATTACAACATAGTTCAGATTACACATGGTCCGTTTAAGAACAAAATACAAATCTCGTCTGAAAGTGGGGCAGGTCCAGGAAACGGTCCTGATTGCGTTTCTACCCCGTGTGAATGGCCTCCTCTTGGTAATGGGGGAGGAGGGGGAGCAGTCATGGTAGCATGGTCTCCAGCATTGAAGGGCTGAGGTAGGGGACCAGATATGCCAGATGAAGCCCACTCATGTCCATGGTTTACAGATTCTGCCCCCACAAGTCCCCCGTGGGTTCCAGTCCCAAGGAGTTCAAAGTCCTTGTGTGGAGGGGGGTCAGGTAATGAATCTATTAAGAGGTTGAGGCTCTTACCTTGTCCTGAGGCTGTGGGTCCAGTAAATCCCAGAAGCTGGAGTGAATGTGCAGGCTGGCAGCAGATGCAAGGAAGACTGTTTGAAAGTGCAAGTTGACCAAGCTCTTACAACACCACATACCTGTCGAGTTTTATTCATACTCCTCCCAGCCACACCTCCTCTGCAGTTTCCTCCAGAGAACATGCTGGGTCAAATGCTCCAGGATGGGCTTACCTGTGAGACTCCAAACCTGCTTCCTGGAGCCCTTCCCTTTGATGCCGCAGCCACGATAGGTACACAGCTCAGCTTTGCAGAGAACCCCTTTGCAGGGGTGGGGATCCCAGCAATGCTATCCAGGGGGCATGATAACAAGGATTATGATCTTAATCATAGCTGCCGAACTCCATGTGGGGCCCGTTTCTCTCTCCCCTACCGCTTCTCACATCCAGTCCACCAGGAGGTGTAGTTAGGATTCTTCTCATTCCGTAGATGGAGAACTTGGAGTGCAGAGATACCCCCCCTGTTTGTGTCAGGTCACAGACCTAGCAGAGGAGAAGCCCAGACTTCAAACCCAGGGCTCTCTACACCCATGGTCTGACCTTGTCCTACCTCCTTTCCTCATTAAACATTTGGGGAATGAATAACTGAAGTTGAGAAAGCCATCTTGGGTTCTGAGTGGTCGTTTTGACTGGGCTATCTGAAGTTACTGGTTTGAACAGAGGAGTCCCCAGGCCCCGAAGGTCTGGCAACAAGGGAATTCTTTTCTTTTTTTTTTTTAATTTTTATTGTGATTTGGGTGAAAGCCACAGAGCAAATTCACTTTCCATACAGCAGCTCACATATACTTTGTCTTATGACATTGACCACAACTTCCCACAATGCAGCAGCTCCCCTCTCAATTCCAGACCTGAAGGGCAGCTCAGGGCCATAGTCTCAGTGGTTCCACCAGGCTCTATCAGACCAGCAAACCTGGTCCCTTCTTTTCTTTTAATTATTTCGAGTTTTATTCCACATTGTTTTCCCACTCTATCCAGGATCTCCTACATAGATCCCTGCAACGAGGGAATTCTTGATCTGAGGACTTCCCTTGAAAATACTCACCTTCAGATCACATGAGGGACATCAGTCAGGACAGCCTGCTATAGGTAATGTCTCAGTGCCAGAAAGATCTGGGTAGGATCCCACTTACAGCATTTGTTTAGCTGTGTGATGTTTTGCAAATCACTTAACTTCTCTGAGCCTCCATTTCCTCAGCTACAAATTGTTGATCTTTAAGATTGCAACTAAGTGTTCTAATCAGGCTGAGCTGAATACATTTGTTTATAGCAGAGTCTTAAGTTGTATTCTTTAAACAAACATGTGCCCTCTATATACCAGACATGTAGAAAGAGACACACTTCCACAAAGATGTGGGCCTCACTCTATTTTGTCATCTCACTGTTCATGGATATTTGGGCATAAGAAAGTGTTTATTCTTCTTTACTCACCTATTAGAAAAATAATAGCAAAATGTGATAATAAATGATAACTAACACCTAGGTTACCAGGGATGGGAGAGGAGGGGAAGGGGAAGAAAATAGATGGATAATTAAGAGATAGGTTTGATGTGGGTGAAAGCATTTAAAATAATAATTTAAAATAATTATATACACACACACACACACACATATGTATATGTGTGTGTGTGTATATATATATATATATACATATATATATATATACATGTTTAAAGAAATAAGATTAGCCATTAATTGATAGCTTTTGAAGCTAGGTTCTGGGTAAATGGGGGTTCATTTTAGTACTTTTTGTTTCTGTTTGAAATGTTTTATAATACACTTTTAAAATAAAAAAAAAAGAACCTAGCCCCCCCCACCCACAAAAAAAAAATCTTAACGCCTGGCTTTGGGACAAGCACAGTAGGGAGTGGTGGAAACTATGGCAGACTGGAGAGATCAGATAATCTAAAGGGGAGTCACCACTGGGCTCCGAGAGACTAAGAACATGTGGAGATGGAGGCTCAGTATTGGCAGACTTTCTGATTTTTTAGATGTGGACCTAAATCCAGATTTGTTTATATGAAATTGGGTTGACACCTAATTCAAACTTTGTTAAAAATACTTCAGTAGTCCAACAATACACAGAAGTTGTAACTGCGAATGAATTCCATGCATGATCCATCTACCTGTTGAGAATTCCAAGGTCACAGAGCTATGGATGTTGACTGGTTGATTCAAGGGATCTTTGGATTCTTTCAGAGGTGACTGTTTACTCAGATTCTAAGCAGCTCATAAAGTTATCTCACTTTGGGCTCCATCTCCATTGGCCTTACCACCACCTCACTCAAGCCCTGATCTCCACAAAAGGGCACTGATACTGGGGGAGATTACTTGGACATATTATTGTTGCTTTAGGTACTGTCACGTTGATTCTGGCACATAGCTACCCCATGCCACAGAGGTGACCCCAGTGGCCATAGGCAAGATAAAGTCCCTTGGTTCCAGAAGGGATTTATGGATCTGCAAGATGAGAAATTCTGCTTGCTCCTCAGGAGATAGCCAGGTTTCTTCTGGAAGAAGAGTCTATGTCAGAACATGTATTTACAAGGAAATATGTGAACAACGGGATCTTTTCTGAGAAATGTTGCTCTGAGTTTTGGCAAGCAGCATGACCCAAGTTGCCCATGGGCTTCCTGTGGACTTCAAGCCTCATGTGACTCCCATCCCCAGCTTCTACTTGATCTTTCCGTTCCATAAGGGGATGGGAGGTGGGGGCAAACGATTACACCGGTTATGTAGACCTTTTCAGGTTTAACTTAGCCTGTTGTTCCAGCCTTACTTCCGCACACACATAGTCCGGTCTGACCATCTCCTGAGTGCCCTGTGCACTCACCCATTGCCTGTCTTGGCCCCTGCCATTCCCTTTGCTTGGGATGCCCTTCTGGTCCTTCTCCACCAGGCAAACAGTGGCTCATCTTTCAAGACCAGCTACAGTGTCGTCTCTCTCTGTTGGTATGCGTGGCCCCTGCTCCTTCCCCATGCTGCCCTACCCTCCCTTCGGTGTTCATGGACAATCATGTAGAGTCATGTCTACTGGGTACCTGCTCTGGGCCAGCATCGCACTGAGACTGTGTTCCCCCAAATTGTCCACATCTTGACACACTTAGAAAAGGATACACTTGTTCATTGCACAGGGGAAACAGATGATGGGGACCTAGCCAAGGCCATTGATAGCAGGGCTCAATGCACCCCCATCCCTCAGGACCTAGAGGATCAGTAACTCCTGGAGAACCCACTATGGACAGTCTCACTGACTTTTCACAAGAGGAAAAGTCACAAGAGACTTTTCATAAGAGGAGGCTTGTCTATTATCTTCTGTTACAGACATAGAGCTGAGGCCTGGGCGGGCCAAATACCTTGGCAAACGAGTCTTCAGTGGCAAAACCTGGCTTCAGGCCTGAGTCGGTTGGTGATTAACCTCCCAGCAGAATACTTCAGAACTGTCGAGGGTTCTTAGACGTGAGTCTTTCTCTCCCCTGATGTTCCTGTTAACCGTACCAGTTCCTGCCACAGTATAGAAGGTATTTTGGTCAGAATTACTTCAGTAATAAGTTGAGAAATCCAACTTCAACTAAAAAAAAAAAAAAAGAATAGAAAAACATTTATTGGTTCATATAACTGGGCAGTTCAAAGAGGGGGGCTGGCCAACAAGGATCCAAAGGTTAAAACAGTCTCTCTCCACTTTCCATTGTTTTATTTCATTCTTAGGCAGGTTCCTTCCATCCACCACAGAGAAGAACATGACCTTTGATCCCCTTAGCATCCATATGAACTCAGAGTGCCCTCCCTGCTGGGAGTGGTGGGTACATGGTTGACCAAAAAAAGAAAAAGAAAAACCCCAACTCATTGCTATCAAGTTGATTCCAACTCCTGGTGACCCCATGGGTGCCAGAGTAGAACTGTGCTCCGTAGGGTTTTCTTGGCTGTAATCTTTACAGGAACAGATCACCAGGTCTCTGTTCTGCAGAACCACTGAGCGGGTTCAAACCCCAACATTTCAGTGTTAGCAGAGAGCAAACCACTTGCTCCACCCAGGGACCTTGACAGCCTGAGGTGGAGGAGGTGCAGATCTCAAATGATAAAGGGGTCTGTTCTCCACGGAAAAAAGATAGGCTGATAAGGCAAAGGAGCTTCACTAGGTGCTCGTGGGAAACAGTCAGCAAAGGAGCTTCACTGTACTCGGTGGGGAGAAGTCAGAGTGAGCGCTCGAGGAATTTCAGAGCCACTGACTGGTTGACTCACTGATTGAGAAAGACTTCCTTGAGGTGGCACACAATTTAGGTAATTAGGGAATCATTTCAAACTCACATTAGTATTCCTAATCCACTTGAGGATCAGTAAGAAAGCTTGTTGCCTGAGGGAGTTTTGTGATGGGACAGAGTGGAAGGTAAGGCTGGAAAGACAATGAGGGGTCTTGGATGCAAAGCTGAAAACTTGAGACTGTGTCCCATAGGCTGAGGATGACAACTGCAACCCTCGCATCATCACTTTCCCCTCCAGTGCCCTTGGCTGACATTGTTCACTGGTCATGTAGGGCACTCTTCTGCTGAACCTGGATACGGCCTCAAGAGCCTTCCAACCCAGTCCTCCACATTCATTTGTCACAAATAGTGACAAATGCACTATTGATGCATCATTGTAAATTAAAATCTATACGTTATTCAGACTTTCTTAGCTTTGATCTCATGCCTCTGTTCTGTTCCAGATTCTCATCCACAGTGAAAAACCAGTTCCTGTGTAGGTGAAGTGGACTCATGGTGACCTCGTGTGTGTCAGAGTAGATCTGTGGGGCCACAGGGCTTTCTGTGGCTGATTCTTCAGGAGATTGGCAGGCCTTTCTTCTGAGGCTCCTTTGGTTGGACTCGAATTGCCAACCTTTTGGTTGGCAGCTGAGCCCATTAACCGTTTGTACCACCCAGGGAGCTCTGGTGGTGTAGTGCCTAAGGCATTTGACTGCTAACTAGAAGGCTGGTGGTTCGAAGCCACCAGCCACTCCTCGGAAAGAAGACTGGGCAATCTACTTCCGTAGTGATACTGCCTCGGAAAACCCAAGGAAGTTTTGCTATGAGTTGGAATTGACTCGATGGCAGTGAGTTTGGCTTTTTTTTTTTTTACCACCCAAGGACTCTTCACCAGCATACCACATTGTGTAGAGTAGTCTTGAGTCCTTGGGCTTCTCTTGACTGACAGTTTCTTGGACATTCCTTGAATTTGATCAGTGCCCTTCAGTTGGAATTTGCCTGGTGTTTTTCTCCCACTTATACTGGGCTTATGCCACTCTTCTTTTGATCAAAGCATTTAAATGATGCCTGGCAGGTTTCTTGTCTGAAGCTCCAAAGAAGCCTATGCACAACTGGTAACAACCAGTGATGACTGGTCATTGAATGCATGTCACCCCCAGTCTGGCCACTGGTAGGTGGTTTCAAGTTCAAAGCTGATTTTACTCTAAGGCACATTACTACAGTAGAGTTCCTTGACCTGGAGAACTGGTCCCCATAGGTGCCATCAGCTCAGATAATCTCAGTGGTTGTGATTGGCCCTTGACTGAGCAGTGTTGCCATGCCAACTTTGATCGGCAAACATCTTTGCTTTTAAAATTAGCTCATGGTCGTAGAAAAT
>NW_006921849.1:2662149-2667326 GCF_000298275.1 Orycteropus afer afer | reverse complement strand
CATGAGACAAAGTATTGACATCCTTGCTTTCAAGGAGCATTCTTCTGTCCTTCTTCCAAGACAGATTTGTTCCTTCATCTGGCAATCCATGGTATATTTAATATTCTTCACCAATATCATAATTCAAAGGCATCGATTCTTGTTTGATCTTCCTTACTCACTGTCCAGCTGTTAAAGTATATTTACCTTAATAAAAGAGCCTTCTTTCACACTGTATGATATTGAGCCCATTTTGTTACATATATTATGCAATGTTTGGTTCTGATTCTGAATCCGTTGAAAGGGAAGCAACCAAAAAACCAAACCTGTTGCCCTTGACTTGAATCGGATCCAGGTGATCCCATGTGTTACAGAATAGAACTGACCCACCCATTGGCTTTTCCTTGGCTGTAATCTTAATGGAAATGAATCATTAGGCTTTTGTTTCATAGTACCACAAGGTGGATTCGATCTGGCAACCTTTAAGTTAGCAGTCGAGTTGCAAACAGGCTAAGCCAAATGAAATTGCAATTTCTTAGTAGGTGAAAAATTATAGATATCAGCAATTTCAAATGGTTCAGCCTAACAGCAGTCAAATTTTTCTTTTCTCAAGTAATAGGGCTATTTCAAAGCCTTGTATTTTCTGGTAAGTGCTGTAGTTCATTCTGCTGTTCATGGGGTTGCTATGAGTCGGAAATGACTCAACGGCACCTAACAACAATAACAACTACACACATGTATCCTTATATTCTAGCTATATATCACTGTCCACTGTTGTCCACAATTCAAGGCTGTTTATGGACTCTGTGCCTCTGCTAAATTGTTATCTTTGCCTAAAATTTCCCTTCTCTGCTTATCTACCTGGCAAGTTCCCACTCTCCCTCACTCTCCCATGGGAGGATTCATCCTTCCTTCATCTGGGGCCCCATAGCTCTTTATAGATGTCACTGTTGTTACCATTGGTTTGCCACCTTTGGCACCTTTTTTACACACCTGCCACCATCGTGAGCCTCAGAAATTGCATCTCTTGCCCAGAGCTCAAGCATGAAGCTTAGAGAGCACTTAGCAAATATTTATTGGATTACTGTTGTTAGGTGTCGCTGAGTCAGTTCCGGTTCATAGCGACCGTGTGCACAGTGAATGAAACACTGCCTGGCCCTGCGCCATCCTCATAATCTTTGTGCCGTGCCTGAGCCCATCCTTGCAGCCACTGTGTCAGTCCACCTCATAGAGGGTCTTCCCCTTTTTTCACTGACCCTCTACTTTATTAAGCATGGTATCCTTCTGTAGAGAATGGTCCCTTCTTTCTCTCTCCCTCTCTCTCTTTCTTTTTCTTTTCTTTCTCTCTGTCTTTCTTTCTTTCATTGTGATTTAGGTGAAAGTTTACAGAGCAAATTCATTTTCCATACAGCAGTTCATACACATTTTGTCTCATGACATTGAGTGCAGTTCCCAACAATGTAACAGCTCTTCCCACTCCCTCCCCTTTGTTACCTCTTCCCTGTGTCCTTCAGTCCCATGCACTCCCACCCCCCTGAGCTGTTTCCCTGTGTAAACACTGCCCTTCTGTTCTCCCATGATTGATCGCTCCAAGGAGTGTATCTACCTGATATAATTGTTCATCCCATACGCCTGTCTATTGTTTGGCTGGAAGCCATAGGAGTGAGTTCAATTCCAGTCTTGAAGGGTGGCTAGGGACCATAGTTTCAGGGGTCTCACCAGACTCTATCAGACAGACAAACCTGGTCTATTTATTTATTTTGAGTTTTGTTCCACGTTGTTCTCTCACTCTGTCCAGGACCTCCTGCACCGATCCCTCTCTGAGTGGTTGACAGTGGTAGCTGGGCAGAATGGTCCCTTCTTTTGATTTTATATTTATCAGTCTTCTCCTGGTTGAAATAACAGAAGCAAAACTCAAATTAGCATAGGCAAAATTTGGAACATATCGGAAGTTTCTAATAACTGAAGTAAGGAAAGGGTTGGCCTGGACCACATAGACTGTATACAGAGTTGGGAACTTGAATATCACCAGGATTCTCTGTTGTCATGTTGCATCTCCGTTTTCTCTGGGCACCTTCTTTCTTTCTCAGTCTGATTTTTCTCAACATGGTTGAAAAACATGGATGCCAGCAGCCCTGAGTTGAAGGACTGCCCTCTTTTATATGTTCCAGTGTGAAAAGTCCCAAGTCTTTGATTGGTTGGACTTGAATCATGTTCTTTCCATTGGACTCATCAGTCTTGGCCAAGAGCAGTATTCTTTTGTGGTGGACCTCCTGGCCCCTCTGAAATGTGGTTGTGTTTGGGGAAAGGAGCAGCTGTCCCCACAGTAGTGGAGAGCTGTTCCCTGAAGGGAGAAGCTCAGGGGGTTTTATGCAGAATGAGAAGAAAGTTATGAAGAAGGTGGATGGAAAGGTGTAGAAGAGAGTGCCCACACACACCAGTGGCTCCCAACTTTCCCAAGAATAAAGACCTTTTTCTAACATCAAAGCACTGTGCACGTCATTACTAGTAGGAGTGTAAAATGGTACAGCCCCTGTGGGGAAAATTTGCATTCCTCAACATGTGCAACATGTAAGTGCCATATGACCCAGTAATCTCAATCCTGGATGTATACCCAGCAGGAGTACAAACAGAAACCTTTACAGCAGTGTTCACTGCAGCACTTCTCACAGTACCTGAAAGGTGGAAACAATTAAAGTGCCCATCATTTTGGACAAACAGAATGTGGTACATATACCAAAAAAAAAAAAAAAAAAACCCCAAGCTCACTGCCATCAAGCCGGATCCAACTCATAGCGACCCCTCCTTGGGTTTCTGAGGTGGTACCTCTATGGAAGTAGATTGCCCAGCTTCCTTCTGTAGAGTGGCTGGTGGGTTTGAACCATTACTCCTGGTTAACAGTCAAATGCCTTAGGCACTACGCCACCAAAGCTCCTGTGGTACATATAAACAATGAAATAATACTCAGCCATGAAGAGAAGTCCAGATGTATGCCAGAACATGGTAAATCTTGAAAACATTAAGATGAGTGAAACAAGTCAGTCACAAAAGGACAAATTCTGTACAGTCTAAGTCATATAAAATAAGCAAGTGTATAGAAGCCGGAGATGATCAGTAGTTGTCAGGGGTGATAAGGAGGGGGCAAGGGGGCATTTGTGCCTGAAGGGCCCTGGGTTTCTGTCAGGTGGGAGAAAAATTGGGAGAAAGGTAGTGTCTTGGTTCTCCAGTGCTGCTGTAACAGAAACACCACAAGTGAATGGCTTTAACAAACGGGGATTGGTTGTCTTACAGTTTAGGAAGCTAGAAATCAGAGTTCAAAGTGTCAGCTCTAGGGGCTGGGTAAAGGCCCCTTGACCTGGGGCTTCATCTCTGCCTTTTGCTCCTGGCCCACCGAGCTGAAGGCTTCTGTTAACTCAGGGAGCTGCTGGCTGCTGAGGCTGACAAACCCAAGCTTGACAAGTAAAATGGCACAGTCCCAAGATTATCAAGCAACACAGCAGGCCATTGGTTCAAGTCCAGAAATAGTCCCAAGATCAGCAGGCAGCATGGCAGGCTGCCAGATGAAGACTTGGCTAAATGCAAGATCCAAGTATGCCTTGGATGTTCAAAACGTTTCTCAAAACTTCCCATTTTATACTGGAAGCAGACCACATTGCTAAGGCAGCTACTTAGCTGTTCACAATAGATTCCACCATGGAGTTGATTACCAGTCTCATCATGGGGAACACTATATCCAGCTACCCAGCCACTCAGTTAGGCTTAGCCGAGTTGACACACAACCTTAACCACCACAGATGGCAAGAATGGTTGCACACCATGAAGAATGTATTCAATGTCACTGAATTACACAGGTAGAAATTGTTGAATTGGTGAACGTTTTGTGTATGTATTTACACCATAAAAGAAAGAAAACACTGCAGACTTACTCATCATAGCGCTCACACTTTTAATAAACACTGAGAAACAGTCTGATGATGACAGTTGACAACACTACCACTTGAGCTGTTACTACAGCCAATTTGCATGGATAATCTCTTTAAGTCTGGCACTGTGTTTCTGAGATAGCTATTATTTATGTATTATCCCCACTGTAGAGATGAGGAAATGAAGTTCACCCAAGGCCAGACAACTAGTTAGTTTCAGGGCTACAAGGTTCTAAAACAGTTTGTTTAGACTCTAAATAATTCGTGTACTTAACCTATAGTAGGGAGGTCTGGTGGTACAGTGGTTAAGGCATTCAGCTGCTAACTAAAAGGTCAGTGGTTCGAATCCACTAACCTTTCTGCAGGAGAAAGATGAGGCAACTGGCTTCCATAAAGATTTATAGCCTTGGGGAGACTATGGGGTGGTTCTATTCTATTCTGTAGGATCACTGTGAGTCGGAATCCGCTCAGTGAGTGTGTTTAAACTATACTGTTATTAAAAAGTACCAAAAAGTAAAAGGGAATTTGATAATGTCTTCAGATACAGTGAGGAGCTCTGCTGCTGCAGTGGATAAGGCATTTGGCTGCTAACCAGAAGGTCAGCAGTTCAAACCCACTGGCTGCTCCATGGAAGGAAGATGAGGCATTCTACTTCCATAAAGATTTACAGCCTTGGAAACCCAATGGAGATCGCTATGAGTTGGAATCAGCTTTATGTTGGTGGGTTTTATTTTTTGGTTTCAGATACAATTATATTTTATTCACTGCAATACTATCACCATCATTGGAAAATTAATTAAATATCCATTTAGAAGATACATTATGCATTCACTGACCTCATGAGCCCCTGCAGTAGCTCCCCTCTGGTCCCTACCCTCTCTCTACTATCTGCAAGTCTCTCTTGCTTTACTCCAACCCTCCTCTGGGTTCTTTAGAAAACTCTAAACAATGCCACCTTCTCTGTTTCAGTGAGAAACTGTGGGGCTGGGAGGGGGTGAAGGTACAGAGAAGGCAAGCTATCCCCAGGCCCATCCAGTTTATGACCTCAGAACTTACACACCTTTTCAAATGTGGGACAGCCAAGCTTGAGAGAGTGTGAGTGTCACCTGAGGACCGGTCCAGTCAACAGGAGGCCAGGCTGGGAAGGAACAGAAGCTCACTAGGAGGTCTGGAGTTCATGATTCACAGACTATAGACAGATGGTGAATACACCTTTCCAGAAAGCTGGTCACTATTACTTAATTATGGATAACAATGAGAAGAATGGGAATTCCC
>NW_006921849.1:2659901-2661209 GCF_000298275.1 Orycteropus afer afer | reverse complement strand
GAAATGACTCGAAGGCACTTAACAACAAACAACAATTACTTAAGAGTTCTTCAGTCTTTTCCAGCTATAATTTCTAAAGTGTGTCAGTAGATATGTAATGACTTCAAGGAAACATCCATAAGACCTTCCTGCTGCCTCCAGAATGATATCAGTCTTGAGTTGCACAGGGAGATAAATATTCTTAAAGGGAGCCCTTTATTTTGATTATTAACTGCAGTTATCATGGACCTCATAGACCTGGCTGTACATGCAACTAGACACACAGGAAGGAATTTTTCTTTTTTTCATGCTAACATTTTCCTTAGTTATTTTATTCAAAGGCACTTAGACCCCAACCATAATTTATTCATCTCTCAGGAATTTCTTAAATCCTTTCTAAAGGTAGTGTAATGGTCATTAAAAAGGTCAGTAATTGGCGCAGTGCCTTCCTAACTCAGTAAACGTTGATTCTCTAGATGTCAGAGCGGGAGGTCATCTGTATTATGGCTTAGAGGCCATATGGATCAGTGCTATCAGTTCAAATTAATCAGTTCAGTTAATTTGACAAGTACTTAGGGATTGCCTGAAATGAGCCTAGAGAAGTGATGTGTCATTGACACGGTCACAGAGCTTACAGAGTAGCACTCTATTAGTGGGATAATGCTAGTTGTAACAGAGATCCCCAGGTCTCAGGGGCTTAACACGCTAGAAGTTTCTTTCTGCCTCACATGAAATACAAAGTAGATGTTTCTAATCCACAAGTGATCGCCTCCATGTGGTTGCTCGGAGACCCAGGGGGCTTCCATTCTGTAGCTCCGCCATCTTCAGGACACAGCTTCTCACACCACCGTGTCCATGTGCTTTAAGCTGGCAGATGAGGGAAGACCTAGGCGCACTGCACATAGGGAGCTGTGATGGACCAGGTCCAGAGGTGGCATGCATCACTTTCACTCACATCCCAGTCCCACAGCCATATGGGCAAGGAAGCTGAGAAATGGAGCGTCGCTGTGCCAAGGAATGAGGAATGAAGATCGGCTAGTATTCTGACACACCAAGGAGTGGCTTCCAGGCCTCTTGGCTGTCCATGCCACCACCACCCTCTGTGGGGCCCCTTGCCCTGGGCAGGTCCTTGGAATTTTTCAACATGAAGGTCATCTTCTATCACATACAGGAAACTGGGTCCATCTGGTGGATTCACTTGTCATCCCCTCCCTCCCCTATCGCTTGTTTCAAGTACTTGTTCTGACTATACCTTCAGTCCGGTAGGGGCAAGACCTTCCCAGAAAATTCTTTCTTCCATGACTGTGTTACTGTTAGGTGCTGTCAGGT
>NW_006921849.1:2643062-2659316 GCF_000298275.1 Orycteropus afer afer | reverse complement strand
CTGGTTAGCAGTCAGATGCCTTTAGGCACTGTGCTACCAGAGCTCCAGTGTACATCCTAGTGATGAAAAAATGCAGTAGTTAAATATTAAGAAGTAGCCCCTACCATATAGTTCTCTTCCCCTTCTCCTTGGTCAAAGACAAGGAGCACCCACCATGGCCTGCGTGCTCAGTGGAGCGAGGGCTGTGGAATTGGCCCGTGCAGCTTGCATGTCTGGAGGCGCCAGACTGAGGATTTGTCTGAGGCTGAAGAGTGGCCTGTTTTATTGGGAGATTGGTTACATATAGGGGAAATTAGCAAATACACATAATTCATACATATATATACACATTTGTATTTGTATTCGCTCATGTATGTGTATATATATAGAGAGAATTTTATACATGTTTAAGTTCATATGTGTGCATGTATATATGTATGTGAGAGAGAATAAAGGAAGCCAGTTTTCTTATTTTTCAGAGAAGACAGTTACACAAGTGGGAAGAGAGACTGCTAGAATGAATTTTGTGTTGATTAGAATTTAAGGTGTATGTGTGAATTCAAGGTTTCTTATCTATATTGGTAGAGAGAGAGAAAGACATGTATACATCCTGTGTATATGTGTGCATGTATGTGTGTCTGTATATACATAATTGATTGCCTAGTGCTGTCCACTGAGTGGGCCTAGAAGCAGTGACATCTTTTGAGAGCACAGTCTGCTGTGGCCCTTGACCATCCCACCTGTCCTGGCTGTGCCAGGCTGCATGACGTATCCAGCCTCTTGATCTTGGCCAGTCTCTGTAGCTAGTCTCATAAGGAGCCACAACCAAGGCAGCCATAGCATGATATGTAACTGCCCACTCCCTGAGGGAGGAGAACTGGTGAGCTTGCTGCTAATCAGTGCTCAGGTGTGTGCTTCTTGTCCCTGGGTTTTACTACAGCAGAACCCACTGTGAGTGAAGTGCTATCCGGGCTCTTGTGTCACCTTGTGTGGCTTGGGGGCCGGGGTGCCAGCACGACCCTGCTCGTGCTCCTGTTGTTCGCTGTGCTGTAAGAGGCTGGCTTGTTCTCATCCACTGAGTCATCTACGCGCCACACCTGTGGAGTGGTGGCAGGGTTACTCCTTGCCATCTTCTCTGTGGTTGGGGTTCTTTCCAGAAGGAGCTTGGTGGAGTGAGCAGGGAGATGAAATGGACAGTGATGTCTTTGGAAGAGAACACAAAAGGGTCTCCTGATCTTGGTTCAGGGAGATGAGCCTGTAGAAAATGCCTATAATGTTGCTGCCACATGATGGGCAACAGAGGATGGGAGGGAAGTTCATAAGGGGTATCCCATGATATCTGTTGATGGAGAGGAATCAAGTTCATAAGAAGCTAAGAGATGAGAGGAATTAAAACAAGCTGCCCAAGTGGGGTGCCATGGTGGCTGTTGGTCTCCTATAGGACAGAGGACAAAGAGAGACCCCAGACCTCCACCAGTGAGGAGCAACCAGGATGGCCCTGATCAGCACACTGAGGAGCAGTTAGACACCTGGTCGGTCGGTGTCTCTGTGTTGAAACCGAGAATGGCTTATAGACCCATATCTTCATGGAGATCAATCTCCTTCCACTGGATGATGTTGTTGTTATTTGCCGTCGAGTCGGACCCAACTCATAGCGACCCCTCCTTGGGTTTCTGAGGTGGTATCACCACAGAAGTAGATTGCCCAACCTTCCTTTCGAGGAGTGGCTGGTGGGTTTGAACCGCCAGCCTTCTGGTTAGCAGTCAGGTATCTTAGGCACTACACTACCAGAGCTGCTCCTTCCACTGGAAGCACTTAGAAATTGAGTGGCTGCCTTAGAACAAATTCCTCCATCACTCTCTAACCCTGTGCCCCTGTATTCTAATTTGACACCCTTCAAAGAGAAATATCACAAGGACTATGGTCTCTCTGTCCACAGAGGGAACTTAAGGGCTGTGCTCAGGGGAGGTACAGTGAGGTTAGGGAGAAGGGTGAAGGATACATATTTATGACTTGTTTTGGATACTGGTGCTCAAGTGACTATCTATCAACCTCTTTTGAGGGACAAGGGTCATGCACGCAGTTGGCCAGATTTGGAAACAGAGTAAAAGGAGGAAAGGAACTAACTATAGTCGTCTGGGAGGGTCCTTTCAGAGCCTTGTAGTGCATCACCATTGTTGCCCCATCACTGACTGTATGAATGATGTTAGTGGTTTATATTATCGTTGTACTGGAAAAGCTCATAAAGTCCAAGGGGGTATTTCCCAATTAGGAAGGGGCTCTTGCAGGGAGATAACAGCAAGACAACTGGACAGCGACCACCCACCAGATTTCCAGTCCCTTCTGTGTCGTGCAATAGAAAAAATATTGAGTTCCGGGAGGAGAAGAAGAAACTACAGTGTTGATTAAGGACCTGAACGCGGCAGGGTCTTGAGAGGTGCAACAGCTCAAGTCAGTAGCCCTGTGTGGCCAGGTGAAAGGCAGATGGGGGCTGGGGGCCTTCAGTGGGTTGTCACCAACTGAATTCTGCTATTGCCTCTACAACCCCCATTGTGCCAGACATTGTAACTGAGGCTGAATCACTGGCACAAACTGACAGCCCCTATTATGCTGTCTGGGACACTGGTAATATCTCTATTTCAGTCTCTTTGGCACCAAGGGTCCTCACTTGGCTGGACCTCCAAAACACAGGGTCCTCCTTGAATTCTGTTATTTGCCACAACATGGAACTTCTCTCTTTTCATGGGGTGATTTGAGTCCACTCCACTGATGAATATGCTCCCGTAAAGAACAGGTGGCGATATCTTTGGCGCAGACCCTGCCTCACATGAAAGCCCAGAGGCAGCTCCTTAAGCCTGATAGAATACAGGGACCAGCCCCCACATCAGTTCTTTGGTGTTCAAAGATTAATCCCTGTGGTAGTTACATTTGTGTGTCAACTTGGCTGGGCCTGGTTGAGTGGCTGGGCAGCTTGTGGTAGTTATTCCCCATGATGAGACTGGCAATCAGCTCCATGGTGGGATCTACCACAAGCGGCTGAGTAGCTGCCTTTGGGATGTGGTCTGCTTCCTGTATATAAGGAGAAGCTTTGGGGATAGTCTCTAATTTATGGCACCTTGAACCTTGCATGTAGCCATGTTGTTGTTCAGTAGTCTGCCATGTTCTGCCGACCTTAGGACTTACAGTGGATTTAAATTAATGGCCTGCCATGTGATTTGGTAATATTGGGACTGTGCCTTTTTATTTGTCAACCTTGGGCTTGGCAGCCTCAGCAGCCAGCAGCTGTCTGAGTGAAGAAACACCTCTAGCTCCAGTGGGCCAGGAGCAGGAGGCAGAGCTGAAGCCCAAGGCTGAGGGGCTTTCACCCAGCACCTAGAGCCTGGCACTTTGAACTCAGACTTCTAGCCTCTCAAACTGTAAGAGAATAAACTGTTTGTTAAGGTCATTCCATTTGTGGTATAGTCTTGTCAGAGCAGCACTAGGTAACCAGAACAATCCCTAACACAGCAAAAAAGCCCAGCACTTAACTGGACCCAATATAGGTCTCCTGTAGGTATTCTGTTGAGCCCTGTGTATATACTGACCAGAAAACTTGCATAATTTCTCTGGGACCTGAGTAGCAGCAGGTGCTCTAGAGATTGTACAGCAGGTTGTCTCAGCAGCCCTGCTCCATCCCAAGAACCCTTTTGATACACAGGCATCTGTTACTGATAAGTATGCTATATAGAGGCTCTAGAAAAGAAAAATGGGAGCCTCTGCCCAAAGTCACCCCTTGGGGTGCAAAACCCTTCCTGACATGGCTGCCTGCACCCTTCATTTGAGAAAGAGCTGCTGACCTATTACAGGCATGTGTGGAGACCAGGTACCCCAGAAAGGACTGCAAGGTAGCACTGCACCCAGATATTCTTATCTTGCATCAGGGCCCACTCGGACGCTAATGCAGACTTGGAAAAGCCAGTAGACTTTTCATATTAAATGGCAACAGTATATTCCAGAGTGGGAACAGTATTTTCTAGAGTGGCAAGTCAGCCCCACAGGCAAGTTTTCATTACCCAAGAATGTGGAGGTGACATCTTCAGGAGCCTACTGCCTACCCTTGATTACTCACGAAGGCAGCATTAGCTACCCACAGATCCCACTCTAGGAAGTCCCTGAGGATGGTTGGGCTCGGATTACTGAAGGCTAAGCCAAACTAAACCCACCAGCCACTCCTCGGAAGGAAGGTTGGGCATTCCTACTTCCGTAGTGATACTGCCTCGGAAACCCAAGGAGGGGTCGCTATGAGTCGGGGCCGACTCGACGGCAAATAACAACAACAAGAAGCCAAACTAAAAGCTGATGGTGTCCATGGGTGGCAGCAGCCATCCATCCCCTATGACAATCTCAAAGACCTACTAGAACAGGGTCCAGTTAAGACAATGCGGTAAACTGAAAGCTATTTCTTTTGCTTAAATAATACTGCTAAAGACTAGATATATCCTTTTTCACTTACTCTTCGGCTGTGGCTAGCAACCTGGCTACTTGGTGGAATATCTGCACGAATGTTCTGGTATATTAAAAACACCTTTCTGTGGGGCTTCAAGCTCTGGAAAGTCACTGCTGCAATCTGCCAAAGACATGTTTGTGCTGGATGTGGGTGTCTTCCAACCTGAGGGGCTCATCTTCTGGCACAATATCAGACGGTGTTTCACTGTTATTCCTAAAGATTTCCAGGAATGTATCAGATAGTGTTTCACTGTTGTTTATAAGGTTTTCAGTGGCCAGAGTTTTCAGAAGTGGGTGATCCCATCCTTCTTCCTAGTCTGTGTTAGTCTGGAAGCTCTGCTGAAACCTGTTCACAATGGGCCACCCTGCTAGTGTTTGAAATACCGGTGGCATAGCTCCCAGCCTTACAGCAACACACAAGCCACCACAGTCCAATAAACAAAAATTATCTGGCAGAATATGGAAATTATCGAGCCATATCCATGCAAGTAACATTTTGCTGAAGATAATTCAGAAATGGTTGCAGCAATTTATTGACAGGGAACTGCCAGAAATTCAAGCTGGATTCAGAAGAGGACATGGAACAGGGGATATCATTGCTGACATCAGATGGATCTTGGCTGAAAGCAAAGAATGTCAGAAAAATGTTTACCTGTGTTTTATAGACTTTGCAGGCATTTGTGTAGATCGTAAGAAATTATGGGTAACGTTGCAAAGAGTGGTAATTCCAGAAAACTATCTGTACGTAGACCACGAGGCTGCTATTTGAACAGAACAAAGTGATACTGCCTGGTTTAAAATCAGGAAGGGAGTGTGTCAGGGTTGTATCCTTTTACCATATTTGTTCAATCTGTATGGTGAGTAAATAATCTGAGAAGCTGGACTATATGAAGAAGAACGTAGCATCAAGGTTGAAGGAAGACTCATTAACAACCTGCAATATGGAGGTGACACAACCTTGCTTGCTGAAAGTGAAGAAAACTTGAAGCACTTACTGATGAAGGTCAAAGACTACAGCATTCAGTGTGAATTACACCTCAACATAAAACAAGAAATCCTCACAACTGGACCAATGAGCAACATCATGATAAATGGAGAAAGATACTGAAGTTGTCAGGGATTTCATTTCACTTGTATCCACAGTCAGTGCCCACGGAAGCAGCAGTCAAGAAATTCAGACATTGCACTAAGCAAATCTGCTGCAAAAGAGAGCTTTAAAATGTTAAGGAGCAATAATGTCACTTTAAAGACTAAGGTGCACCTGACCCAAGATATTTTCTGTAACCGCATATGCATGTGAAAGCTGGGCAATGAATAAGGAAGACTAAAGGACCGATGCATTTGATTTGGTGAAGAATATTGACAATACCACGGACTGCCAGAGGAATGATGAGAATGTCTATCTTGGAAGAAATACAGGTGGAATGCTTCTTAGAAGTGAGAAGCCAGAGTTTGTCTCTTGTAGTTGGGGCATAGTTTCAGAAGGGACCAGTTCCTAAAGAAGGATATCATGCTTGGTAAGAAGGTCAGTAAAAAAAGGGATTGACACAGTGGCTGTGACGATGGGCTCAAGTATAGCAAAGATTGTGAGGATGGCGCAGGACCAGGCAGTGTTTCGTTCTGTTGTACACGGAGACACTGTTAGCTGACTCAGTGGCACCTAACAACAACAACAACATGTGGATGCCTATGGGAGGAGTCTACACCCAAAAGAGACTGAATGGAACAATATTACTGGGGCCAGTACAGCCTTGGTGGCCAGCATTGCTACCTCATTCCTACCTCATTATTGGACAGGGTATAGTAATCCTGTCACCATAATTAAATGGGTTTAAAAGATGGGCTTCTGTCTGTACACCAAGAAGACTGCAGTGGCCTTCCAGGACTGTGACACCTGTCAACACTTGATCTGAACAAAGATCTCTAGTTCTAGGAGTGGGTCGACCCATTTTTGGCAAATAGACTACATTGATCCTCTGCCGCCACCTTGTGGCTACTGTTTGCATCTAATTATCTTTGATGATTTTAATTATGGAGGTGCCGATGGGAAAGTGACAGATTCTGCTCCTGTTGTAGTCACACTTGAGACCAAGATCTGCCATGTTTTCTGGATATCACAATAGCTTACCATTATCATTACCATTATCACAGACAATGCTAATCTGTTCACAGTGGGCTGTTCAAATCAGTAGGCTAATAGGAAGATGGGGCAATCTACTTTCTAGTGATACTGCCTCAGAAACCCAAGGAGGGGTCGCTATGAGTTGGGGCCGACTCGACGGCACATAACAACAACAACAATAGGCATGCCATTCAATGAACATTTCGTGTCCATTATCCCACTGATAGTGTCATCAAGAGATGAAATGGACTTCTACACTGAGAGAGACGTGACTGAAAAAAATTGTTGAGCAAATAATATTTTACGCATTGTGGATTGCACAGATCAGCCAGACAGTGTGAGCATTAAATAAACCTGCTCCTCAGAGGAAACATCCCCTTTGGAGCAATTTCTTCTAGTAGATTAAGAGAGAAGAGGTAGGGGGAGAGGAATATGGCCCTCCATAGCTATGATCTCACCCTAACAATCCCCAACCACTGTTCATTTTTTTGTTTGTTTGTTACTACTGACCCTAGCACTAGGGAACCTGACTGGTTTCTTCATCAGATGGCATCACAGGTGACTACACGGGGGGGTGACTTCAATCTGTTGCTTCTACCACCACTTGATTTGAATTGTTGGATGTGAAAGATCGCAGACCATGAGGATTATAATCAGCTGATAGAATTTGTGGATCCCTAAGTACTACAGTTTTTGGTATGGATTGTTGTTGTTGTTGTTAAGTGCCGTCGAGTCGTTTCCAACTCATAGTGACCCCATGCACAGCAGAACGAAACACTGCCCGATCCCGAGCCAGCCCCACAATCCCTGCTATACTTGAGCTCATCATTGCAGCCACTGTGTCAATCCATCTCGTGGAAGGCCTCCCCCTCTTTCATCGACCCTCCACCCTACCAAGCATGACATCCTTCTCCAGGGAATGGTCCCTTCTTACAACATGACCAAAATAGGTGAGACGAAGTCTGGCCATTCTTGCTTCCAAGGAGCATTCTGGCTGCACTTCCTCCAGGACAGATCTGTGAGTTCTTTTAGCAGTCCATGGTACTTTCAGCATTCTCCACCAGCACCACAACTCAAAAGCATCAACTTTTCTTTGGTCTTCCTTATTCATTGTTCAGCTCTCACATGCATACCAGGCGATTGGAAATATCATGGCTTGTGTCAGGCGCACCTTAGTCCTCGAGATATCCTTGCTCCTCAGCACTTGAAATTACACCTCAACATAAAACAAAAATCCTCACAACTGGACCAATAAGCATCATCATGATAAAAAATTGAAGGTGTCAAGGATTTCCTTTTACTTAGATCCACAATCAGCATCCTTGGAAACAGCAGTAAAGAAGTCAAATGACATACTACGTTATCTGTAAAAGACCTCTTTAGAGTCTTAAAAGGCAAAGATGTTACCTTGAGGACTAAGGTGTGCCTGACCCAAGCCATGGTATTTTCAGTTGCCGCATATGCATGGGAAAGTGAACAATGAATAGGGAAGACCAAGGAAAAACGTATGCATTTAAATTATGGTACTGGTGAAGAATATGGAGTATGCCATGGACTGCCAGAGAAGAGGTAAATCTGCCTTGGAAGAAGTTCAGCCTGAAGGCTCCTTAGAAGCTAGCATGGCGAGACTTCTTCTCTCATACTTCGGATGTGTTATCAGGATGGACCCGTTCCTGGAGAAGAACGTCATGCTTGGTGAAGGAGAGGGTCAGCATACAAGGGGAAGACCCTTAATGTGATGGATACAGCAGCTGCAGCAGTGGGCTCGAACATGGCGACGACTGTGAAGATGGCGCACAACCAGGCAGGGCTTCGTTCTGTTGTACAGAGGGTCGTCACTGTGCCTTGGGACCAACTCGGTGGCACCTCCCAACAACAACAGCAGAGTATTCTTACAGGATGGTGGTGGTCCATCGGTAGACTTCTCTCTTTCCATGTGGGGGACTTGGGTTTGATTCCTGGCCAGTGTACCTCGTGCATAGCCACCCCCTCTGTCAGTAGTAGTCTACATGTTGCTGTGGTACTGAACAGGTTTCAGTGGAGCTTCCAATATGAAATGAACTAGAAAGGAAGACCTGACAATGAACTTCTGAAAACCAGCCAACATAAATTGCATGGATCACAGTGATCCAGTCTGCCATCGGTCATGGGGATGGCACAAGACTAGGTAGTGTGTAGTTCCGTCGTGCAGGGGTCACCACGACCAACGGGCATACTCTACAGCTGTTAACGACGGCAACAACAAAGCATTCTTTTGTGGCCCAGTGCGGGAAGCAATAGGCGATATCATTCAACACTGCAGGTGTTACTCTTGTGCATCAGCCCCCATGACCCCACACCCATCTGCACAGAACGCTGCATGTGCAGGGGTCATTGATGGGCATAGGAAGAAGTAGTGGCTACTAAATTAGGATAGACTATGTGACTAGGGAGGGAAGGTAACACATCTAGCACCTGGGGAGGAAACACCTTTTACCTTTAGGTCTATCATCCATTTCCAATTAATTTTTGTGTATTGCATAAGGTTAGTGGCAGCTTTTTTTTCCATATAGCTATCTTCACATGCTTGGTAAAGTGGAGGGTCAGTGGCCACACAGTGGCTGCAAGGCGAGCTCAAGTACAGCCAGGATTGCGAGAATGGCACAGGACTGGGCAGTGTTTTGCTCTGTTGGACACAGGGTCACTATGAGTCGGAGTCAGCTCAACAGCACCTAACAACAACAACAACAATAGCTATCTTGTTGTTCCAGTACCATTTGTTGAAAAGATGAACAGACTTCCCTTTTTCTTTCTGGTTGAATGGAGACACCTCTTCATGACATCTCATTGAAAGGCTGGCCAGCTTTTGCTTAAACCCTTCACTGGCAAGATGTTCATTGCCTCACAGAGTAATCTAGTCTGCTATTTATAACACACCTACTGTGGGCAAAAGGAGCTCTGGTGGCATAGCGGTTAAGGCATTTGACTGCTAACCGGAATGTCAGTGGTTCAAACCCACCAGCTACTCCATGGAAGAAAGATGAGGCAGTCTGCTTCTGTAAAGATTTAGAGCCTTGGAAACCCAGTGGGGGTTGCTGTGAGTCAGAATCAACTCTATGGCAGTGAGTTTGGTTTTTTGGTTTTGGACTATGGGCAAGTAATGGTGGCTTCTATTTATTCAGCCCTACTGTGTGCTGGGCATTGTGTTGATCATCACATCAACCCAGTGAGATGGGTGCAACCCTATTCACAGAGGGGGAAATGAAACTTAGGGAGCTTGTGATGCTTACTCAAGGGAGACCCCCATTTTAGCTGAGTTCTTCTGTCTCTAGTATCAGTCCATCCTGCCTCTAAAGAACTGTGGGAAATACCTAGGAACTTAAGACCTGGGCCTTCCTTGTGCACAGTGTTTGAGTTCTTGCTAGGGAGAGTGAGAGAGCAAAGGAAATGACGTGTTACCCAGGAAGGCTGGCCTGGTGACCTGTTTCCAAGAGTCAGCCAGTGAGAGCCCATGGGCCACAACAGGGGGTTGTCTCTGGGGTTGTCTCGGTTGTGCTGGAAGATGAGCCCGAAAAGTGCCCAGTGGTGCCCAGTGGCTGCCGCGGTGAACTCTGCATACCCAGTGAGGATGGCATAGGACCAACCAAGCAGCGTTTCATTGTGTGTAGAATGGGTTGCCGTGAGTTGGTACTGATTCAACAGCAACTAGCAATAGCACGTTGTTTGTGTCATCAAGTCGAGTTCAGCTTACAGGGACCCCGTGAGACAGAACAGAACTTCCCCATTCAGTTTTCTGGGCTGTTTTGTTGTTGTTTCTGGTTTAATTCTTATGGAAGCAGATTGCCAGGTCTTTCTCCTATGCAGTCACTGAGTGGGTTTGAGCCTCCAACCTTTTGGTTAACAGCCAAGGGCTTAACCATTGTACCACCAGGGCTCCTTAACAACAGCCTAGAGAAGGGCAGAGAAGTAGTGACCTGCTCATTCCTACCTAAGGGAATGGTGGCAGAAGACCCAGGAAAAATACAAGGGTATGAAGGAGTTCCTTTGTAGGGAATGGCATTTCAAAGTAATAGGTGGACTTGGCAGTGTGGTCTTTAGGCCTATAAACACCACCACTGAAAACACTCAGAACTGGCTCCACCCTCTCCCTCCCCTCCTGCAGCAGGTGTAGATTCACAGTTTGCTTTGCCCAGCTTTTTCTGGTTTGCAGCCTGGACTAGCCACAGTGCTTGGGCAAAAACAGTTTCTTAAATGGACCAGGACCTTTCCCTTTAGGATGACTTAAACTGTTGCTTGGTAAACTTTATGATGCATCAAAACCAGCTGGAATGATTGTTAAGATAGACATATGTGGGCCCTACCCCTGAGAGTGGGCTTCAGAATTTGCTTTCCTAAAGCTCCCTGGCTGATGCATATGATTCTGATCCACGGACCACACTTTGAGTAGCATTGATTTAAACCTCGTCACCTCATTAAAATGCACCAGACGGTTATGGGGTGGTTTTTCTTATGCATCTCCTTGAGAACGGCTTTCTTCATTTTGAAGTGTGGGTACACATGGTCTGGGCCAATATGCATGGCTAGCCCGTGATTGTTATTGTACTGAAAGCCACGAAGCTGAGACTCGAGTGGACTTGGGTTCCCTTTTGGCCTAAACACGTACAGACTCTGGGATGTAAGTCACTCTCCTCTCTAAACTTTACGTCCTTTACTTTAAAATTCCAAATAAAACTACTTATGGAATGTGGTGAAGATGATGTGAGGGACCCAGGAAATGGCAAAGAATCTATATTACACAGACTTCATAAGTGTGTTATAGTTGATGTTTCATGTATAGATAAACCAAAAGCCAAATTCACTGCTGTCGGGTCGATTCGGCTCATAGCGACCACTTGTTGGGTTTCTGAGGTGGTATCACTACAGCAGTAGATTGCCCAACCTTCCTTCCGAGGAGTGGCTCATCTGAATTACCTGGAAATCTTTTGAAAAATTCTGCGGGGATACAGCCCAGAGATTCTGGTGTAATTAACTAGGGCAGTGTTCCTCAAATGTAGCTGCACAGTAGAATCACCTGGGGAAATTAAAATAGTCACAAGCTCAAGCCACATCCCTGCCCCATTACCTCAGAACCTTAGGGGTGGGCCCCAGGCATCATTGTGTTTAAGAAGTTTTCCCAGGTGTTTCCATTGTGGAGCCAGGGTGGGCCAGGTGGATACAGGTACACAAAACCAATAATTCACTGCCATCAAGTTGATTCTGACTCATAGCGACTCACTTTGAGTTTCTGAGGTGATAAATCTTTATGGAAGCAGATTGCCCAGTCTGTCTTCCATGGAGTGGCTGGTAGGTTTGAACTGCCAACCTTCTGGTTAGCAGTCATTACACAAGCTGTGGGTTATGGCTGTTCTTATATAAAGGCATAAGGCATTTGGCTGCTAACCAAAAGGTCAACAGTTCAAACCCACCAGCTGCTCAATGGGAGAAAGATTTATAGTGTTAGAAACCCAGTGGGGGTCAGGGTGAGTCAGAGCATCACCTCGATGGCAGTAAGTTTGTTTTGGTTTTGATATAAAGATAAAAAGAAAGTTAAGAGACTAGCGAGTCACAATTTTGCATATGCCTAATACAATTTTATTTTCTGTCCTTTCCTACTTTGTTAACTTAATTTCTGCACTGATCTCTAAGCTCTGGTGGCATAGTCCCTAAGGCATTTTGACTGCTAACCAGAAGGCTGGCAGTTCAAACCCACCAGCCACTCCTCAGAAGGAAGACTAGGCAACCTACTTCTGTAGAGATAATGCATTGGAAACCCAAGGAGGGGTTGCTGTGAGTCTAATCGACTCAATGGCAATGAGTTTGGTTTTTTTTTTTTTTTTTTAAGGTGGTTCTCTTTGCAGTTCATTTCTTCCTTCTTGAATATTAGCTATTGCTTTTGGTGACCGAATTGACAGTGTAAATCCAGTTCTGTTAAGAAGGTGAGAGTCACGTTTCTGAACTCATTCTTTTCTCGTTCACACTCACATCTGCTTTCTGCTGAAATTTGTCTGAGTGCAAGTGCTCATACGATGAACTGTGCGAAGTGCCTGGCTTCGGTTTAGCAAAGGCTGAACTGGAAACGGACAGATGTGTTACAGAAGCTTCCCCACAGGTCTCAAAGGAGTAAAACAAAACTTTTAAAAACAAAAAAAGGTGTGCCAGTTTCTCAGCGTTCGGCTACCACCAGTCCCTGTCCCCCCCTGGAATCACTGAGCTCTGAAAACCCCTGAAGGGTTCCCTAGTACTCACAGATGCTGCAGATCAAGAAAGAATTCCTGCAGTTGGACCTGTTTTAAAAACCTGTCCATCCAGGCTGAGCATATTGGATTGAAAGCGTGTATCACAGTGTAGAATAGGGTCTTTTTCCATCAGGAAGAAGTCAGTTCTTAAAAAACAAAAAAAAAGGCAAAAACCCCTTTGTTAGTCATTTGCAGCATTAAGACAGTCTTCTAAGCTTTAATACATGTGTTCAGGGAGCCTGAGTGGTGCAGTGGTTAAGCAATGGAGTGCTAGCCAAAAAGTTGGCAGTTCAAATCCACCCAGAGGTTGCAGCACGATATTGGCAGGGAACTTCCAGAAATGCAATCTGGATTCAGAAGAGGACGTGAAACGAGGGATATCATTGCTGATGTCAGATGGACCTTAGCTGAAAGCAAAGAATATCAGAAAGATATCTACCTGTGTTTTACTGACTATGCAAAGGCATTCAGCTGTATGGCTCATAACAAATTATGGGTAACATTGCAAAGAATGGAAATTCCAGAATGCTTAATTGATTGTGCTTATGAGGAACCTGCACATAGACCAAGAGGCTCTCGCTAGAACAGGACAAAGGGATACTGCATAGTTTAAAATCAGAAAGGGTGTACGTCAGTGTTATATCCTTTTACCATACTTATTCAGTCTGTATGCTGAGCACATGACCAGAGAAGCTGGACTATGTGAAGAAGAATGTGGCATCAAGACTGGAGGAAGAACCATTAACAACCTGCGATACACTGATGACACAACCATGTGTGCTGAAAGTGAAAAGGACTGGAAGCACTTATTGATGATGATCAGAGACTACAGATTCAGCATGGATTACACATCAACATAAAGAAAACAAAAGTCCTCACAACTGGACCAATAAGCAACATCATGATAAACGGAGAAAAGATTGAAGTTGTTCCTTTGGATCCACAGTCAGCATGCATGGAGGAAGCAGTCAGGAAAGCAGATGTAATATATTGCACTGGGAAAATCTGCTGCAAAAGACCTCTTTAAAGTGTTAAAAAGAAAAGACGTCACTTTGAAGACTAAGGTGCTCCTGACCCAAGCGATGGTATTTTCAGTCACTTCATATGCATGTGAAAGCTGGACAGTGAGTAAGACTGAGGAAGAGGTGATGCCTCTGAGTGGTGGTGCTGGGGAAGAAGACTGAAAATACCGTGGACTGCCAGAGGAATGAACGAATCTGTGCTGGAAGAAATCCAGCCAGAATGCTCCTTGGAAGCGAGAATGGCCGGACTTCATTTTACCTACTTTGGTCATGTTAGAAGGATACCATGCTTGGAAAAACAGAGGGTCAGTGAGAAGGGGAAGACCCTCAATGAGATGGATGGACACAAGGGCTGCATGATGGGCTCACACATGCAAGGACCGTGAGCCTGGTGCGGGACCAGGCAGTGTTTTGTTCTGTTGTGCACAGGGTCACTATGAACCAGAGCTGACTCGATGGCGCCTAACTACAACACCATGCAAGGAACCTGAGTGGTGCAGTGGTTAAGCAATGGAGTACTAGTCAAAAGGTTGGCAGTTCAAACCTGCCCAGATCCTTCTTGGAAGTAAGGCCTGGTAATCAGTCTGCCTCTGAAAGGTCACAGCCTTGAAACCGTACAGGGCAGTTCTGCTCTGAGCATGTGGGGTGGCTGTGGGTCAGAACTGATGTGGGAACCCCCACCACCACTACCACCATGTACGCATCTCTATGTAAAAGATGGGTCTCTGTAAATGCACACACATCTGGAAGGAAGCTGCCCAGAGTGCTAGCATTATTTGTCTCTGGATGGTGGGATTTGCTGTGGGTATTTTACTTGTTTTGTATTTACCTCTTGTGTTTGATTCTAAAAACTTACTTGTGCTTGACTGTACAAAGACTAAAAGAAAAAAAATCTTTGAAAGAAGAAAAGGAGGATGAGGGGGGAGGGAGGGAGGGAGGAACAAAAGAGAAACACGAGCCTGCCTCCAACAGTAATTGGTGTCCGGGCTCAAGTTTTCCTCTGGGACAGACCCCTGACAACCCCGCGGGAAGCCCTCAGCCCAGCAGCCAACATGGAGCCAGCTCTAGTGCAGGGTGGTAGGCCCTGCTGTCCCAGCCCTTTCAGAAAAAGGCTAATCGGTTTCATGATGTCATCAAATAGGTATTTATCAGGACATCTGGTTGTTTTTCTTTTTCTTGCATAGTGTGAGGTAAAGAATTCCCTTACATAAAGTGATGTAGCCTGGGTCCTGGGTTTCTGAGTGATACCCTGGGAATTTCCTGAGTCACTGAGGTGGCTTTATTAGCTAAGACCTCCAGACAACACCCACGGGCTTCTGCCAGTGGTCTGGCCCTGCTGAATATTGGCTTACCTAAGGGAAGGGGGACATGAGTCAACCAATCATGCCTGTGTAACGAGGCCCCATTCAGACTTCAGCAGTGGGAGCCCACTCACACCTGTGCAGTGAGGCCTCAGTCTGCAAGGAAAACAGGACTGTAAGGAAAACAGAAGCAAACAGACCTTGCACTTGCAGTCCTTGGCGGGAGTGGAGCCGCTGCCAGGGCTTCCCCGCCTCAAGCAGAGGGGACGACTGGCCTGAATGTCCAGAGCACAGGGTTTCCACAGCCTGGCTGGTGTTGCACACACACGCACTGCACACACCTCTGGGCTTTTGCATTTTCCCAGCTGTGGGGAGCTTCCTCTGTAACTGAGCTTTGCAAGCTAACAGCCTTCCTCCTGGAAACTTGGGATCGGCCAGGGTGTGATAGAGACGCTCTGGGGAGACGTGTAGCTTGTGGTCTGGGCTGCCTCTTGCCCCTCAGAAGTCCCCATCTTGGGGAGCAGTGGGTTTAGTTAATCCAGAGGATGCTGAGTGACCAAGTCTAAGCCTTGTGAGATGGCCAATCAAGTGGAAAAGATCCTGAAGTTAAAAAAAAAAAAAAAAAGGGCTGTGTGCTGTTGGATGCTGTCATGTTGATTCTGATTCATTATGATCCCACGTGACAGAGTTGAACTGCCCTGTAGGGTTTTCTTGGCCGTAATTTCTATGGAAGCACATTGCCAGGTCTTTCTTCCATGGCACCTCTGGGTAGGTTTGAACCACCAACCTTTAGGTTAGTAGTCTGAGCACGAACCATTTGCACTGCCTGGGGACCTTTTAGTTTAAGGCGGGGGTTGTTGAACTACAGTCCATGGGGTAAAACTGACTTTGTAAAGTTGTACTGAGACATAACCACGCCCATTCACATGCTGTGCTCTTTGGCTGCTTTAACATGACTAAGGAGTTGGATAGCTGGCAGAACTGAGTAGTTCTAAGAGACCATATGGCCCACAGAGCCTAAAGTATTGTCTATCCTTGTGATAGTTGAAGATCTGTCAACTTGGCTGGACTTCACTTGTGAGTGGTGTTTC
>NW_006921849.1:2638289-2642502 GCF_000298275.1 Orycteropus afer afer | reverse complement strand
TAAGATAAATCTCTCTCTCTCTCTCTCTCTTTCTCTCTCTCTCTCTCTCTCTCTCTCTCTCTATATATATATATATATATACTTTGCTGGTTTTTGTGTTTCTCTAGAGAACCCAATCCAACACAATCCTTTTACTGAAAAGCTTGGCTGACCTGTGGTTTAAGTCTTATTGAAGTATCGGTGGCATATCCCAGTGGAGGTGTGCAGTGGGCACACGGGTTTCTACAGCTTTATTATGGCGAGAGAGTCCTTGGATGGTGTGGATGGTCAGCATGCTCAGCTGTTGACTGAAAGACTGGAGGCTCGAGTCCACCCAGAGGTCCCTCAGAAGGCCTGGTGATCTGCTTCCATAAAATCAGTCACTGAAAACCCTTTGGAGCATTTCTGCTGACACACATGGGGTCACCCTCAGTGGGACCTGCGTGGATGGTAATCAGTTTTTTTATTGTGTTTGGAGATAAAAAGTCACAAGAACAGAGTCAGTTATGTCATCCCTCAGGACGGCAAGCAGGTGGGCCAGGAGGGAAGCTGGGGAAGCCAGCTGAAGTCCAGGGCAGGTGCTGAGCACAGGGTGGACTGAGGAAGAGAGTCCCACCTCAGGAAGACTCAGGAGAGAGGGCTTCTTTGGGAGCTTTAAAAGATCTTTGAAAAGAGGGAGTGGTCAGCAGCTGCCAAGAGGTCAACCAGGACAAAGACAGGCTTGTTAACTTCATCCAAGAAGCAGAAGTCAGTGACTTTGACAAGAGTCCTTCAAAGGAGCAATGAAGGCAGAAGGTTGAATGGAGGTGGGGAGGTGGAGGTAGCGATGGGTCGAGAACTCTTTCCAGAACCTTCCTTGTGAAGGGAAGGGGGAGAGAAGACCTTTCTACTACCACATGTGTGCTTGACACTGGGAGTTGCAGAGAAATAAATAACTTGCCAGAGTTAAGCTAAGGCTCTTTGGTGGTTAAAGCATTGGGCTGCTAACCGAAAGGCTGCTGGTTGGAACCCACCAGCCACTATGCAGGAGAAAGACGAGGCAGTCTGCAAAGCTTGACAGCCTTGGGAATCCTGTGGGGCAGGTCCACCCAGACCTGTACCATCGCCATGAGCAGGAATCAACCTGAAGACCACGGGTTTACAATTAAGTTCTAGCACGACATTCAGTTGGCTTAAACAATTTCAATTCTAAAGTCGTAGGACATTGGGAACTGTGTACTTCTGGTGACTGTACAGTTTGAAATACTATTTTTTATCAAGTTTTATAAAAAATGCAGAATTTTGTTTTACCTTTTTTCTTTTAAGCTATGTTGTTAGCACACAGAACACTTCATTGTTGTTTTTTGGGGAAGGGGCAAATATCACTAGTAGAATGTCTTTAAAGCTGGATTAATGTGGAAGAAAACACCTTTCCCTTCTAGCTTGGAGAGACTTCCTCTTGTTTCCCAGGAGGGAAGGATTCCCTGATTTTGACACACATTAGCCACCTTGGCACAAACACCTTGCAGTGTGGAGAAACTATAATTTGTTTGTACGTCCTCATGTCCTCTTCACCCTCTGTCTTCGGTGTAGACTTGACTCCCATAAACTCAGAGACTTTTTCTGACCTAACCCCCCAAAATTAGTTACGTGTCTGTCAGGCAATCTGGACTTTCCAGTGATGCCATTGCAGTGGCATCCCTCAAAAAAGCAGTGGTTCCTTTTTTTTATATTGTAGATATTCAGATTGATAATTCTGCCATTTTCATTTCATTTTCTGAAAGTCAGGGTTGGCTCGTGAAAAGTTGTTTAACAACATGCTAAAGGTGAAATGTCAACCCTCACTCTAAACTTTCCCTATTTGGAGCATCACATGAAGATTTCATTGGGTTTTATAGTGTCTTTCTGATTTTGGTAGTCCATTGAAGAAGGGAGTTTGAAAGTTGTTGTATACTGTTAACGATTGTCTGCCCATGTCCTGCCTGAAATACCATGACTGTTTATGAAGAGTATCTTTAATAAAGCTGGATACAGTTAGGCTTGGAAAAAAAAAAAAAGTTGTAGGACAGAAAAATCAGGTTGAAAAACAGGTCAGGTTGAGGGATGATTTCCCCCAGTGTATATGCAGCTTAATTCGTCCAAATTGCAAGCCTCTCACAAATAAAAACTCACTGCCATCGAGTTGACTCTGACTCATAGTGACCCTTATTGGGTTTCCAAGGCTGTACATCTTTACAGAAGCACGGTGCCCCATCTTTCTTCTGCAGAGCAGCTAGTGGATTCAAAAAGTCACTCTGTAGCAACTGGGGTCTTGAAAGGTCACAAGCAACCATCTAAGATGCAAGAGTTGTTCTCTCCTTTTCCAGAGCAAAGACAAATGAAGAAAACCAAGGACATGGAAAGAATTAGTCCAAGGGACCTAGTGGACCATGCAAACCCCAGCCTATGTGACCCTGAGACCAGAAGAACTAGATGGTGCCCAGCTACCACTGACAACCACTCAGGAAGGGATCAAAAGAGGAGATCCTGGATAAAGTGGGAGAAAAGTGTGCAACAAAACTCAGAATTATAAAAAAGGCCAGTCTTACTGGTTTGATACAGACTGGTGAAACCCCCAATACTATGGGTCCCTAGTCACCATTTGGGCCTGGAACTGAACACACTCCCATGGCTTCCAGCCAAATAATAGACAGGTGTATAAGGTGAACATTTACACCAGGAAGGTACACACCTTATAACAGTCAAGCATGGGAGATCAAAAGGGCAGTATTTGCATAGAGAGATAGCTCAGAGGGCAGCAGTGCACAGGAAGGAAGGACATAAGGAGAAGGTAACCAGAGGGAGGAAGTGGGAAGAGAGCTGTTACTTTATGGGGATCACAGTCAATGTCAGGAAACAAAATGTATATGAACTGTTGTATGTAAAATGAATTTGCTCTGTAAACTTTCACCCAAATCACAATTAAAAAAAAAAAAAAACAAAAAACAACTCTGCACATTATACAGTAACACAAAACAAACAAACTCATTGCCTTTGAGTCAACTCCAACTCATAGTGGCCCTCCAGAAAATAGTGCCCCATACAGTTTCCAAGGCTGTAAATCTTTTTGGAAGCTGACTTCCACATCTTTCTCCTATGGAGTGTCTAGGGGTCGAACTACCAACCTTTTGGCTCACAACCGAGCATTTAACCACTGTGCCACCGGGCCTCCTTACGTACACTGAAGAGTCCACTGAAGTCTGCCTGTGTGAAGTGGGCATGTTGGCCAGGTCACTGGATCGTTCCCTAATCATTGGTGACATCAGATCGTAAAAAGTGAGGTTTGAGATTCTTGGACAGAAAGAATCAGGTGGAGTCCTCTCCGTTCTTCGAGAGAAGGATGCTGATCTAACCTTGTATCACTTCTGTGTTAAACACTAGTTGTTGCAGAGCAGATCCTGCCTCATGGCGACCCCAGGTGTTAGCACAGAACTGCTCGTCGGGTTTTCAGTGGCTGGTTTATTGGTAGTGGCCTGAGTGGACCTGAACCTCCAGCCTTTAAATTAGCAGCCGAGCACATTAACCACGTGCACTGCTTGGGGCACCTCGATGATGGGGACGCACAGTAAACATGGACTGTAAGGGCCAATGTCACTCACTGAAACAAGAGTCTGGGTCAACTGAGTAAGCACAGGCAGAGCATGCTTTCAAGTTCCATTTTATTGAAATAAATCAGGACTGCAACTCCCTCATAAAAAGATGTGTGAAAAGAAATCTACATCTTGAAATTCATTACATAAATGATACATTTTATTTGATACATTTTTCATTCTGATCACTTTTGACCACAGCAAAGCTACCAGAAAAATTTCAAAGAAATGGATATTGTGTGCTTTCATCTAGTCTTCAGGAGGGAGTTCACAGGTCTCAAGGTGGATTCTGAGTCTGAGAATCCTCACGGAGTCTTCTCTTACTTCATGTTCAAATCATCAGCAACGCTGGTTATCAAATTACCCAGCAGCACTCCAATTAACGTGTAGGCTTAGAAATCAGAACAGTCCCTTAAGCACACGCTGTAATTGGCATCTGTTAAAATAACTGTACTTTCTAATGAACAGCATTTTTTGCTCAGGGTCTCTCTGTTTGCTAACTAGAACTAAGTAGGTGTCTCTTGATTGGCTTTGCACTCGGTGTCAAAGCTGAATGTGACAGGGTATTGAAAAAATAAATTACTGGAGAGAAAGGATTTGCTGTCCTTTTCATGTGTTTGTGAAAA
>NW_006921849.1:2635168-2635689 GCF_000298275.1 Orycteropus afer afer | reverse complement strand
TGGTGAACGTGGACCACACCTCCGAAAGCTTAGCAGGAGCAATACTTCCAGTAAATAAAAGGGTGCCTCCATCTAGCTTCCATTCCTCTTGCTTTTAAGGAAAGGGTACAGTGACACTAACTATGAAAAGAAGAATCGTGCCAATTTGCCATCTAAGGCTAACAGTGGTGAGAGTCACAAGCAGAAACCAGACCATGCAGCGAGCCACTAATCTACCTCACACATCTTTTGGAAGTCGGCTTGAGATGGGGCCATAAGCAAATGAAGTTCTCCAGGACCCTTGTTATACCTCCATCTGCAGGCGGGAGGCCAGAGAGCATGCATTCTCTCTAAGCTGCTCTCTAGGTTAATGGTGACCCTAGCATCATCTGAAATTATACCCACTCCTCACCCACTAACATGGTTCCGTTCCAAAGACCAGGTCATTATGCAAAAGTTGGCACTATGCAAAAATGGAGGATAACCACATCAGATCACAAAATGGAGGATGACTACGCACGCACTGCTGTCAAGTCAGATCT
>NW_006921849.1:2632247-2634273 GCF_000298275.1 Orycteropus afer afer | reverse complement strand
GTACGCCTCTTCTTGCACACTTACTTATGCTATCAACCAGTTCTTCACTGAAGGGGTTTGGAGATTCAGTGAGAAGCGGACAGCCAGGGGCCTGCCACATTGGGCTAGTCTTCCCCACTATCCACAGCACTCTGCTCTGCCATTGAACGTTATGATAGGTGGTAGACTTTGGTGGAATCCCTGGTTGACACAAAGAGTTAAGCACTCAGCTGCTGATGGAAAGGTTGGAGGTTCAAGTCCACCCAGGCATCTCAGAAGAAAAGCTTGTCGATCTATTTCTGAAAAACTCAGCCATTGAAAACCCCATGAGCACAGTTCTTTGACTCATGGGCCCGCCATGAGTTGCAATCAACTCGTTGTCAACTGGTTCTGTGTTGCAGGCTTTGATGATCATTACTAAGGAACAAAGGTACCCAGTGGGTTGGGATTCCTGTTAGTCATACAACATGCCTTACATCAGCGTGTGCCTTCCCTCACAGGACATCTGGATGCCGAGTGCAGTAGCTGGACCACCGGTTCTTCTCCCACCCTCTGCTGTGGGACCACCAGGCAGTGTGCATCAGTGAAAAGAGGTTCCTCTGGGGACCTTAGAACTAGGATGTGAGAAAAACCAACCAACTCAAGCAACTAAAAATAGTCCTGGGAACTCCTGATGTGAAGGGAACAGGGCCTCAGATGGAACCATCTCTGGAGAACACACTTCTTCAGTTCATGAGGACTTGGGACCTGAACTCCAACTTCTGGCACCCCAACACAATGAAGTAAAGGACATTCGTGACATTCGTGAGCACTGTCCCCCCAGAGCAGACATCGCATGCTGTTGCCTCACTCATTGACTTGGTTGGGTTCCATGTCTAACTCTCTCTCACACAGGGCTCTGGGCAACCTGGACTGACAACAGATTGGAGGCCGTAGAGGAGGTGACATCTAGTTGTCACAGATGCACTGCAGCCTCTGTCTGCTGAAGAAAGCCTGGCCCCGAGACCTGCAACCTCCACATGGTACCTTCCACCAGTCCGGCACAGCTGGAGCAGGAGAGGGCCAGGTCGGCTGTGTCTCCAGTGACCGTGGGGTCAACTCGTTTCAGTCTAGCTGCGCCACCGCAGCTCTTGCAGATCTCCGCTTGTGCCTAAGGATCTGTGGCAGGACAAGGAGGGAAGGGCCTCCACAGCAGAGCAGGGCAGCAGGAAGGCATACTGCAGACATACTCCGTCTACGACAGCATCTCTCTCCCCTCAACATTGATGTTAACGTTGAGGAAAAAAAGGAAATGTCTCATGAAAATCAGATTTCTCTCCGTGACTTCCTGCCAACATTAGTCTCTTGTTCACTTCTTTCTGTCACTTCGTAGTTTTTGGAGCAGAGTGGGGAAATGATGACTTTCTCTGTGCACTTTGCACCTGTTTTGGGAACCTCTGGGAGACTGGACGAAACAACAGTCTCTTCGTTCTCATCTAAGTGCCTTCCTTATTGGCTGTGTGACCTTGGGCATGACCTTCATTTCTGAGTCTCTGGAATGGCTGCTGGGAGGATTGAGCAGGATGATGAAGAGTGGCGCTCCAGCCTCTCTTTAGGGGGCTGGACAGAGACTGAGCAGCCCTGGGGACGCAGTGGTTAAGTGCTCAGCTGCCAGCCAAAAGGTCAGAGATTCAAATCTACCAGCCGGTCCATGGGAGAAGGATGAGGTGATCTGCTTCCATAGATTTACAGCCTTGGAAACCCTGTAAGATAGTTTTACTCTGTTCTACAGGGCGGCTGTTCTGGTTCCCTAGTGCCGCTCTGACAAGAATATACCACAAATGGGATGGCCTTTAACAGGAGTGTATTCTTTTACAGTTCGGGAGGCTAAAAGTCCGAGTTCAAAGTGCCAAGCTCTAGGGGCTGGGTGAAAGCCCTTTAACCTTGGGTTGTAGCTCTGCCTCCTGCTCCCGGCCCACTGAAGCTGGAGGCTTTTCTTCACTCAGCTGCTGGCTGCTGAGGCTGACAGACCCAAGGTCGACAAGTAAAAAGGCATAGTCCTGATGTT
>NW_006921849.1:2628534-2631592 GCF_000298275.1 Orycteropus afer afer | reverse complement strand
CCATGGACCATCTAATATGTGTTCCTTAGAGTTCTGTATGTATTTCAGTCCCTCTTGGGTGACTAGTTACAGGCATGTGTGTGTGTGCATTTAAGAAATAAAGACAAAAGGAAAGAAGCAAACACAACCCAGTATATGAACATGAGTTTGCCCTTCAGGAGCAAAGAGCAATTTCATTCACTTTGTGGTGCCCATTTAAGAGCCTTTTCCCAGGAAATGACCGGATAGTAATGTAAGTGGTCAGCTGGCTCCTAGACCTGGCTGTATTAGTGCCCGGAAGTGGAGAGGGCTTTTCTTAACAAGCCGAGTGCCCTCTCTGTGTCTCTGACCATTGTGCTCCTAAATACTTTCATCTTGAGATGCGTCTGGGAATCTCTGGCGGTAAACAGTGGGGGAATGAACGTGTAAAACAAGCAATGTGATGCAGCGCACTGCTGTCAGGTCGCACCCGACTCATAGCAACCCCTCCTTGGGTTTCCGAGGCGGTATCACTATACAAGCAGATTGCCCCATCTTCCTTCTGAGGAGTGGCTGGTGGGTTTGAACCACCAGGCTTCTGTTTAGCAGTCAGATGCCTTAGGCACTACACCACCAGAGCTCCTGTAAAGCAAGTATTCAGGCTTACTTTGTGCAGAAGTGGGCATCTCGTCAACATCTACAGACCAAACCGGAAAAAACAAAACAAAAAAAAGAACAAGCCCCCTGCCATCCAGTCGATTCTGACCTATTGACAGAGTAGAACTGGCCCATATGGTATCTGAGGTTGTAAATCTTTTGGAAGCAGATTTCCCCATCTTTTTCCTGCAGAGTAGCTGGTAGGTTCGAACCACTGACCCTCTGGTTAGAAGCCCAATGCTTTCACCTCTGCGCCACCAGAGCGCCTCTGTAGACCAGCTGGTTTAAATCAAGGCTGGGTGGAGCTGGTTCTGCTGACAGGAAAACCAGCTGTGCGGAGCTGAGTCGGACTCATGCCGACCCCAGGGGTGTGCAATACAGCTGTGCTCCACAGGGTTTTCAGTGGTGGATTTTTCAGATCACCAGGCCTGCCTTCTGAGAAGCCTCTGGGTGAACCTGAACCTCCAACCTGGCAATTAGCCACCAAGTGAGTTAACAATTTAGACCACCCAGGGGTCCCTGCTAAATGGAGTAGACAGTCACGTTTATCATTGGAATTACCTGAGGGTCCATCAGAACTGTCAACAGAAAATCCACAGCAAGAAACAAGATCATCATTGTTGGTACTATGGTTAGCAACAAGCCCTTAAGTAACTTACGGTGATGAAAAGGTAAGTATTTACCACTGTGACCTCATTTCATCCTCACAATCTATGCGAATGGGGATTACTCATCTTGGAACTTTATTGTTGCTATTCTTTATTACCACCATTTCCCTGCCCTTAAAGGGCACATTAAACCCAGAAGTTCTGAAGTTTTTAGAATACTCAGCTTATTATAAGTTGGGTAACGCCTGTAACCTTCTGAAAGCACAAATATGATGACTTTCTAGGTCTTTTACTCTGAAACTTCACAAAGGAGGCATGTCAGCTGTTACTAGGCAACACTGCTTACTAGGCAACACTGCTTAAAATCAAGGTGGCCCCTGACTGGTAAGTTGCAGGCCAACTGGGAGGTCTGTAAAAATACCCAGGGAAAAACTGAGCTTTTCACTTCTTTGAATGCAGAGGCTCTTAACTGGGTGCATCCCTGTAGGGACCCAGGAAACGCTCCCTTTGTTGTTGCCCCAAGAAATACCGGCTTACATGGGGGCCCTGGAGCTTCTGAAATAAGGTGGGTCCCCTGACCTCCAATGTGAGATTCACTTCTTCGCACCTGAGATCCCACCTCGGGATCGAGAACACCAGCTGGCCGGCAGCCGTGTGCACAGCTGTCAACTCCATGCCCCCTGAAGAGGGGCGCCTGCTGCTGCCTGGCTCCACCCCTTCAGGGCAGCCCTGTCCCTGGTGGACTTGTGGGTCTGAATTTGTTGTTGAGCCCCTGAGGAGGACTCGTGGCAGGTGAGGCTCTGAGTTATAACTGTCCACAACTGCAGAAGCTTCTTGATTCTAACCAAGCCAAAAACCAAACTCGCTGCTGTCAAGTCGCTTCTGACTCATAGTGACCCCTCCTTGGGTCTCCAAGGTGGTTATCTCTACGGAAGTAAATTGCCCATTAGCAGTCAGATGCCTTAGGCATTACACCACCAGAGCTCCCCCGGAGGAGGGGTGGGAGCTCTGAATTTGGTTGCTTACAGTTAATTTACTGGAAGGAAGGAAAGGAGGAGAAAGACAAGGGAGGAAGAAGGAAAGGTTACTGTAAGACTGCCACCACTCAGAGCTGATTGTGGAGTGGGGAGAGAAATGCTAAATGGAGGAGTGCATGCATTTATCCTAAATGATCTACAGTCATACATAGCATTTTAAAATGGCATCAGATTTTAGTGTCTGGGCAATGTGGTTATTATTAAGAAATCCATTGATGATTTCAACATTCGACATAACTGAATGCTATGTAGGGTTGATTGAAAACGAACCATTCACCGGGCATCATGCAGGGCAAAGGGAACAGTGCTCATAGCATGCAGAAAGTCTGGTGTGAGATCTGCGAGAGACCCGGGCGAGTGACCCGGGGAAGGGCATGCACTTCCAGAGCAGGACTTTACCTTGTCATTACGGGATTGTGAATACCATATAAGTGATCTTTATGATAACCATTATTACCATTTTCCATACTGCAACAAAAATAAATACACCAACAAGACTATGTTATCTCTGGGATGAAGGGTTTACATCATGGATCACAAAGACAGTGTCACGGTCATGAAAAGTACGTGGCGACATGTTAAATCTACAAAGACGCTGAAAGGGTCTGTTTACATTGTGGCCTGCTTGAAGCCCAAATACAGAAACAACTACTTTGTAGATTAATTTAACATTCATATACATACATATATATGTATGTAGTTGTTCTGTGCTGTCAAGTCAGACCCAACTCCTAGCGACCCCTCCTTGGGTTTCCAAGGCGGTATCACTATGGAAGTAGATTGCCCCATCTTCCTTCC
>NW_006921849.1:2610977-2627524 GCF_000298275.1 Orycteropus afer afer | reverse complement strand
AAAAAAAAAAAAAAGCAATTAAAACAAGCATGAGAAAGTCTGTACAAACAAAACCCCTGCTCAGGGACGAGCCAGTAGGTGAGCCAAGTCAAGTGCAAAGCCGTCAGCCCTCTTCCTGGCCAGCTCCGCAGAAGCAGCACCCTGAGAACACCAGCCCCAGCCTCCGTGGACACACAGCTACTTACTCATCGTACACCTCCTCTGAGTCCATCTGACGGTAGTACTTGGCCAGCTTGACAGCAACGATTATAGCTGGCAGTAAAAACACTGTCGCCTGTCCTATGCCAAACCAAAAGAGATTCTAGGAGCAAAACAAAACATCGTTACATGCTTGAGGACGGAAAATGGAAAGCAACACGTGTTTCAGGGGGAAAAAAAGTTTTGTTATTTGTTTCTCATTTTGTTCTGTGATTTGTGAGCTTGCTGTGAGCCAGCCACTGTGTGAAGAGCTGTGTGTTGTAACTCACTTCATCTTTCTAAAAAGCGTCAGTCCGACCACTTGTCATCCAGTCGATTCTGACACATATGGCGACCTCGTATGTGTCACAGTAGAACTGCACCCCACAGTTTTCAGTGGCTGACTTTTTGCAGGTAGAATGCCTCAAAGTGATTGTTTCTTTTGAGGACCCGCTGAGGGTGGACTCAAACTGCCAACCATTTGGTCGGCAGCTGAACACATGAACCATTCATGCCAGGCCCCATTAATATGCGTATTTTACAAATGAGGAATAAAACCAATGGTGGAGGCAGGATTTGAACCTAGGACACTCCAAAGTCAACTTCTCAGCACCTCACCACTGCTCCCTTTGCAGTCCAGCCATTAGCACGTGCGTGGCCAGCAGGGCTGAGTTTCAATCCCTTTTAGGAGCAGTTTGCCATAAGATGACTAATTAACCTTCCTGGCTTTGTTTCTGCACCTTAACAGAGGGGAAACTATTACCATCTCATAACTTTGCTGAGTTAAGGATACAGAGGCAGTGCTTCATATGTTCTGTTGATGTGTGCTGATAAGTTGATTCCAACTCCACGCTGGGATCTTTACAAAGCACGTTGTCACGTCTTTTTCCTGCTGTGCTGCTGGTTGGGTTTGGATCACCAGCATTTTGGTTGGCAGATGGGTACTTAACCACTGCACCATCAGGGCTTCTGAGTACATACTAAAGCAAAACCCACTGCAGTTGACTCAGTCCCAACTCATAGCAATCCTACAAGGCAGAGTAGAACTGCCCCCATAGTTACCAAGGCTGTAATCTTTATGGAAACACACTGTCACGTCTTTTTTCTATGGAGCGGCTGATGAGTTTGAACTCATGACCTTTCAGTTAGCAGCTGAGCACTTAACCATTATGCCACCAGGGCTCCTTTAACACATACTGTTGTTAGGTGCTGTCAAGTTGGTTCCAACTCAGTGACGCAGTGGACAACAGCATGAAACACCATCCAGTCCTGCACCATCTTCACAACCGTTGCCATGCTGAGCCCATCACTGCAGCCACTGTGTCAGTCCATTTCATTGAGGGTCTTCCTCTTTTTCACTGACCTGCTTCCAGGGACTGGTGTCCCTTCTGACAACATGACCAAAGAACAAGAGACAAAGTATGGCCATTCTCACTGCTAAGGAGCATTCCCACTGTACTTCCTCCAAGACAGATTTGTTCATTCTTCTGGCAGCCCGTGGTACAGTCAGAACTCTTCACCGACACCACAATTCCAATGCATCGATTTTTTAGTCACTGTCCAGCTCTCACATGCACATGAAGCAAGTGAAAATACCATGCTTGGGTCAGGTGCACCCCAGTCTCCATAGTGACGTCCTTTTCAATAGGTCCCAATACAGATTAGGTTTCAATAAATGTTTCATTGATTTCAGTTGTTTAGTTTAATGTTTAAGGCAGACCAAAGAAAATGCAACCATTTGTCAGCTGAGGAGCAATGTTAATGTTTTTAAAGAATTGCTAACAGTCCTAAATCAGATTTCCTGTAGAAACCTGGGCGGACCTCTTTCCTTCATAACTAACACTGAGCTCTTGTACCCACAAGGCCACTGTCAGCTGCAGCCGAGTGGCTCCTCCATTCAGAGGGCCACTCACCCCTTTTTTCCCCCGTCCACAGCATTCATTTTTGCACCAGTGATATTCCCAATGATGTAACTTTATCAGCCAATCAGAACTGATGCGGATGCAAAACAAATAATCAGAACTGACAGCCAACACGACCATGTGGATACCACCCACTGCCTGACTGTGCGTTCTGCCTAGTATCCTACCCTTGGTCTGCTCTGCAAATTGACACCCTGTTGAGTCCTTGCAGAAGTTCCCAGCTGTGGCCCCTGCACGGGGACAATGCTCCCCAGAGCCGCTCTCCCCAGCCCAGCACCAGGCAAAGGCAGCATGGATGTCAGGACCCCTGCGAGGCCCTCATGACTCGCCCGCTGCCGTTCTGCTTCTGGGTAAGGCGAGTGCTCACTGACTGGGGCACCTCTCAAGCCAGAATGTCCAGGAAGTCTGTGCTCCTTTCCTTCCACCCTCCTTTATGACTACACCTGCATGTTTTCAACCTTATTTTGGGAGGCTTGACGGCTTTAGGACAACTGTGCCTTTTTACTAGAAGCTGCCTTAGTCCTTTTGGGAATAAGTCTCAAACATCAACATAACAAACTTAATAATGCTGCTGCTGTTAGGTTCTGACTCACTGGGCCCCCATCTGTGTACAACAGAATGAAAAGTGTCTCAGTCTGTTGTACACAGATGGGGCCACTATGCGTGGTCCTGCTCCAGCCTCACAGCCACTGTATGCTTGAGCCCACTGTTGTAGCCCCTGGTCAGTCCATCTCATGGAGGGGCTTCCTCTTTTTTGCTGACCCTCCACTTCACCAAGCATGTGCCTCTCCAGGGTCTGGGCCCTCCTGATAATACGTCCAAAGTGCACAAGACAAAGTCTCATATTCACTTCTAAGGGGTATTCTGGCTGTGCTTCTTCCAAGACAGATCTGTCCGTTCTTCTAGCAGTCCATGTTATGTACTCAGTATTCCTCACCAACGCATCAAGTTTTCTTCGGCCTGCCTTATTAATTGTTCAGCTTTCAAACGCAAATGAGGCTATTGAAAATACCATCATCAGGTGCACCTTAGTCCTCAAAGTGCCTTCTTTGTTTTATAACCCTTTAAGGAGGTCTTTTGCAGCCTATTTCTCCAATACACTATGTCATTTGATTTCTTGACTACTGCTTCCATGGGTGTTGTGGATCTAAATAAAATGAAATCTTTGCATGATAGAGTTTTGCAAGACCCATGACCTATTCATTGGAAATACCTTTTTTCAACAAGATCAACAATGACTACCCATGTGGACCTCACTGGAAGGAATACATAGGAATCAAATTGACTATAACTGTGGCAAAAGATGCTGGAGACACTCCGTATCATCGATCAGAGCAAGACCTGTGGCTGACTGCAGGACAGACCATCTAACTGCTCATATGCAGTTCAAGTTGACGCTGAAGAAAATTAAAACAAGTCCACAAGAGCCAAAGTATGGCCTTGACTGTATAAATTCAAGTGGTTCAACCTGAATTTAGGGACTGCTGAAGAATAGACTTGATGCATTGAACCCCAATGACCAAGGACCAGATGAGTTGTAGGATGAAATCAAGGATATCATACATGAAGAAAGCAAAAAGTCATTAAAAAGAAAGAAAAGACCAAAATGGGTGTCAGAAGAGACTCTGAAACTTGCTCTTGAATGGTGAATAGCTAAAGTGAATAGAAGTAAAAGAGACGAAGTAAAAGAGGGAGTAAAAAAGCTGAATGGAAGATTTCAAAGGGTGGCTCAAGAAGACAAAGTATTAAATGAAATGTGTGAAGACCTGGAGTTAGAAAGCCAAAAGGGAAAAGAACATCATAATAGGTCCACCCAAAGGCACCTCAACAGACAGTTCAGGAGATACCCAGAGCTCGTCCTTACGGTGTTAAACACCTGCTGATAAAGCCCCTGCCCATTCATCACCCTGAGCAGCCTCAGTGTGCCCCGTGTGTCCCCAGTTACCTGGAAAGCACCACCTGGCAGCTGGATATGTGATTGGATGTGGGCAGGTGCTGGAGCCTGGACATAATAAGCCAATTTTCATGTTGGGTGCCTCAACTCAAGCCAACAGCAGGGGTCACAAGCAGCAGGACAAATGGGTTGGGATTTGGAAGAGTAGGGACACAGCCAGGAACCAAGGTTTGTGGTTTGTGTGACTGGAAGAGCGGTGGGATCATTCCTAGTGGAGCATGAATGTCCATCCAGCAGACAGATGGATAAATGGACATGGAGCATGGAGATGGATGGACAGAGTGATATAAGTGGACTGACAGCTCTCTGATCATTCATTCATTCAGTAGCAATACTCTGTGTGAGGCAATATGCCAGAGTACAGGGACATGACAGTAAAGAGACAGGCCTGTACTTAAGGAGTTGAGAGTCTAGTGCATGGAGACCACTTAATCCCAGAACCACACAAACACACAACTCCAAATGCAGGAAGTTCTCTAAGAAAAAGCATAGGGTGCTATGGGAATGAGAACAGGGAGCCCATTCTAGTTTGGCTGATCTGAAAAGGCTTCCTAAAAAAAGATGTATTTGAGCTAAGATCTGAAAACTGAGTATCAGCTAATAACACTAGCAAAACATTGCAAAGGGCTTCATGTAAGTCTCTCCTTGAACTAACAACCCACAAGGCTGATGAAGCTCCAAAAAGTACAATAACTTGTCCAAAGTCCAACAATTCAGAAGGTGGTAAAGTAAAATTCAAATTCAGAGTCTACAGTCTCGACCATTATAAGACCTAGTGGAGTTAGCCAGGTGAGGTGCAGGTTGAGAAGGGAAGAGTGAGAGAGAAACAAGGTGTGTCAGTTACCAGCCAGGCAAGGGAGATGGCATGTGCAAAGGCCTTGCGGTGTAAGACCTGAGATGCAGTTGAAGGAATGAGAGAAAGCAAGTGTGGCTGGAATACAGGTGCAAAGGAGGGCAGATAACACAAAGTGAGGCCCAAAGAGACCAAGGCCTGATCCCATGTGATCCAGCGTATCCTATTAAGGAGGATCCTGAGCCCAACCCTTGTACTGGAAGCCACTGAGGTGCTTTATGCAGGGGAAGTGAGAAGACAGGCTCACCAAGGAAGTGTGAAGAGGCTGAGTAATAAACTTGATTAATCAGAGCCTGCTGTCCCAACTCTCAAGGACCCTGGGTGGCACAAGCAATGTGCGATCGGCTACTGACCTACAGGGTGGTAGTTCAAACCCACCTAGCGGTGCTGCGGAACAAAAGCCTGGCAACATGCTTCTATAAGATGACAGCCAAGAAAACCCCGTGGAGCATGGTTCTCCTCTTAACAGTCACCATGAGTTGGAATTGACTTGCTGGCAACAGTTTTATCCCGAGTCACACCCTCAAAGGGCTTTTAAATCAAAAATCAAATTAGGCTTGGGCTATCTTTGGTCCTGTGTACAGAAATGGACTAAAAGTCCTTTTGAATATTGGCAACCTGTACCTCAATGATTCTTCCTTTCTCATTATTCTAGGCAAACAGGAGTTTTCTTCACAAGGACTTCCTGATCTCTGTAAATATAATTCCACAAAGAACAAAGACATTCAGATAGGACTTTGACTCTTAGCGTCTATTAGGTATTATAACAAGGACCCTGGTGGTTAACACAGTGGTTAAGCGCTCAGCTGAATGCTTAACCAGAAAGGTCAGAGGTTCAAACACACTCAGGAGCTCTGCAGGACAAAAGACCTGGTGATGTGCTTCCGTAAAGATTACAGTGTGGAAAACGCTACGGGGCAGCTCCCCTCTGGTCTGTAGGTTCCCCATGACTCTGAATGGACTCGATGACACAAAACAACAGGTGTCATCACACATGCATCTCAGTTTATGATAGACCCAAGCAGAAAACTCACAGCATGTTCTGAAATCTGGGGAAATCGAATCAAAGATGGATTGATTGTGTCTCCTTACTGTAGCAACCCCCTTCTTGGGTTTCCGAGGCGATATCACTGTGGAAGTAGATTGCCCAACCTTCCTTCCGAGGAGTGGCTGGTGACTTTGAACTGCCAGCCTTCTGGTTAGCAGTCAGGTGTCTTAGGCACTACGCCTCCAGAGTGCCTCCTTATTGTGAAAGATGAACCTCTTACCAAAGGGTCCACAATAGAGCTGCAAAGAAAGGCATCGACCAGAGAATCCAAGGCGGTGGCCACAGGGCTGCAGGCTGCCATTTTCTTAGTGATCTGTGGGAGTGAAACACAGGCACGCTGTAACTGACACATGTCCACAGAACGCCTCCAGAGTCAGACACGCTGCTGATTGGCCGCCTTCCCCAGGAGGGTTTTGGAGGCCATGGAGCGTGCACACGTGATTGCTAAGGAGTTGCTCTGCAGTGTGCACAGCTGTGACCTTTCAAGCAAGACCCTTACTCTCTCCACCTCAGGTCCCTCATTTGTTACTTGGAACAGCCATCTCAGCCTGCGGGATTCGGGAGAAAATTGGAAGTGCACGTGTCCCCACCACACCTCCGTCTGAATGTCTTACCCGACATTGTTAGATAACAAAGGAGGTGGGAATAGAGGAGAGAAATTGTACCTTCCAGAGCAGGGGCTGGTGAACCCTTTCTGTAAACGCTGTAGGATTCGCAGCCTGCCACATATATGGCGAACCCACGCCATTCTGCACTGTAGTGCCAACGCCTCATCTGCAGTACAAAACAAGCGGGCGTGGCTGTTCCCAAAGCCCCTTGTGTTTTAAAGTCACTCCTGGCAGCCCCGTTTTCAGAGAAGACAATGTGCCCATCCTGAGATAGGGATTACTGGGACAGATGCTCCAAGCCCACAAATGATTTAAGGAGACTGTAGTCACTTCTTCAAAATATGTTTCTATGTACCCGAAGCTTGCCTGCTAACCAGACGGCTGGCGGTTCAAACCCACCAGCCACTCCCCGGAAGGAAGGTTGGGCAATCCTACTTCCATAGTGATACTGCCTCGGAAACCCAAGGAGGGGTCGCTATGAGTCGGGGCCGACTCGATGGCACATAACAACAACAACAACAACATGTACCCGAAGTTAGATGCTTCCTTTTCTCGAGGGAGGGAGCATATGGGAGTGTCTTTTTTTCTTTTTCTTTCCCTTTTTGGTTGCTCCATATTCCTCTTTTCCTTCTATCTACACCTTACAAGGTCACCAATGTTCATAATCTTAAGTTTCTTCAAGTTCAGGGTTGTATGAGTTTTTGCACTGTTGGTTTTATAAAAAGTAGGGAGAGGTCACATTCTGCACATTTTCCTGCACCTTGCATTGACCCTGTGGAAATGTCCCAAGTCCCCTGCAGGAGCCCAATTCATCCCACACCATAAAACCCAAACCCACTGCCATCATTGATTCCAACTCACAGTGATCCTACAGGACAGAGTACAACTGTCCCACGGGGCTTCCGAGGCTGTAAATCTCTACAAAAGCAGATTGTCTCAACTTTCTCCCATGGAGCAGCTGGTGAGTTTGAACTGCCAACCTTCTGGTTAGCAGCCAAATGCTTTAACCACTGCATCCTCAGGCCATGGCTGCTCTGTGATGGAACCATTCTGGCCCCGCTTCACTGTGGTTCTCAGGTATTTGCTTTGTATTCCAGGTACAGAAACATGACCAAACTGTGGTCCTCAGTCCCATGCAGGAGATGCATGGTGACGGGACAGTGTTGATGTGCTCCTTCAGCCACAGCTCACCCACATGTGTACCCTTTTTACTCACACAGAAGACCCCGAGGATCCCACGTGGGGGATGACCACACAGATATCAGAAAGAGGGCTTCTCTGCCCTGTGCCTTTCAGGATAACCAGGCACCTGGCCGAGGTGGTGAGAATTGGCAGAGGGCAGTGGGGAGAAGACATACAGAGGAAGTCGCTCCAAGAAGGGTCAAAGTACAGTGTGAGGCTGGAATATGATGTGGGATGACAAGGCCATCTGGCTGCACATGGTCAAGGCCCAGGAACACAATGTGAAGCTTGGGCTGTACTGTTGTTGTTGTTGTTATGTGCCATCAAGTCAGACTCATAGTGACTCATAGCGACCCTCCTTGGGTTTCCAAGGCGGTAGGTATCACTACGGAAGTAGATAGCCCCATCTTCCTTCCGAGGAGTGGCTGGTGGGTTTGAACCACCAGCCTTCTGGTTAGCAGTCAAGTGCCTTAGCCACTACGCTACCAGAGCTGTGCAGGGGTGGCCTAAATTCTCCTGAGTTGCCAGACTTCTCAAAGCCCACCTTGTCTAGTAGCACCAACCCGGTAATCAGCAGCAAGCCAACCCACAAGGGAATAATCCTCAACGAGGAGTCAGCCCAGGGCCCAAGGTGGCAACCAGCGTGGTGGCACGGTGGTGAAGAGCTTGACCGCTATCCAGAAGGTTGGCAGTAAAATCCTACCAGTCATTCCACAGGAAGAAAGACCTGGCGATCCAATCCCGTAAACATCACAGCCTTGGAAACCCCATGGGGCAGTTCTGTTCTGTCCTATAGGGTCGCTGTAAGTCAAAATCGACAGCACACAGCAACAACTCTCCCCACCAACTTGTTGCCATAAAACCACTGGAAACTTCACGCTTCTCAGGAGCTCATGGTTCATCGGAAAGCTGGTGGGGGAAAGCTGGGGACAGGCAACTGTGGCAAGAACCCATATGACAAAGGGGAGTGAAGGGAGGGCACTGGGAATACAACACCTGTGCTAACTCTTACAGCACCTCCCCTCTCAGCCTTCACACCCCAATGTCCTTTTACTTGCCTCCTATCAAAGGAGGGCAAAGTTTATTTTTATTTCCTCCTGATTTTATCCTAGAAGGTTACTGTCCTAAGACACAGCCTCCCTTCTCCTCATAAAAGGGACTACTTACAGAGTGTTTGACCCACTGGATGTAATGTTTAAAGTGTCCTATTATGACACTCGCATACTTCGCACTTTCCTGGAAAGAAACCAGACATTAGTGAATCATTAAAACGATTCCTGTCCCCCTTGTTCAGTCACACTCCTCAGTTCACATACTCACTTCCTGACACACTTATTTTTCAAAAAGTAAACTCACGGTCTTGATTATATCAGGAACACCCTGTCTGATGAAGGACTGGGCAGAATTCAGTGCGAGAAAGATGTCATTCACTTTCATCTGGAAGACAGAGCAAACAGTGGCAGTACCAGAGGGATCAAATGATTTACTCAGGCAGTTTGCATGCAGTGGTGAGCCCTGTGAACTCAGCCCATACGAGCATCTGTACTTGGGGGGAGAACAGAACTGGCCAGCCCTGGGTGTGCAGAGGGGTGGAGATGGGCGCAGGTGGGGCTTTGATTTTGGGCCGAACCCCTGGCTAGGTCCTTTCTACAAATCACCCGGTGAATACTCACAAGACTGTAGGGAAGGCTTCTTGTGCCCTGCTTCCCAGATGAGGGGAAACGGTTTTGCTGGCACAAACGGTTAAGTGCTCGACTAACCAGATGAAAGACCGACGGTCCCAACCCACCCAGAGGCACCTTGGGAGACAGGCCTGGCAACCTGCCTCCGCAAGGCTGCAGCCTTGAAAATCCCACAGAGAAGTTCTGCTCTGCACACGGGGGGTTGCCGTGACTCGTAATAGACCTGACAGCAGCGAACAACCCCAAGGAGGTAACCCTGCTCAAGGTGAAGAGCTGCAGTGTGCACACAGCACTGTGTCGTCCCTGAGGCCACACTCCACAAGGACAAGGCCACTGCCAATCCATGTGGCAGTTTTGTGTAAATTAGAAAAGTTGTCCCTTCCGTCCAGAGGGAGTCCCTGGGTGGTGAAAACGGTTACTATGGTTGGCTGCCGATGGAAAGGCTGATGGTTCAAAGCCACCTATGCCTCAGAAGAAAGGTCTGGTGACGTGCTTTCAAACAAAACGAGCCCGAGAGCCCCATGAAGCATGCTCTGACACACAGGTCACCGGGAGCCAGCAGTGACTCCATGGCAACCACTTCTTTTTTCTGTCCAGAAGCCTCAGGACACACAGCTTGGTTAGGAGACTAAAGGTTGATTTTCACCCCTACCTCACCCTCAGCTGGGCCCCTGTGGGGAGCGATGCCCAAATGCACAGTGTAGCCCTGAGTGTCAAGGTGTGTAGGAGTCACAGAGGATCTGCACTCGGCCACCAGCCTTTGCATGGCATACACTTGTGAAAATGGCAACTATGCAAACAGGGCTCAGAGAAGAGTAAGCCTAAGAGTCTTCAGAGCACCTGAGTCATGGTCTTGTTCTCAAGGAGAACAGTGTGGGGAAGAATGTTTGGCTTTGTATTGTGGGGTTGGGGAGTCCCTGGGTGGCTCGGGTAGCTCACGGAAAGGCTAGAGGTTCAAGTCCAGGCACCTTGGAGGAAGAGCCTGGTGATGAACTTCTGAAAACTCAGCTACTACAAACCCTGTGGCGCGCAGGTCTTGGACATCCCTCAGTGCACCTTGAGTTGGAACTGACTCAAAGGCTTTTTTTAAAAAAAACTTGTAAGACTGACTCCTGAAACCTCTCATGGAAAACCCATTTCATATAATCAAGAGATTTGCTGAGTTGCCTGCTGGCATTGTGGGTTCCGATGACGACAACATGGCCTCGGGACTCAGTCTCTGCCGTGGGAATATTACTGGCACTGCAGGAGCCCCGTGGTAGGCTGTCTTAGCAGCTCATGACTGCAGACGCCCTCACTGGACCAGCTTACCAGTGGGTGCTGCACCTCTCCCCAGCCCAGTATGATTCGCCTGGCCCTGTGGCATGCTTTGGCTAATGGGAGACAGGCAGACGTGGCAGTGTGCCAGTTCTCTGACGGGCCATCTGTGTTTCTGTTCACCTTCTGGATCCTGAGCTCCACTCTGAGGACATGTGGTGACCCACACAGGTGTTGTTCCTCAACATAAAGACAGTGAAAAGCCTCACAACTGGGCCAAAAAGCTATATAATGACTGTAAACAGAGAAAAGATTGAAGTTGTGAGGGATTTCGTTTCCCTTGGGTCCACAGTCAACACCCATGGAAGCAGCAGTCAGGGAATCAGATATCATATTATACTGGGCAAATCTGCTGCAAAAGACCTCTTTAAAGTGCTGAAGAGCAAAGATGTCACTTTGAAGACTACGGTATGGCTGACCCAAGCCATGGTACTTTCAATTGCCTCATATGCGTGTGAAAGCTGGACAGTGAATAAGGAAGACTGAAGAAGAGTTGATGCCTTTGAATTACGGTGTTAGCAAAGAATACCAAAAATACCATGGACTGCCAGAAGAACGAACAAATCCATCCTGGAAGAAGTAGAGCTGGCCTGCTCCTCAAAAGTGAGAATGGCCAGAGTTTGTTTCACCTCCTTTGTCATGTTGTCAGAAGGGACCAGTCTTTGAAGAAGAGTATCATGCGTGGTAGAGTAGAGGGTCAGTGAAGAGGGGAAGACCTTCCACGAGATGGACTGACCCAGTGGCTGCAATGACAGGCTTAGGCACAGCAGGGACCGTGAGGATGGCACGGGACCGGGCAGCATTTTGTTCTGTTGTACACAGTGTCACTGTAAATTGGAGCCAAATCAATGGCACCTAACAACAACAAACCAAAAGCTTGGCAGTTTGAACCCACCAGCTGCCCCACAGGAGAACGATGAGGCAGTTTGCTTCTGTAAACATTTACAGTCTTGGAAACTCTGTGGAGTTCTACTTTGTCCCACAGGGTCACTATGAGTTGGAAATCAACTCGATGGCGGTGGATTTGGTTTTTGGTTTACGGATCTAACAAGAAACTTTAGAGGTGTTAACGGTTAAGCCCTCGGCTACTATCTGAAAGGTCTTCCTTATTCCTTGTCAAGCTTTCCATGCATATGGGGCAATAAAAAATCCCATAGCTTGAGTCAGGCACACCTTTGACCTCAAAGTGATGCCTTTGCTTTCTAACACATCAAAGAGGCCTTTGGCAGCAGCCCTACGGGGCAGCCCTACTTTACCCTACAGAGTTGCTACGAGTCCGAACTGACTGGGCAGCACCATCAGCAATGTGCAAGTAACACCATGCTAAAGGGAAGGCTCCACTGATATAAGTGAAGGAAGGAGACAGGAAGAAAATCCGCTTGATATTTGATGTGGATGGATAATGGAGTCGTCTTCAAGTTCTAACACGCAGCAGCATCTCTGAGATGCTAAGAGTGGTGCTGGATAACAAAATCCCTTGAAAGAAGAACAAAAAAAGTCCTTACCATCAGTCCTCTGGTGTTGTGTCTAAGTATCTTGATGCTTTGCTGTAAAGTATGCTGGTGAACAAACAGAGATGATATTTTCCAAATTATTACATGAAGCAGTAAGATCCTTGTGCCCCCCCCCCCAAACCAGTCACCAAACTCGACTTTACACTGAATGGTTTTATTCTAGAAAAAGCAATGAACACAAGTAACAGTGTCCCCAAAGAAATCAAGATACTTATTCCAATGCTATGAAGGGTAGCGGGAGCTCTGGTAGCATAGTGGCTAAGACACTTGCCTGCTAACCAGACAGCTGGCGGTTCAAACCCACCAGCCACTCCTCGGAAGGAAGGTTGGGCAATCCTACTTCCGTAGTGATACTGCCTCGGAAACCCAAGGAGGGGTCGCTATGAGTCGGGGCCGACTTGACGGCAAACAACAACAACAACAACAACATGAAGGGTAGCACATCACCCACAAGGTGTCCAAGAAACCCCTGTGAGGTAGACTTAATAAAAGTGGAAGGTGTTCAACAGGAAGCCTGCCTAACTAGAGCAGTTTTCCTACATGGCTTAGATCAGAGGTTGGCAAACTTTATTTGTAAAGGGCCAGATTGTAAGTGTTTTAGACTTTGCAGGCCATTCCCTGCCCCAACTGCTCCCCTGAAGCCAAAGGCAGCCACAGACTATATGTGAACTAATGGACTTGGCTAAGTTCGAGGAAAACGTTATTGACAAAACAAGGCAGCAGGCCAGGTTTGGCCCACAGCTGTAGTTTGCAGGGCCACAGTTTGCCCAACCCTGGTTGAGATTAAGATCACACATAAACAACAACTTGCCTACATGTAGACAGTGTTCCCCTATCTCTGAAAAGGCCAATGTGTCCTGTGCACTTAAAAATAAGCATTTAGAAATGAGGACCAGACTTACAATGTAACATGTACGTCAGGAACAAGTACAGTGTGGAACTGTGATTAAACACAGTGTAAAAATCAAGAAAATTCAACAGCAGGAATTTGTGAGTATTCTAATCAACTACGAAGTCAGGAGAGGGAAAAAAACAAGAGTAGAACTAGTTCTAGAAGGTTCTAAAGCAGTCGACGTGTATGCTTCTCCCAACCTGAGCAAGCAGACTTAGTGACCCACTTTCTGCACAGGATACACGGCCCACGTGTGAGCCCCTTTGATGCTTCATCTCAGTGAAGCCAGTAACGGCAGAGCACTGTCCATCACGTGGGGGTGAGTTCAGAGGCTACGATACTTTGGAAAAGCAGAAGCAGGATTTGAAACCAGGTCTGTGTGACTGCAAAGCTCCTCCGCCCCTGCTCCAGACTGCCTTTGTTATTTCATTAAGGAGAGAAGCAAGACGGCAGTGAGGAGAGGAGGAAAAGGAAAGTCAGAAAACAGGGTGGGAAGTGAGAAAGCAAGCCACAGCCACTGTGACGGTCAAGTTTATGTGTCGAGTTGGCTGGGCTGTGGTGTCCAGGTGTTTGGTCAAACATCAGTCTTGCTGCTGTTAGAAAGGAGTTAGGTGTGATTTTATCAACTGGCCTTTGCATTACTTTTCCACAACGTGTGGGAACCTCAGCTAATCAGCTGAATGCCTTAAAAGTCAAAAGGGAGCTTTCCTTAGGATGTATTCTGCCTCCAGAGTCTATAGATCTCTTTCCAGGTCTCTCTTACTCTGAACTCTTCCCATCAACTGATTTAGGGAGTTAGGGACACAAACCAGCAGGAATGTCAAACCTGTCACCCGAAATACAGATTTCAGAGCTGCCAGTCCTCTACAATTGCATCAGTCAACTTCTTAAAATAAATCTACGTATAGCAACGTGTGTGTGTATAGGTAGACAGACAGACACATGTGTCCCTGGGTGGAACAAGCAGTTAAGTGCTCAATTACTAGCTGAAAGGCTGCTTTCGAATCCTCCCAGAGTGTCATCAGAAGATAGGCCTAATGATCTGCTTCGGAAGGGCTATGGCCTTAAAAATCCCATGAGAGCGTTCTGTTTGGCATACACAGGGTCGTTATGAATCAGCAACTTACAGCAGCAGCAGTGGGTGTGTGTGTCTGTTTGCGTGGGGGTCTGTATCTCACTGGTTCTGTTTCTCCAGAGAACCCTGAGGTGGCTGTCAGGAGACAGCATGGAATCCAAGTGAAGTGTGCAGAAGGGCGCTTACCCTGGCTTGCACGTATTTCTTGAGAGTGTTTGTAGAAAAAGAATTTGAGAATAAGTAAGCGTGAGGGCCAGAGAGAAATATGAGTCCTTTTGCTAACTGCGTGGCTTCGGAGGGCCTTGTAACAGCATGGACACTTCACCCAGGAGGAGGAGGCAGCTGCAGGTTTCATTCTCGGTGCCCACCCTCCAATAGCAGAAAGACAGGAAACAAGCAGAGGGGGCTGGTGATACTTATGCTGTAGCCTCCTAACGTTTGAGAACGCTAAGGCCCAGCTGCCTGAGTGTTTCTTCAAGTGGCTCCATTTCTCAGGCTGAGGACGTGACCCACATGAGATGAAAGCACATCACTGGGTGAACAGAAGGGCAACTCTTTGAAATGGATGTTGCGTGAGAGGAGAGCAAAATGCCGGAGCTCGCTTATTGTTACCATTGATTGTTCCAAGGGAATAACTTCACGATGGTACAGTGCTTCCACATTTTGGGAATAAAGGTACAGAGACATCTTCAAGATTCCCTCGGGCTACAGGGAGAAGAAAATACACAGAGATCAACACCCGCTTCTGATGCGAGGCACCCTCACTAACTATAGGAGCTCCAGCCAGTCCCATCACGGCAGGTAGCCTTCCTCTAAGTGATGGTCCCGGATGCTGGAGCCAGCCTGAAGGGACAGGGCCAAGAGACCCTGCCTCAAATCACGGAACCAGACTCTGAGCAGACACTCCTACTCATTAGCCCTTCCTGAGCTCACAGCTGTGCTGTCTCTCATCCACCTTCCCCATTTCAGAGATGAGAACACCACGGCTCAGCTGAGAAGTGCTTTATTAATTGAACTCCTACTTGAATAGCATGTGCTCTCTGCCAGGTCCTGCTCTACAAATGATAACACGCAGTAGTCCTAGGAGGCAGATACGACTCTGTGCCCATTTGAAAGATGAGAAGAGGAAGGCACCAAGCCAAAAAAATCAAACTCACTGCCATCAAGTCGGATCCAACTCCTAGCAACCCCTCCTTGGGTTTCCGAGGTGGTATCACTAAGGATGTAGATTGCCCAACCTTCCTTCCAAGGAGTGGCTGGTGGGTCTGAACCGCCAGCCTTCTGGTTAGCAGTCACATGCCTTAGGCAGTATGCCACCAGAGCTCCTAAGGGAAGGCACAGAGGGTGGGAAACTCTTGCCCAAGGTCCCACAGCTAGGAAGCTTCTGCATCAGGATTTAATCACCTCATGAGTGTGCTGCTGCTTGAAAGGGACCGTTAATACCCCAACCAGCACAGGAGTTGAGGAAGGAGAAACATGGGGTCTCCTCCCCCTTATCCATTAACTATTGGTGATTCAAAGCATCAGATGAAATCTTCCTCCTCCGTACCCTCAGTGACCATTCCCCTACACGGCAAGGAAAATGACGTATATACGAACGTTGATATGTGCGTGTGGTAGGCGCACATGGGCGCGTGTTGGGAGGAGGGTGTGGACGGGCTGATGGGAATGAATGTAGACCCGGTGCTAAGGTGGCAAGGGCCCCAGCACTGAGCACAGCAGGACCAGGGGTGTTTGAGTGCACTCTGCAACTGCCCTGGGAACCGTCACTGCCCACAGCAGGGTGGGCCATGCTGCCGTGGCTGCTGACCACAGGCAGCTTGAACAAAGAATGGCTTATGGCAGAAGAATTCTCCTCAGGAGCCCCCTTAAGAACTACTGGTGTTTGACAGCCACGACTACTGTACCATTTAACTGACCTCTGTGGAGCACAGGAGTTAAACACTCGGCTGTGAATCAAAAGGTTAGTGGTTCCAACCCACCAGCCTCTTCAAAGGAGAACACTGAGGCACTCTGCTTCTGTTAAGATTACAGCCTCAGAAACCCTATGCGGCAGTTCTACTCTGTCTTACAGGGTTGCTATGGGTCAGAATTGACTTGACAGTAACATGTATTGGAACTCACCAAACCCTCTGCTACTGCGACCAGATGATCAGCAAATGATCCAAGGTTCACTCTTGTCAAGGTTTTATTGGTCTAAAACAGAAGTGGGTTGGGTGAAGAGAAGGGCAATGTACCAAATGTGAGTGACCAATATGGCAGCATTGAGGATGAGAAAGACATAGAGAGTTACTTGGGCAGTACAGACAACAAATATGAACCC
>NW_006921849.1:2600631-2610415 GCF_000298275.1 Orycteropus afer afer | reverse complement strand
AAAAAAAAAAAGTATCCAAGAATACCCAAAAATAAATAAATAAATAAATATAACAGAAGTGGGGAAAACTTGTGTCATGGAGATGGATTTTTTTTTTCTTTTAAATCTTAACAACATCTAATATGCAATAGATTGAACATGGGTTCCTCACAATAAAGTAAGGCTAGAAACACGCACATGGGTGGCAGTATCAGCTGTCTTAATTGTATGTATGCAAACGCACACATTGATAGTCTCAGTGCTCCCCAAAAGCTGCAGGCTGAATACCCAGTCATACCTCTGCCAGGTAAACTGCATAGTCTATCTGCTGTATTCCCGAAGTACTGAAATCCCAAAGGCTGCTTCTGCCTGTGCTATTCAGCAGAACTATATTGCCAAGGCTTATGTTCAGATGTTGAAATTCATCTTTTATGGCTTTGATGTACTGTATGGTGAAAATAAAAGCTGTAAGTAAACTCATTAATCACCAACAATTTCACATACCTAAGGCTATAAAAGAGCTATTAAAAAACAGCAAAAGAAAACCAAATCCACTGCTATAGAGTCAACTGCAGCTCATTGCAACCCCATGGAACAGAGCAGAACTGCCCCATTGGGCTTTCTTGGCTGTAATCTTTAGGGAAGGGATTGCCAGGCCTTTCTTCCGTGATGCTCTGAGTGGGTCTGAACCAGCAGCCTTTAAGTTGGTAGCCGAGTGCTTAACCATTTGCGCCACCCAGCAACACAGGGTCCGATAATAACAACACATGCACTTAAATGGCATGTCTTCCTGGTCCTTTTCCTTCTACTCCTTCCCTGCCTCCTCCTCTATGCCTCATGCCAAGTACTGTGCAAGGAAGCAGGATCCAGAGCAAACTAATATTACACTGCACCCTCAAAGGGAAGAGGCTTTGTTATAACAGAGGTGTGTGAACAGCATCAGGACACTGGGGGACACCAAGACCCCAAAAAGGGGACTGGGGAGGGCATGATAGAGATGTCTTCTGAGCTAAGCATTGACAGAGACATGTTGACAGGGACAGGGCAGGCTGGCATTCCAGACCCACGTGGTAGGAAGATGAGGAGATACCATTTGGGGAACAGTGTTTAGTTATTTGGGCCAACAACCATGAGAACATGGTTGTTGACTTGGGGCTGCCCCAAGAGCCAGTCTGTAGTTCCAGTTGGCGTGTCCCAGGGTGGCCCTTCCCAACACTCTATACATCACAGTGGGAGGTCTGGTAGCATAGTGCCTAAGGCACTTGACTACAAATCAGAAGGCTGGCAGTTCAAACCCACCAGCCACTCCTCAGAAGGAAGGTTGGGCAATCTACTTCTGTAGTGATACTGTCTTGGCAACCCAAGGAGGGGTCGCTATGAGTCGGGTCCAACTCGACGGCACACAACAACAACAACATACATCACAGCACAGAGAAAACGGCACACGGCCTAATGGGGCAAGTGACTGGGCGGCCACTATTTAGGGTTTTGGTATATATTTTATTTGGAGAAGATAATAAACATAAATTTTGCCTAAAACTTTTGAATACACTTCTTCACATTAGCAAACTATGCCAACTCATAGCATAGTTTACAAAGACAGTGTTCTAAATCCTACTGTGATGAGTAGTCACTGGGGTCTTAAAAGCTAGTGAATGGCCATCTAAGGTGCAATTATTGGTCTCTCCTTGTCCAAAACAAAGAAGAGTGAAGAAAATCAAAGATGTCCAAAAGCCTGATGGACCACAGGAAGCTCAGCCTCCTTGACCCTGAGACCAGAAGAATTAGATGATGCCGGGCTAGCACTACCAACTGCCCTGAAAGGGATCACGATAGGAAGTCCTGGACAGAGTGGGAGACAAATGTGCAGCAAAACTCAACATCACAAAAAAGGCCAGGCTCACAGGTCAGATAGAGATTAGGGGATCCCCCAAGATTATGGCCCTTAGTCATCCGTCAAGCCTAGAACTGAAATCACCCCTGTGGCTCAACTTTTAGCCAAACAAGAGACAGGCCTGTAAGGTGAACAGTAACACCAGGGAGGTCTGTGCTCCTTAGATGTTCTGGTTCCCTGGTGCCGCTCTGACAATAAATATACCACAAATGGGATGGCTTGAACAAACGGCAGTTTATTCTTAAATTTAGAGACTTTAAGTCCAAGTTCAAAGTGCCAGGCTCTAGGGGCTGGGTGAAAGCCCTTCAACCTTGGGCTTCAGCTCTGCCTCTTGCTCCTGGCCCACTAAAGCTAGAGGCATTTCTTCACTTAGGCAGCTACTGGCTACTGAGGCTAACAAGCCCAAGGTCAACAAATAAAACGGCACAGTCTCGATGTTACCAAACCACATGGCAGGCCATTAATTTAAGTCCATTTTAAGTCCCAAGGTCAGCAGAGCATGGCAGGCTGCTGAACAACCACACGGCTACATGCAGGGTCCAAGCGTGCCATAAACCTAGAGACCATTCCCCAAGGCTTCTCCTTACATACAGGTAGCAGACCGCTTTTCTTAAGGCAGCTACTGAGCTGCTCACAGTAGATTCCACCATGGTGTTGATTACCAGTCTCATCATGGGGAATACTACATCCAGCTGCCCAGGCACTCAACCAGGCCTAGCCAAGTTGACACACAAACTTAATGACCACATTAGAATAACCACCATAGGAGATCAAAGAGCAGCATTTGCCCAGGAAATGTATCAACTAAAGCTCAGAAGGCAGGAAGCGATGGGAGAGAAGGACAAGTGGAATGGGGAAACACAGGAAGTGGGCAGAGAGCTGTTATGATGGGGATTGCACTCAATGTCATGAAACAGAACGTGTGTGACTTGTTGAATGGGAAACCAATTTGCTCTGTAAACTTTCACTGAAATCACAATTAAAAGAAAAGAAAACGGCCAAGTCAATGTGGCCTCACACTACCCTTGGAAGACTTCTGTGCTGCCTCAGGGGGCAGCTGAGAGGTTTGGGAAATAACCGCTTCTCCTGGTCTCCAATCCCATTCTGGAAGTCTCTAAGATGGCTCTCTAGATTCTATGTAAAGAAGAGGCTTCTGGGACAAGCCAGCAGCACCTTAGGTCACGGAAATGCTCCAGCCCTTGCTGCTGCCCTTGGCCAGTGTGGTAGTTAAGGTTATGTATCAGTGTGGCTGGGCAGCTGGATATAGTGATTCCCCACAATGAGACTAGCAATCAACTCCATGTTGGAATCTGTTGTGGGCAACTGAGTAGCTACCTCAGGGATGTGCTCTGCTTCCAGTACATGAGAAGATGCTTTGAAAAGGGTCTTGAGCTTTTTGACATGCTTGGACCCTGCATGTAGCCGAGTCTTTATCTCATTGGCCTGCTTTATTATCTGCCAGTCTTGGGACTGTTTCTGGACTTGAACTAGTGGCTTGCCATGTTGCTTGATAATCTTGGGACTGTGCCATTTTACTTGGCAATCTTAGGTTTGTCAGCTGCAGCAGCCAGCAGCTGCTTGAGTTAAAAGATGCCTCCAGCTTCAGCAGATCTGAAGCAAGAGGCAGAGCTGAAGCCCAAGGTCAAGGGGCCTTCATCCAGCCCCTAGAGCTGGCACTTTGAACCTGGATTTCTAGCCTTCAAAACTCTAAGGAAATAAATCCCTGTTTGTGAAAGTCATCCACTTGGGGTATTTCTGTTGGAGCAGCACTAGAGAACCAAAACAGCCAGTGTGCTCTGGTATTGCAATGGCCATGGTGCCTTAGGGCAAAGACTCAGGTGTGGGCCTGGGGGAAGAAGGAAACAAATTCATTCACACCGTCTGCTCTGATCCTTGATTCCAGGCTGCCTGACACTAAGGGTCTGCCAAGCTCACAGAGCCCACCCTGGATGTCCTGGGGCCAAAGCCATGCCTCTTAAGGAATGCTGCTGGGCAGACCACAGTTCTCAGTACATAATCTCTTTTTCAGGACCTGGCAGGAAAAGGGTGCTGCTGTTGGAGAACATTTGGGTACTCTGTAGCCCTTGGGTCAAATAGCACATGCTCCATGTGGACCGGCAAGAGACAGAAGGGGAGTTCCCTGGGCACTGCAGAAGCAAGTGAGAGGGACAAGAATAAGGGAGTGCTGAACCCACTCCTGTGGCTTCCAGCCAAACGAAAGACAGGAATATGAACTGAACATTTACATTAGGTAGATACGCTCCTTGGAGAGATCAATCATGGGAGAATAGAGGGGCTGTGTATGCACAGGGAGACAGCTCGGGGGTGGGGTGGGAAGGCAGAGTGCGTGGGAGGGAAGGACACAGGGAAGAGGTAACTATGGGGTGAAAGTGGGAGGGGAGCTTTTGCACTGTGGAAGATTACAGTCAATGTCGTGAGACAAAGTGCATATGAACTGCTGTGTAGAAGATGAATTTGTGAAATTTCATCCAAATCACAATACAATTTAAAAATAAAAATAAATAAAGGAGTGCTTACATGAAAGTCAAGGTGAACAGGTTTTGATGACTGACTTGGGCCATATTCAAGTCAGAGTTCAGGTTTAGGTCAGCAAGCCTCTGTGAGACCTAAGGTGGGTTTTGGTTTCAATACCTTTTCCTAAGATGGACCTCCACAGCTATCCTCCTTGGGAACCATGCTAGACTTGTTTGCCTAAGAATATGTATATTCAGCAACATAAAATCTTCCCTGTGAACTTCCCACCAACCACAACCAGTTGCCAGTCAGTCCATTCCGACTCCAGGCAAACCCATGTGTCAGAGTAGAACTGTGTTCCACAGGGATTTCAATGGCCGTGCTTTTACAAGTAGATGGCCAGGCCTTTCTTTTCAGGCATCTCTGTGTGGATTTGAACCTGCAACCTGTGAGTTAGCAGCCAAGTGTGTTAACCATGTGTACCACCCAGGACTCGGAGTGTCTACAGTGAGGCCCTTTTAAAGAATCTTGCGTATCTATGAGAAAGACTCAAGCCGTAAGACAGGCAGGGTGATGAAAACGTTTTGGAATAGAGGCAATGGTTGTCTAACCCTGTGATGAAGAAGGACATTTGGATTTAGTAGTGAAATGTCAATCCCAAGACTGGTTCTAACTACTTACTTCTTGAATATGGAGATGCGCACTGATATTGAATCGGTTCTCAAGCTGAAGTGAGGTATAAATGCCTTTGTTCGCCTTGCAGTCACTGTGGGAATAAACAGAGCAGTCATGATCAAAAACAGCAGCTGTGGCTACCTCTATTCATTGCTAAGGATGAAGACAAAGGTTAGCTGGTTTCCTGTGCTTATCCTGTCAACACATAAGTGGTTTCTGGTGTCAATGCACCAAGCAGTCAGTCAGCAGGGGGTCACAAGTCCAGCAATGCCCACCCCTCCTGACTTCTTCTCAGCTTAACTCACAGTCCCATTTCTGGAACAGATATAGAGTGGGATTGGTCAATGTGTCCTTTTAACCACCTCCTTTGTTTCCAATGCTGTTGTCAACAACTATGTTTCCAAATTGAGAAGAAATAAATTCATGGAACAAAACAGCACCTGCTAGAAAGAGGTGAGCTGCAGAGCATATTAAAAAAAACAAACTCACTGCCATAGAGTTGATTTCGACTCATAGCAACCCCCATTGGGTTTCCAAGGTGGTAAATCTTTATGGGACTAGATTGCCCAGTCTTCCTTCTGCAGAGTGGTGGGTCTGAACCACCAACTTTCTGGTTAGCAGTCAGTTGCCTTAGCCACTGTGTTACCAGAACATATATGGGATTTATTATGAGATCTGATCAAGCCCCAGAACAGACCATTTCCCCTCCATATTTCCAAGCTGAGCTTGACTTACTCTGTGGACAGCCAGAGGGCCTGATGGCTGAGGATGGGGATAAGGAGGTGGCCACTGATATCCAGACGGTCAGTGCACTGCAGCTACAAAACTAACTCAGTCAGCTAAGTGGTCTGGGTGAAACGGCCCCGCTTCTCTGTGCTCCGGTTCTTAAGGACTGAATTGTGACCCCAAAAAGGTATGCTGAAGCCCCTAAGCCCTGCGCCAGTGAACGGCCTTGTTGGGAGAAAAGGGGCTTTTCCCTGTAGATGTGACCAAGTAGTCAATGAGCCATACCAAGTGGGGTGGGTCCTCAACCCTTCTCAGGGGCTCGAAGACTGACACAGAGAGAGAAGTACACAATAGGAGGAAAACTGTCTTCAAGCCAAGGAACAGCAGCCAGCTCCTGGGGCGACAGAAGTTCCGAGGCAATCTGCTTCTGTAAAGTTGACAGCCTAGGAAACCCTATGGGGCAGTTCTACTCTGTCCTATAGGGTCACTATGAGTCTGAATCAACGTGACGGCAAAAAAACAGCACAACAGGCTTCCAGCCAAATAAAAGACCGGCATATGGGCTGAACATTTACATCAGGTAGATACACTCCTTGGAGGGATCCATCGTGGGAGAACAGAAGGGCTGTGCATGCACAGGGACACTGCTCAGGAGGCAGGAGTGTGCGGGAGGGAAGGACATAGGGAAGAGGCAACTATGGCGAGGAAGTGCGAAGAGAGCTGTTACACTGTGGGAAATTGCAGTCAGTATCATGAGATGAAATGTATATGAACTGCTGTACGGAAAATGAAATTGGTCTGTAAACATTCACCCAAATCACAATAAAAATTAAAAAAAAAAAAAACAGTACAATAATCTTTTATTTGGGGTTAAGTGGGTCTTGGGAAGTCCCTCAGTGGTGTGCATGGTCAAGTGCTCGATTACTAACTGAGAAGTTGGCGGTTTCAGCCTACCCAGAGGCACGTTGGCAGGAATGGCTGGCAGTCGGCTTCCAGGAGGTCAGTCATGAAAACCCTGTGGGGCCTGGTTCTACTCTAACGTGGTCACCAGGAGTCGGGAAAGGCTCAGAGGAAACTGGATTTTGTTTTTGTTCTATCAGCTGAAGCTTCACCAAGAGTTTTCCACAGGGTCCTGCTAATCCGTTTTAGGATCACTGTAACCGGTATGTTCTAGTCATGACCTGAGTCATCACTGTCCCACAGCCTGGCAGGCTTTCAGGACAAGGATTCCCATTTGGTTTCAATTCCGTTACATCCTTTCCTTTAGCTCTTCGCTGCGACTGAAGGACAGCCTCATTCTGAAACTGAAAATCTCCCCACCAAGGTTAAAAACCACTGTCAAAAGCAAAATTCCTATTCTGGAAAAAAAACACGGCAAGTAGCAAAACACATCATGTAAGTTTTCATACCTGTAAACTTTTTCAAAAGTGAGGCTGATGTATGGTTTCTGAAACAGCAGGCCAGAGAGATAATATTTCCATTCCTCATTTAGTAAATATGGTGTGTCCAAAATCTAGAACAAATTAAAAAGTGGTGTTTTTCTCTTTAAAGACAAGCAAAGGCAATACACAATGGGGGGGGGGGAGGTGGGCATGAAATGACAAAGGCAGCAGAAGACACTGGAGGGACACGAGAGTTAGAAGCATCAAAGGTAAATGCTATCACATGCCCAGTTCTTCAGTAACAGTAATACAAGAATCTACCAGTGGACACAGAGACACTCAACCTAAACAGGGGTGGGAAGGCAAATGGGATAACACCCACAAATCTATAAGGTTTGATGGGGTATTTATATGTGCTGCAAATATATCCGTGAATAGAGTTGAGCACACAGGAGGCAAAGTTATGAAACCTTCCTAGCCAAAAAAAAAAAAAGAAAAATTGACTGCTAACCAGAAGGCTGGAGGTTCAAACCCACCAGCCACTCCTCAGAAGGCAGACTGGGCAATCTACTTCCATAGAGATATTGCCTCAGAAACCCAAGGGGGGGTGACTGTGAGTTGGAACTGACTCGACAGCAGTAAGTTGCTTTTTTTTTTTTTTTTAAAAAAAAAAAAAAAACATACCAGAAACGAAACCCACTGCTTTCGAATTGACTCTGACTCATAGTGACCCCCATAGAGTTTCCAAGGCTGTAAATCTTTATGGAAATAGATTGCCTCCCTTCCTCCCACAGAGCAGCTGATAAGTTTGAACTGCCGACCTTCTGGTTAGCAGCCAAATGCTTCACTCACTGCACCACCAGACCTCCTATACTAACATATATACACATAAAAAAATATTCTGTTGAGTATGGTTTTGAGATGTTTTTTCACATCACAGTTTTTTCTCGTTGCTTTCAACTTCAAAATAGAAAATATGAATGAGATTGGAATGAGTCAATGGACCAATACCAACAGGAATTACAGGGCATTGTGAGAACCTTTTATTTAAGTAAAACAAGCACATGAGACATGGGAGAATGGGCCAATTCCACTGCGCACAGCTAACAGAAGGGCAGGAGGCAGTGGACCACTTCTCCCAGACAATGGATGGAAACTCTCCACACTCTCACTGAAGGCTGCACGGGAAAGTGTGAGAGCTGGAATTCACTGGGGCTGCCTTGCTTTTCCGGGTCTCATGAGTTTTCTGCCTTTGACAGAATGCCTCTTACCACTTTTCTATGTCTCTCTGTGAGTGGAAAATAGTTGAGTTTTCCTTCTCTGACAGGTTTCTGCCTTACACAGGTTCCAGCTTCTGCAGGTTTTACTGTATACAGGTAATGCATGAATTACGCACGACTACATATGTGCATGGAACGTGCAGACAGTTTCCAACTGTCCTCTGCTTTTTCTGCAGCACTTTCCAACAATTCAACACCGGGCGGAAGATAAGGAGGCCTGGCCGTCATTACAGAGCGTTCTGCAACATTTGCATTTATGTTACAGGATTATTTTTAGCACACTAATTTTATACATTAATATTGTAACACATGATTATTGTTTGTCAAGAGGGCACATGGAGAAATCGGGCTAATGGATGCTCTCAATTTAATAGTCCTCAACCAACTCAATAGCTAAAATACCATGACAACCACTGGATACCTTCATAGTCATTCACATGAAGGCAGAACAGATTTGAGGTGGGCAAGCAGATATGATTTTAAAAAAAAAAGGACAACAGAAATAGAGTTAAAAATCAGAATCTGGAGACAACCACTGGACAGATAGACACACAGACCAGAACTTCCTCATTCAGGCCAGCAGGTCAGCTAGACTCAGTGGTAGTGGTTTTGAGAGGGTGAAAGGGTAGACTGAACTGAATTCCTGCCTGCCCCATCAGTGACCACCAGGATGACCCTCTGCCATGGGACATGAGCTTCACCAACCTCTTTCCACTTCACATTGAGAGCTCCAAATCACCTCTGTGGCCACTGTCACCACCCAGGAAACTCTCAGAAAATTCCTGGCATGTTTTCGAGGGACCTGGGAGCCTGTCTTCTGATTTCTCAATCACTTTTAGGAAATGCTGCTTAGGAGAATTTTATTGTGCCAAAATATTATAAGCTTCCTGGATGAGCAGGCCTTAATTCTTGGTACTGAATTTCTTTACAGCCAGAAACTAAGAACACTACCTTTTATTGATTCCTCTCACAAATTAAAGAATCCCGTCTTGGTGAATTTAAAGAAAACTGCTCAGTTTAATTAGACGGCTTAATATATTTGAGATGTCAGTACAACCCAAAGAAATCTATATATTTAATGTCATCTCCATCAAAATCCCAGCAGCCTTCTTGACAAAAATGGAAAAGCCAATTGTCAAATTTATATGGAAGAGCCAGGGATCCCAAAGAGCTAAAGCAATCTTAAAAAAGAAGAAGAAAAAACTAAGAGGACTCAGATACTTCCTGATTTCAAAACATACTATAAAGCTAAGTAATTAAAATAGCCTGGTACTAGTATAATAATAGACATACAGAGCAACAGAATAGAATTGGAAGCCCAGAAATAAATCCATACTTTTTCTATGGTCAATTGGTTTTCAACAAGGGTGCTG
>NW_006921849.1:2598508-2600426 GCF_000298275.1 Orycteropus afer afer | reverse complement strand
GAAAAGCAAAACCATAAAGTTCCTGGAACAAAATCTAGAGATGAAGATATGGGACAGCTGATAATGGGCTATCCAATGTGACAACAAAAATGCAAGCAGCAAAAGACAGACAAGTGAGGCCTTATAGAAATTACTTCTGTGAATCAAAGGACTTTATCAAAAAAGTGAAAAGACAACCTACAGCCACTGGAAAACATTTTGGGGAACCATGTATCTGCTAAAGGTCTAATATCCCAAACATAAAATATTTACACAACTTAACAGCAAAAAGATCAACAAAGCAATAAAAAAAGTGGGAAAAGAACTCAAATCTCACCAGAGGACAGTCAAAGAGTCAAAAAGCACATGAAAAGATGCACAAAGTCCTTAGCCATTGCTGTGCCATCGAGTGGGCTCCAACTCATAGCGACCCTAAGTGCAACAGAACAAAACACTGCTCAGTCCTGCACCATCCTCACAATCCTTGCTACACCTGAGCCCACTGTTGCAGCTCCTGTGTCAGTCCATCTTGTTGAGGGTCTGCCCCTTCTTCGCTGACTCTCTACCAAGCATGACATTCTTCTTCAGGGCCTGGTCCCTTCTGATGTGACAAAATAGGTAAGATGAAGTCTGGCCATGGTCACTTCCAAGGAGCATTCTGGCTGCACTTCCTCCAGGACAGATTTGTCCTCTGGCAGTCCATGGTACTTTCAGTATTCTTCACCAACACCATAATTCAAAGGCAGCATCTCTTCTTCAGTCTTCCTTATTCATTGTCCAGTTTTCAACATGCATATGACGCAACTGAAAATACCATGGCTTGGGTTAGGTGCATCTTGGTCTTCAAAGTGACTTGCAGCAGATTTGCCCAGTTTGGCTTCTGATTTCTTGACTGCTGCTTCCATGGGTGTTGATTGTGGATCCAAGTAAAATGAAATCCCTGACAACTTCCATCTTTTCTCCATTTACTGTGATGTTTATTTTCTTTATGTTGAGGTGTAATCCATACTGAAGACTGTAGTCTTTGATCTTCATCAGTAAATGCTTCAAGTCATCTTCATTTTCAGCAAGCAAGGTTGTGTCATCTGCATATCGCAGGTTGTTAATGAGTCTTCCTCCAATCCTGATGCCGCATTCTTCATATGGTCCAACTCTCTGATTATTTGCTCAGCATACAGATTGAGTAAGTATGGTGAAAGGATACAATCCTGATGCACACCTTTACTGATTTTAAACCATGCCGTATCCTCTGTTCTGTTTGAATGTCAGCCTCTTGGTCTATGTATGGGTTCTTCATGAGCACAATTAAGTGTTCTGGAATTCCCATTGTTCACAATGTTATCCATAATTTGTCATGATCCACACAGTCAAATGCCTTTGCATAGTCAATAAAACACAGGTAAACATCTTTCTTGTATTCTTTGCTTTCAGCCAAGATCCATCTGACATCAGCTATGATATCCTTCATTCTGCAGTCTTCTGAATCCCACTTGAATTTCTGGAAGATCCCTGTCAATATACTGCTGCAACTATTAGCCATTACAAAGTTGCAAATAAAAAATACAATGAAATCCCATCTCACCCCCATTACAATGGTAATGATAAAAAAAAGAAAAGAAAAGAAAAACCCCAGAAAACATTAAGTGTTGGCGAGGCTATGGAGACATAGGAACCCATATCCATTGCTGGTGGGAATGTAAGCTGGTATAGCTACTACAGCATACAGTTTGGTGCTTCCTCAAAAAGCTGAACGTAGAACATAGAACCATATGACCCAGCAATTCCACCCTTAGGTTATATCCAAAAGACTTGAAAACAGCAACACTAACAGACACATGGACATCATGTTCACTGCAGCACTATTCACACTAGCCAAAAGGTGGAAACAGAAATCCATCAACTAATGAATGGATAAACAAAATGTGTACATACACACAAT
>NW_006921849.1:2594602-2597788 GCF_000298275.1 Orycteropus afer afer | reverse complement strand
TTCTTCCAGATTGTCCTTGGAATATCATTGCAAGCAGGCCACACCCCTAGGGAAACTCCCCTTGGGCAGACCGGCTACTCAGAACTCAGTCATCTGATCCCATCATGGGAACAACCACCCACAACTGGGGTCCAGCCAAGTTGACATACAGCTCCAACTATCACAGGGGTTTTTGTTTAGAGTGCACTGCATGTATGTTAATGGTGGTAAGATAATTTTGGAAAAAAATTATAACAACACTCACTGCTATTGAGTCGATTCCGACTCATGGCAACCCTCATTGGGTTTCCAAAGCTGTAAATCTTTACAGAAGCACATTGACTCATCTTTCTTCCACGGAGCGGCTGGTGGGTTCAAACCACGAACCTTCTGGTTAGCAGCCAAATGCCTTAACCACGACACCATCAGAGCTCCTTAAGATAGAAAGAATGGTTGTAGAACTTGAAGAATGTAACCAGTATTACGGAATTATACATGTAGACGTTGATGAAGTACTGTATGTTTTGTTGTGTGTATATTAGCATAATAATAACAAAACTGCTCATCTTTTTATTTTCTATTCTTGAAGAAATATACAAGATGGGGGTATGATAGTTAAGGTTATGTGTCAACTTGGTTGGGCCTGGTTGAGCGGCTGGGCAACTGGATGTAGTTATTCTCTGTGGTGAGACTGGCAATCAACTCCATGGTGGAATCTCCTGGATCAGCTGAGTAGCTGCTTTACAGACGTGGTCTGCTTCCAGTGTATAAGCAGCAGCTTTGAGGAAGGTCTGCAGCTTTTGGCACTCTTGAATCCGGCATGAAGCCAAGTCATTGTTCAGTAGCCTGCCATGTTGTCTGCCGATCTTGGGTCTCTTAACGGTCTTGAATCAATGGCCTGCCATGTGGTTTAGTATTATCAGGACTATTCCTTTTTACTTGTTGACTTTGGGCTTGTCAGCCTCAGCAGCCAGCAGCTGCCTGAGTGAAGAAACCTCCAGCTTCTCGTGGGCCGAGACCAAGAGGCAGAGCTGAAGCCCAAGGTTGAGGGGCTTTCACCCAGCCCCTAGAGCCTGGCATTTGAACTCGGACTTCTAGCCTCCAAAACTGTAAGAGAATAAGCTCCTATTTGTGAAAGCCATTCCACCTGTGGTATTTCTCTTAGAGCAGCACTAGGTAACCAAAACAGAAGGATTCAAGGTTTCCACCCAAGTCCTTTAATATTTGTGACAAGAAATATATTTACCTGGAATAACTTCCTGTTTTCATAAGGTTCACAGACTAGTTTTTCAACATTCCCACCAATGACAAAAGTAAGAACCACGATAGTCATCAATATCCAGCAGAAGAGGAAACTTATTCCAACTCCACTGGAAAAAAGGAAAAGAAAGTTAATTGGACAAGGAATTATTCAATTACACAAAGGCCAACATGGCTTTTCATGTGCTTGTTGGCCATCTGAATACCCTCTTTGGTGAAATGTCTGGTGAAGTCCTCTGCCCATTTTTTCATTGGGTTGCTCATCCTTTTGTTAAGTTACTAGTGCTTACTTTTCTGCCTGCTAAATGTATAAATGGGCCTGGAATCTGTAGCTTTTTGCAGGTGAAACAGGTGAGCTCTCCCCAGCACTGAACATAGAAAGTGTTAAGCTCAGTGATCTTTCAGTCCTTGGTATACACTTATTGAATCCCTGCAAGGGTTAATTCCCACTCTACGTGCAGACCTGCACAGCAGTTCAGAGCATGAGCTCTGGGGTCAGCTGAGTGAAGCAGTGCTTCCTGCAAAGGATACAGTGGGTAAGAAGGTTCTGAGGTAAGAAATGTACACTGAGAGTCTGCAAGAGGCCAATATGGCTCAAGCACAGCAGAGGAGATATGGTGGAGACAGGTGTGAATGCTGGAGGGAAGGTGGTAGAGGGAAGAGGGATGGTGGAGGGATACCAGAGAAAACCCTGAATGGTGGCGAGATGGTGGAGGGACGCTAGAGAGCTGTGCACTGCGAGGCTGGTGGAGAGACTCGTGAATGGTGGAGCGATAGCAGGGAGAGCCATGAATGGTGCGGGATCCTGGAGGGATGGAGGGGTGATGCAGAGAGAGGTGCAGATGGCAAAAGGATGGCAGAAAGAGCTGTGAATGGCAGAGAGATGGCACAGAGAGCCATGGATGGTGGAGGGATACTGGACGGATGGTGGGGTGATGGCAGAGAGAGCTGTCAATGGCAGAGAGATGGCAGAGAGAGCCACGGATGCTGGAGGGATGGCAGAGGGACGGTAGAGGATGGTGGAGGGAGGATGGCGGAGAGAGCCGTGGATGTGGAAAGATGGAGTGAGCTATGAATGAGAGATCATCTGAGGCACCTCTGGATGAACTAAAACCACCAACCTCTCAGCAACTGAATGTATCACCCTTTTGCACCACCCAAGGACTGCCAGATGCTCCCTAGAGCCCAGAAGACACAGAATCAGCAAGGAGCTAAGGCCTTCTCCTGTCCTTCCTTGCAGGCCTTTCATTAGCATCCTTTTGGAAGATACGGACCCTTGCTTGGCTTTTAAAGATAACATGATCTTCATGAGCCCGTGCCACCATTTGTAAAGGGCTGGTGGTATTTCAGTTGCAGTGAAAGAAATATGCTTTCTAGTTCTTATGAGCAAGTAAGCCGTTTTAAAGAAGAGACTGCATTCTTCTAATTAGTCTCGTTAGCCTGACAATACTTGCATGCTTCTCCCCCTTTGCAATTCTCCAGCAGTTTACCAGAGGTCTCCAGAGATGGGGAATTCTGACAAGCATGCCAAACCTGCCGGGGCGGAGTGGTAGGGTCCAACCATGAAGAAATCAGAGTGACCCTAAGTCTGCAGACCACCTGAAATGAACCTGATGTACCAGAGTTGCCAGCTTCTTCCCCACTGCTGAAGTCCTACAGCCTCCAGGCCACAGGTTTCCACGTGATTTTGTCTCTCTAAACCCATGGCCATTGGGTCGCTTCTGACTCACAGAGACCCCAGAGAACACAGAACTGCCCCCTTAGAGTTAGGCTGTGAATCTTTACAGAAGCAGACTGACTCATCTTTCTCCTGTGGAGTGGCTGGTGGGTCTGTACCATTGACTTTTTGATTAGTAGCCGAATGCCTTAACCACTGCACCACCTGAGCTTTTTTTTTTTTTTTTTGTCTCTCTAGCTGGCATGGGCCTAAGGCATTTGACTGCTAAC
>NW_006921849.1:2593275-2594441 GCF_000298275.1 Orycteropus afer afer | reverse complement strand
GTCAAGTGGGACCCAACTCATAGCGACCCCTCCTTGGGTTTCCGAGGCAGTATCACTACAGAAGTAGATTGCCCAACCTTCCTTCCGAGGAGTGGCCGGTGGGTTTGAACTGCCAGCCTTCTGGTTAGACATTCCTTAATTTGCAAACATGAGTATTAGCTATAAACTGAGGGAGACTTTACTTCCATCAATTTGTTCATGACTTTCCTATTTTCTCTTTTTCTTTTCCTTTTTTCCCGGGATGCTAAATATCACCTTTTTGTTTCATTCCTTAAAAACTGTAAGCAGAATTTTACGAAGGGTGTCCCTCTAGTTTTAGCACACAACGTACTCCTCCTGTCAATCAGTTAAAGAAGTCCCTGGGTGGCACAGATGGTTTGCTCTTGATGATAAACCCATAGGTTGGTGGTTCAAACCCACCCAGTGACACTGCAGAAGAAAGCTCTGGTGGCCTGCTTTCATAAAGATCACAAGGAAGGAAACCCTCTGGGGAAGTTCTGCTCTGTAACACCCGGGTCGCCAGGAGTCAGAACTGACTGGATGGCAATGGGTTTGTTTCTTCCGTTTGTTCATTTCAGTCAGTCAAGAAAATGGAATATATAAATTGCCACTTAAAAAAAAAAGACAGAAAAATAGCCAGAGTTGCAAAATTTTGAACATTGAACTAATTTTCTACCCACGTCTGTGTACATTTGAACAAAAAGTTAACACTTTTTCTCACAGGTTGTGAATTTTGCAAGGTTACATATATGAGGGAATAGACTCTTGAAGGTGTGGAGTTCTCGGTCAACCCTCTCAGACTGGAGGCAAACAGCTTGAAAGGTATTTTCAAGGCTCTGGTGTCTGCAACAATGTTAACAAAAGCTTTTACTATGTTAAAGGTGCTCTGGTGGTACAGTGCCTAAGGTATTTGGCTGTTAACCAGAAGGTTCATGGTTCAAACCCACCAGCCACTCCATGGGATGAGGATGAGGCAATCTACTTCTGTAAAGCTTTACAGCCTTGGAAAGTCAGTGGGGATTGCTATGAGTTGGAATCCACTCGAAGGCAGTGGGTTTAATTTTTTTTTTTTTTTTTTTTGGTTTAATGCCTACATCTTTGGGTGGTTAAGCCTCAACTATTAGCTGAAGGTTGGCTGTTTGAATCTACCCATAGGTGCCTTGGAA
>NW_006921849.1:2585794-2592994 GCF_000298275.1 Orycteropus afer afer | reverse complement strand
CTGCCAGCTGCTCCAAGAGAGAAAGATGAGACAGTCTGCTTCTGTAAAGATTTAAAGCCTTGGAGACTCCATCAGGCAGTTTACTCTGTCCTATAGGGTCACTCTGAGTCAGAATGACCCAGTGTTTGAAAGGCAAATTAACGCTTGCCATCTGCTCTCCAAGCCGGGACTAGTGACCCAGAAAGTGAAATAATGAAGCAGCTGAGGTCTGGGTAAAGGCAGGACACCCTATGGGCCCCAATGCTGGCCCAGGAGGCCTCCAGGAGGCAGTGTTCTCCATTCCTCATGAGGTAAGGATCTGCAGCAGACATGCTCCATGTTTGTACCTTTCCTCTGGAGGCCCATCATACTGCTGATTCTCAGATGAGCTCATCAACAAAGACAGGATTGACCTTGAACCCACAGCGTACTCTCTGGGGAGCACTCAGATTTTACACTTGCTTCCTAGTTTCTATGTCTGGCTCCATCTCCACTCACACCTGGCTCATGCTCCCAATAAGCCATGTCATGTCCTGCCAGAGTCAGGGTTCTTCCAAATCTATGAACGTGGACGTGAATGCCCTTGAGCGAGTGGTGATCACTGCATTCTACCGGAGACTCTCCACTTCCTGGTACACACATCGGCTCTCATCACTAATTTAAGTCCATGGGTAGTGCAGCTAATATGCTTGGGGGCTACATGAAAGGTGAAAGTTAAACCCACCCAGAGACACCTCAAAAGAAAGGCCTGGTGATCTACCTGCAAAAAATCAACCCTGAAAACCCTGTGGAGCTCAGTTCTACTCTGATACAGATGGGTCACCAGGAGTTGGAATCAACTCAATGGCAACTGGCTTTCTTAAATCTACATTGAGGTTCATGAGTTTTAGAATGAATAAGCTTGCAACACTGCTGTTGTTGTTGTTACGTGCCGTCGAGTTGGACCCAACTCAGAGCGACCCCTCCTTGGGTTGCCGAGGTGGTATCACTATGGAAGTAGATTGCCCCATCTTCCTTCCGAGGAGTGGCTGTTGGGTTTGAACCACCAGCCTTCTGGTTAGCAGTCAAGTGCCTTAGGCACTATGCCACCAAAGCTCAGCAATACTGCTAAGCACACAGAATAGTGTCAGAAGCACAAGGCAGGTAAGTGAATGAATGAAGAGAAGGACAATGGGACTGAAGAAAGCAAACTTTCAAAGAACTCTCATGATAGCTGCTTTAAAGAGGAGCCCACAATAGGTACACAGTGTGTCTGAGCTTGTCAATCAATGCAGAACCAATTGAGAGTTTTCATTTACTTTTGCACTTGATGAAAATGCCCAAACCAAGGAAAGCCCACTCACACCAAGGAACCCAGAGTGCCCGGCCCAGAGGCTACCAGGTCCCCATGACACCACAGTCAGCACCTCGTCCCCTTCCCCCATGTCCCCATGTGACAGAGAAGAGCAAACACTCACGCCATGAGGAAGATGCCTCCGGCGTTGGAGACACAGCCCCTGGTGGTGGGAGTGGCGTGTGTGTCATAGCCGCAAGTGCCACACAGTAACCCCAGGTAATAGAAAATCACGATGAGGGTCAGCAAGCAGCAGACAGCCAAGGAGCCCAGCCACCTGGGGAAGCAAGCACGGTGGTGTTATCACTCGGGAGGCGACATCAGCGGAACACAATGGTCAGCCTAGGAGCAGCTCAGTAACGCTTGGCCCTCCAGCATCAAATTTCTCTATGGGATCCTCGGAGGGTGACGTGGGTATGGAAAGATCTCTTCACACCCCCAGTCCCCAACCCAACCACATCGGGAAACTTATTTTTGAGACCCTGTGTGGTGCAAATGGTTAGGTGCTTGACTAGGTTGCAACCTAGGTCAAAGGTTGGCAGCTGAAACCCACCCGCAGGCACCTCAGAAGACGGACCGGCGATCTGCTCCTGAAAGGCCACAACCTTGAGAAGCCTATGGAGTAGCTCTACGCTGCACACCCAGGTCGTCAGGAGTCAGCTTCAACTCAATGGAAATGAGCACCGATGGCTTAGGCAGACTCAGCCCAACCCTGCCGTACAGGTGGATAACCTTAGATGATAAAGCGAGGCTTCGTAGTTCAGCTGTGAAGCTCCTCTCTCACTGGTCATGGTTTAGGGCTTCCTCCTGTCCCATTTAGGAAGCCCCGGTAGCAGAATGGATAACACACTCAGCTGCTAACCAAAAGGTCAGAGGTTCATAACCCCCCCCAGCTGCTCCCAGGAGAAAGACATGGCAGTGTGCTTCCATAAGGATTACAGCCTTGGAAACTCATGGGACAGTTCTACCCTGTTCCATAGGATCACTATGAGTCGGAGTTAACTCAAGGGCTACGGGTTTGGTTTAGGTTTGGTTCTGTTCTCTTTATGTCCAAAGTTATTAATGGGCACCCCAAGCTATGCTTACTTAACTTCTCCAAGGCTACTGATAAGAACACGCCTTAAGAATTTTCCGTTCTTTTAAACTTTCTTTATTGGTTGCCAGGGGTGGGAGTGCAAAAAAAAAAAAACTGCATTGATCCATGTCACTTTAGTTTTGTGTATTTCACTGCACATAAATTATATTTCAATAAAAAAAAAAAAAGAATTTTCCATTCTTTTAAAGTTCCCAATACTGCATATACATACATTATGACCTGACTATGGATCAAGAAATACTGAGCCATCTTCCCTGGACTTTAGCTAAAATATTCTGTGATTGCAGAAATATTTGGGGGCATTATGTTCTTCACTGAACCAGAAACACACTACGTGATGAAAGCATTGACTATTAAGAATTTTTTTTTTTTTTTTTTTTTATAAGCATCCTAGGTCAAATGCCCTCAGAAGGCAAATCTCAATTTTGTAATGGGACTGTGAGCCTGACAAGACATTTTAGGACAATGGCTCCACAGTCAGCCAAACTAGCATTCCCAGAAATGTGTATCATTCCTTCCCAGAAGGCGAGGGGCATTCAAGGAAGAAAAGCTTCCCAACATTTGAAATCAGTAATTCTTGACAAAAGTCACCATCAAAGTCTTTCATTCACTTAAGAGCTACCTTGATAAATATAATGATAGCCCCCAGGAGTCATTCTGTGGAGGTATGTCCCAGATACTGAAGATGCAGAAATAAATAGCTCATGTGTAGCTTGGCCTCCAAAAGCTTTTAGAGTTAATGAAAACCTCATCTGCTCAGTTCAATTTCTTTGAAAAACAAGTATATAGTCTTAGAGAAGGGGAGGGCGGGCAGGGTGCAGCGTACATGAGACAGGTAACTGCACCAGCTCTCTCATTTGTGAGACTCTGATCTCAAAGGAGACTGTAAGCTCACTGAGGAAGTGTCAGTCTTATGTTTGTTCCCATGCCCACAGGGGAACATGGCTGGAGTCCCCTGAGGTTACCGACTACCAGGCAGGGATTATGAGCATGGTTGGATGGGGGTTGAGCACCTACCTTGGCCATGTTCTAGCTGACCTTACATACGTGACCTCACTTCCTGAGCTTCGATGTCCTTGTCTGTAATGGGGTTAAAGGGTACATGGCGTCCCTGGGTGGTGCAAACGGTTAATGCATCTGGCTGTTAATCAAAAGGATGGCACTTTAAGGCCACCCAGGAGCACCTTGGGAGAAAAGTCTGGCAATCGATTTTGAAAAATCAGCCACTGAAACCCCTGTGGAACCCAGTTCTATTTTGCCACACGTGGAGTCACCATGGTTGGAGTTGACTCGTGGCAGCTGGTTTAACGGTCCACAAACCAAACACCAAACCAGCCGCTGTATGGACTCCCAACTATGGCGACCCTGTGTGTGCAGAGGGGAGCTGCCCCACAGGGTTTGCAAGACTGACTTTTCAAAAGCAGACTGTTGGACCTGTATTCCAAAGCACTGGAGTGGGTTTGAACAGCCAACTTCTCAGTTAGTAGTCAAGGGCTTAACTGTTCGTACTACCCACCAAAAGAATAAATAAATAACTCCTTGCCATGCAGTCAACTCCAACTCATGGCAGCCCTGTATGACAGAGCAGAACTGCCTCACAGGGTTTCCAAGGCTGTGATCTCTACAAATAGACTGTCACATCTTTACCCCACCGGGCAGCTGGCGGGTTTGAACTGCCAATCTCTGGGTTGGCAGCTGAGCACTTAATCACTGCCTTGTGCACCACCCAGGGACTCCAAAAATGGCAGAAAAGGGTCACACAGCTCTGGGTATTTTTTGTGTGCATGAAGTGAGAGGTCACATGTTAGTAAAGTACATAGTAGGCACGCCATAACTGGCCTATCAATGTTGGCCACCACTGTTGGGATTTGATTTGTGTGGGCTCTCACATCATCAGGAAACCGCATAAGAATGAACATCTTCTGACTCCCTGTGGGTTTGGGCAGTAAGAATGGGTGAGTCGAGTGGCAGGCAGGCTGAACCCTGCAAAGAACGTGCATCTCACTTCCGGCAGGATCCTCTCGATTTCTCCAGCCTGAGTCCTTCCCTTCCTAGCCCTGTGCCTGCTATCATCTACCCCAGCCAGACCCCGCCGCAAGCTTCTCTAATGGGCACACCACCCCAGAACTGGGCTCTTCTGGGCAATTTACTGGTTTCAAGGCAAGGCTCAGGAGAGAATGCTCTTTTGGTAAGAGTTAATCTCCATGTAGGAGCTCTGGTAGCATAGTGCCTAAGGCACTTGACTGCTAATCACAAGGCTGGGGTTCAAACCCACCAGCCACTCCTCGGAAGGAAGGTTGGGCAATCTACTTCCGTAGGGATACCACCTTGGAAACCCAAGGAGGGGTCACTATGAGTTGAGGCTGATTCAATGGCAAATAACAACAACAATCTCCATGTATTTACTTCATAACCACTATTAAAAAAGAAAATAATCTATTCCAAGTGCCCTTCTTAATTACTTTTAAGATTTAAAATCATGTCACATGTCCACCTTAATAGTTATGATTATGATTGTAGGAACCAATGATGACATCAAATGGCAAATATGGGGATAGTTGGTTCAAGGGTGGCTAGTCTTCAACTTTTTTAATGAACAGAAACAAGGGTTAGAATGTGTCAGATATGGCCTCTTTGAACAACTGATTGTTCTGGTGATAACAACCGATGTTCCCTTCCATCCTCAGGTCCCTCAAAGCAGACACTCACCTATATGACTCATATTCTTCCAATGTGACCAAATTGTGGTTGACGTAAGTTTCGGTATTATTGACATAAACCGTGAAATTTTTTAACGTGTCCTGAATAGGGACCTGAGCGGTTATATTTGAGATTTTGACACCGAAGGAATCCAAGACCCTTTTGACTTCTGAAAATGAAGAGAATTCGGTTATGCGTTTTCAGAACGAGAAGCAGAAACTTTGTTTGGGAACCAAACTGAAAAGCCCAGACCCCTTCTGGCCTTTGCCCTGCTACACATGTTCTCAAATACGGTAAGTTTCCACAGTGCATGAATGGCGCCAAAGCCATCAAAAAAGCAACCATATAACAACACAGCAAGCTGTGAGCGCTGACTTAATGGTGTGGAGTAGAGGTCAAGCCAGAGTTTTCTTTTTCAACTTAGTCACTGAGAAAACAGGTCAGGTAATAAAAATGTGTAATGTGCCTACCATGTGCCAAGGACTTTTACAAACGGTAACTCACTGATACTGCTGAGGTAGATATGCTTATTCCCCTGTTATTAACAGTGACCCCAAGACTCACAGAGACTAATCACTTATCTGTGAGTTTCTTTTGTAAAAGGACAGGTAGTCTCCGACTTACGAAGTTCCTGAGTCACAACAAACCACACTTATGACCACCCTTTTTTTTTTTTTGGTACATCTTATATTAGTAATATGTACCACATTCAGTGTTGCAGCTTGTAATTTGCTGATGTTATCATTCTCAGATATCCACTCACATATGTTTATACATAATGTTTCCAAGCCCAAAGACAAATGAAGATTGCATTTATAAAGACACTGATACTACAAGGCCGTAATAATGACAAAAAAAAAAAAGGCAGGAGGTATTCAACTTACGTCAGAACTGACTTGACACTGTCGTGGGAAAGAAATTGTGTCCTAAGTCAGGGACGACCTGTACTGGAGATGGGGCTGAAACTCATGTTTGTCTAATTCTAAACCTCTCTTAGATGATTCTAGAAAAATTATATAAAAATAGTAATCCCTCCATTTAAGAAATGACTTTTACAGAAACAGTAATTCTGCAGGACATTTTTTTTGAACCAGTGCCCTAAACTGAGCTTTTTGTTAAAATTTTATCCGACTCCTGCAAACTGACACGTGAAGCACATCCATGATTCTTACACGCAAGAACAATAGTACTGGCTGCTGGTCAAAGAGTTTCTATTAATATCTATCCTACTTTCTCAGAGAGGAGGTAAGTGCAAAGAAACATCAGTTTTTTTAGAACATTCTAATCAGTTAAAAGACTACTGATGTTGGGAGATTAATCTCTGCAAAAACAGAGACAAGATCAGCAGTCCCAAAAATGGGATCCTGGGACTCCTGGTGAATTTTAGGTAGACGGCAGCTTGGTCTAAAATACAATTACATAAAGGTCTGTTTTCCACAGATATGAAATCTAGATATCAAGGCACAGATATGAGCAACTGAGAGCCAGGTGCTTGGACGTGGGTCCTAAGAAGACTTCTATTTCATGACGTTATGTTGCCTCCTCAAAGTAGCCTGGGGCCAAGATAGCCCAAAGGTCCTTGACTAGGATGACTCAGTGGGCTTCTTTTTAACTAGAGGATTTCTGAGATCTTCAAAGATAGGCAATGTAGACTCCCATATCCTGCACACAGTTCCCTAAACTTATCTTTGGGCCCTGCTGTCCCTTGGGCAGTCATGCCCTGTGGTCCTACACGCCACTGCTCCCCGGCCAGCAGGCTTTGGGGACCACGCTGGTAAGTCCCGCTGCCCTCTCTCAGTGAACACTTTCTTTAAGCCTCATTTTAGGTGTCACTTCCTCCAGGAAGCCTTCCACTACCTTCGCCCCACCTCAGCTCCCTAGCACATACCTCATTATGTCAAGAGAATGCCATCAAAAGGATTTCCTACTGCCTAGCTGAAGGGCTGGCACGGCCACGCCTTATCCATCTTGTATCCCCAGAGCCCAGCAGAGCTTGGCACACAGTAGGCACTCAGAAAAGTGAAGAAGGAGAAAATGATCAAAGCACTACAGGTAAGGTTTATTATTTGCTTTGCAAGGACATGGAAATAAG
>NW_006921849.1:2584475-2585504 GCF_000298275.1 Orycteropus afer afer | reverse complement strand
GCTGCCTTGAATATCATAGTATTTGAAAGTATAATCTCACAGTAAACAAAAGACACCAATAAAATGTCCACAGCACTGTGTTGTAGGTTAAATACTTTTTATCCAAATCTTTAATGGGTTGAAAGAACACTGCTGGGGGGAAAAAATCCAATACTTCTAACACAATATTTTAAAACTACTTGGTATAAAGAAGTATGGAGAAAAAGATTATTTTTTTTTTAAAAAAAGAAAAGTTTACATGGGTTCAGAGATTTCATCCTTGAGCAAATACCCCTGGTTGACTTCCAATCCTACACTAAGAGGTGCTGTGCCTTCACCCTAAAGACCATGGTGGCATGAAACAGCGTGACTTAGCAACCTGAGCAGAATTTGCTCAGTATCCATTCTGTTGCTGTAGAATTGTACACGGTTTTATGAGCCTGTGATACCAGGATATCAGCATCACAGGACAGATAAAAATCTTCCTAAAAAAGACAAAATAAATTCTTACCCATAGCACTGCCAAGAGCAGAAATCAAATTCAAGTTCCTTTAGAACATACAGCAATCTGCAGGCGTTCTCCCTAATGAAGCAATCTGATGGGGAGCTTCTGAAGGCAGGCAGTTATAACTCCTCTCAGCACACCCCACGGCTCATCACAGACTGCACTAAACACGAGGTGCCTGGCCAGCAGGATAGCATTGACATGTGTTCAAATAAGGGGATCGAGATAAATACATACATACATACATATGTATGTGTGTGTATATATACACACATATATATGTACATTTATATATTCTCATCTGTGCCACTGATTAAAAGTGACAGCATTTCAAAGCTCTGGTATTCTTATAGTTTTCAAGGTTTGGGTGAGAGGATACTTTTTAAGACAAACAGCATTTGGAACCATACGACCTTCTCCACTGTACAAGTCTTAACAAACAGATACCGAGTTACTCAAGCTATGAATCTCACGTGATACGACGCTCTTGGATTGGTTTTCCACCATCTGGGGTATATGGTTAAGGAAGATATAGCCCTGAAAAA
>NW_006921849.1:2581969-2583335 GCF_000298275.1 Orycteropus afer afer | reverse complement strand
AAGGAAGACTGGCAATCTACTTCCACAGAGATAACACCTCAGAAACCCAAAGGGGGTTGCTATGGGTTGGAATCAACTCGATGGCAGTGAATTTGGTGGGTTTTTCTTTTTTTTTTTTAGTGTATTTAGAGAAGCTCTGGTGGCACTGTGGGTAAGGCACTGGGCTGCTAATCAAAAGGTCAGCAGTTCAAGCCCACCAGCCACTTCATGGGAGAAAGATGGGTCAGTCTGCTTCCGTAAAGATTTAGAACCTCGGAAACCCTGTGAGTCAGTTTTGACCCAAAGGCAGTGGGCTGCATTTGGGGACTGGCAGTCTGCTAGGGGGTGCTGTGATGTTTATAGCCTTTCTAAGATGTATGGTCCCAGCCACTGTCCCTTTTAGACTATAAGCATCAGGTGCCATAAAGCCACAGCTCCTGTTCCCTCAAAGGTGACAGAGCAGCCCAGACACTGGGCTTCAGTCTGCCTAACCCTCTATGCTTATCTGCACTTGGACTTGCTGAGATCACCCAGCTTCTAGGTTCAATTCGTGGCCAATGCCCTCAAGTACAGTCACCACCAGTCTGTTAGTGGAGTCTGCAGTGTTGCTATGATGCTGAACAGGTTTCAGTGGAGGTTCTAGACTAAGGCAGACTAGGAGGAAAGGCCTGGATATTGACTTCTGAAAGTCAGACATGAAAACTCTAATGGATCACAACAGTCTGACTGCAACCCCTCGGGGAGACAGTGCAGGACCAGGCAGTGTGTCATGTGTGGGGCTACCATCAGTCACAGGCTGACTCGAAAGCAACCAACAACAGTCTGACTGCAACCCCTCGGGGAGACGGTGCAGGAACCAGGAAGTGTGTCACGTGTGGGGCTACTGTCAGTCACAGGCTGACTCGAAAGTAACTAACAACAGTCTGACTGCAACCCCCCATGGAGATGGTGCAGGACCAGGCAGTGTGTCACGCTGACTTGAAAGCAGCTAACACCGAATGAAGCAAAGGAAGGGGAAAAAGAAGATAGTGGCAGGCAGAGGACATGCATGTATGAATGGCAGAAATGGGAAGAAACCACGAAAACTGTTGTGACAGACTCTGGACAGAAGAACAGGGCACCTGGTGTAAAAGTCTGTTACAGACTGAACTGTGTCCCCAAAAATATGTGTTATAAATCCTAAATCCCTAGACCAGCACACTTGACAATAGGATCTTCTTTGTTATGGTAATAAAACTGTATCCATTTAGGGCAGGTTTTAAGCCAATCACTTTTGAGATATAAAAAGGGAAATTAAAAAATAAACTCACTGTCGTAGCTGACTGCCATTGGGTTTTTTAATCAATTCCAACCCATAGCTACCCCAGATGGGTTTCCAAGGTTGTGA
>NW_006921849.1:2579577-2581351 GCF_000298275.1 Orycteropus afer afer | reverse complement strand
AGATGTAATGCTGGAAGATGAGCCCCTCAGGTCGGAAGGCACTCAAAACACAACTGGGGAAGTGCTGCCTCCTCAGAGTAGAGTCAACTTAACGACATGGATGGTGTAAAGCTTTCAGGACCTCCATTTGCTGATAGCGCATGACTCAAAATGGGAAGAAATAGCTGCCAATACGCATTAATAATTGGAATGTGGAATGTACAAAGTATCAATCTAGGAAAATTGGAAGTTATCAAATATGAAATGGAACAGATAAAGATAAATATCCTAGGCATTAGTGAGCTGAAAGGGACTGGTTTTGGCCATTTGAAATTGAAAAATCAAATGGTCTACTATGCCAGAAATGACAAATTGAAGAGGAAGGACGTGGCATAAATTGTCACAAAAAGTGTTTCAAGAGCTATCCTGAAGTACAATGCTACCAGTGACAGGATAATATCCATACACCTACAAGGAAGACCAGTTAATACTACTACTATTCAAATTTACGCACCAACCACCAAAGCCAAAGATGAGGAAACTGAAGATTTTTACCAACTTCTGTAGACTGAAATTGACCAGACATACAATCAAGATGTATTAATTACTAGTGATTGGAATGCAAAAGTTGGAAACAAAGAAGAATCACCAGCAGTTAGAAAATATGGCCTTGGTGATAGAAATGATGATGGAGATCACATGATAGAATTTTCCAGGACCAACAACTTATTCATGACAAATATCTTTTTCAACAACATAAACAGCTATACATGTGGACGTCACCAGATGGCATACACAGGAATCAGATCAATTACATCTGTGGATAGAGGCAAAGGAGAAGCTCAATATCTTCAGCCAAAGCAAGGCGAGGAGCTGACTGTGGAACAGACCATCAACTGCTCATACGCAAGTACAACTTGAAGCTGAAGACAATTAAAACATGTCCACAAGAGCCAAAATATGACCTCGATTATATCCCACCTAAATTTATTTAGAGACCATCTGAAGAATAGATCTGACACACTAAACACCAATGACTGAAAACCCAACAAACTGTGGGATAACATCAAGAACATTGTACATGGAGAAAACAAAAGTCATTAACAAGACAAGAAAGGAAGAAAAGACCAAAATGGATCTCAGAAGAGGCTCAGAAATTTGCTCTTGAATGGAGAGTAGCTAAAGCAAATGGAAGAAATGACAAGATATAAAAGCTGAAGATTTCAAAGAGCTGCTTGAGAAGACAAAGTTAACTATTACAATGAAATGTGCAAAGACCTGGAATTAGAAAGCTGAAAGGCAAGAACATGCTGAAAGAACTGAAGCAAAACATTGAATGATGCAGGAAGCATCAAGAGATGGAAAGAACACACAGAGTCAGTGTACCAAAAAGAATTGGTCAATGTTCATCTATTTCAGGATGATATGACATAATGTCAATAACTAATGGTAATGAAGGAAGAAGTCAAAGCTGAACTGAAGGAATTGGCAAAAAACGAGGCCCCAGGAATTGACGGAATACCTATTGAGATGTTTCAATAAACAGATGCCATGCTGGAGGGACTTACTCATCTATGCCAAGAGATTTGGAAGACAGCTACCTGGCCAACTGACTGGAAGAGATCCATATTTGCACCCATTCCAAAGAAAGGTGATCCAGCAGAATGTGGAAATTATTGAACAATATCATTAATATCGCATGTAAGGAAAATCTTGCTGAAGATAATTCAAAATCGGTTGCAGTAGCGTATTGACAGAGAACTTCCAGAGGTGCAAGCTGGATTCAGAAGAGGAC
>NW_006921849.1:2563277-2575380 GCF_000298275.1 Orycteropus afer afer | reverse complement strand
ATGACTTGAAGTACTTAGTGATGAAGACTAAAGACTACAGTCTGCAGTATGAATTACACCTCAACATAAAGAAAATGAAAATCCTCACAAGTGGACTGATAAGCAGCATCACAATAAGTAGAGAAAAGATTGAAATTGTCAAAGACAACTTGGTTCCATGATCAACACCAATGGAAGCAGTAGTCAAGACATCAAATGACATATTGCACTGGGCACATCTGCTGCAAGAAACCTCTTTGAAGTGTGAAGAGCAAAGATGTCTCTTTGAAGACAAAGGTGCGCCTGACCCAAGCCATGGTATTTTCAATCATCTCATATGTATGTGGGAGCTAGAAAATGAATAAAGAAGACCAAAGAAGAAGAGTTGATGCTTTTGAGTTGTGGTGTTGGTGAAGAATACTGAAAATACCATGGACTGCCAGAGGAACTAACTGATCTGTCCTGGAAGAAGTGCAGCCAGAATGTTCCTTAGAAGCAAGAATGGCCAGATTTCGTCTCACCTATTTTGGCCATGTTGTCAGAAGGGACCATTCCCTGGAGAAGGATATCATGCTTGGAGGGTCAATGAGAAAGGACAAGGCCCTCAATGAGATGGACTGACACAGTGGCTGCAATGATGGGCTCAGGTATAGCAAGGATTGTGAGGCTGGCACAGGACCGGGCAGTGTTTCATTCTGTTGTACATAGGGTTGTTATGAGTCAGAGCTGACTTGACAGCACCTAACAACAACAATCACAAAGACAGAGATTACTTTTATCTCTCATGGTCCAAGCATGGGGCTTTGCACAAAATAGGTGCTAAATCCAATTCCTTGGATTGGAGTGAGGAACATTACCTGGAAGAGAGCAGTTCTCACCCTTGTTGCTGATCTCTCTCTGGAAATGACTGTGTTTTGGTTTTGTTTCCTACTTTCTATGCACATTTCTACTGTATTTTTCCCCAAAACATACCTCTTCAACCAGGCTGAGCAAATCTGTTTTCATAACATTGTTCACATTTTGAAGTTCTCTATCCACAGCAGGGAGCTGCAAATTTATAAAATAAAATATAAGGCAAGGGAGCATCCCCAAAATCATTCCTCATAAATTCTTCACATATTCAAGTCTTGTCGCTCAATTTTATTTTGAGCACTATCATTTGGGGTAAACTAACCAACCAACCCACTGCCATCGAGTTGACTCCAACCCACAGCAACCCTATAGGACAGAGCACAACTGTCCCATAGGGTTTCCAAGGCTGTAAATCTTGACAGATGCAGACTGCCACATCTTTGTCCTGTGGGAGAGGCTGGTGGATTCAAACTGCTGACCTTTTGGTTAGCAGCCCAAGGCTTTAGCCACAGCATCACCGGAGCTCAAAATGACCCCCACAAGTGCTAGTTCTTAGATGTCTGGGAGTCGGCTGATGGAATCAGCTAAAACTGAGGTAAAGAAATTTAACGGGAATGTATTAATGTGTGATCTCAGAATTTCAAGGACTGAATATAGATACTAACTTGCCCTTCCAAAAGCACTTTGCAAAGAAATAGTCATCAGTTATGTGGGTGAGTGGTTAGGAATAAAGTCTCCATCTACATCATTATACATGGATTTCAAGAACTTTGCCTGTTACAGAGATCTGGTGGTGCAGCAGATAAGGCATCTGGCTGCTAACCAGAAGGTCAGCAGTTCAAACCCACCAGCCACTGTGCAGAAGGAAGATGGGGCGATCTACTTCTGTAAAGATTTACAGCCTCAGAAACCCAATGGGGATCACTGTGAGTTGGAGTCGACTCAATGGCGGTGAGTTTGGTTGGTTTTTTGGTTTTTTTTTTTCTGGTTTATCTCTTACCAATATTGAGACAAATATCCCATGTCTCCTGACATCATGTATCAGGCAGGACATGCTATCATGACTATTATGTCTCTGACAAACATGCATAACTGAACTCTAATCATGATGGGTGTCTATTAAAATAAATGGCCTGGAAACCCCGTCCCACTGCCATCAAGTGGATTCTGACTCAGAGCTGCCCCAGAGGACAGAGTAGAACTGCCCCATAAGGTTTCCATGGTTGCAGATCTTCTTCAGAAATGTCAGTGTCACCAAGGAAAAAGACTGACACAATGATCCAGAATTACAGAGGCTAACGAGACATGACAACCAAAGGCAACGGAGACCCTGCGTTGACCTTGACTGGGGAAAGAAAAACAGCTGTAAAAACATTCTTAGAAAACTGGCAAAATCTGAATAGGAGCTGGGACTGAGTGGTTGAACTGGGTCCATGTTGCACATCCTGACGGACGACCATGTGTTGGCTGTGGAAGGTCAGGGACCGCACTGAAATATTTGGAAGGGAGGATGTAAAGAGACATGACATCTGCCACTTACTCCTAAATGGTTAAGAAAAGGGCAAAATGGAGTTTATTTCATGCATATATACCTAAAATAATGTGGATAGATATATGATGATGCATGATGGATGGGAGGATGGACAGATAAAATGATAAGCCAATGCGTAAAATGCTGACAATTGGGGAATCTGGGTGGGGAATGGGCTTCTTGTACTAACCTGGCAACTTTTCTGTGTGTCTGAAAGTAAATCAAAATAAACGTTACCCCCAAAGGACTCCATCTTAAATAACTTAAACACAGGTTTCAGTCCCATGTTCTAAAATGCAGTCCAGTGTCTCCCCAGGGTGGGTCTGGAAGACACGCAGTCACAGGCAGTGAATGTGAAGTGCTTGAATAAAACCATCACATGAAACGTGAAAGTGAAAAAACAATGTCTATCTATATTGCCATTTTTTATAAAATGTGATAATGTATGTATACAATGAAATTAGTAAGTTAAACACCATGAATAGATGTGAAAATTTTATCTATATGCTCAAAAAAAAAAAAAAAAAAAAAAAAAAAAAAAAAAAAAAAAAAAAAAAACCAAAACAAACTCACTGCCATTGAGTCAATTCCAACTCATGGTGACCCCCATTGGGTTTCCAAGGCAATAAATCTTTACGGAAATAGATCGCCCAGCCTTGCTTCCATGGAATGGCTGGTGGGTTTGAACCACCAACCTTCTAGTTAGCAGTCAGATGTCTTAGGCACCAGAGGTGAGATGTTGGCAAACCAGATGATGGATCCAGAGCTCGAGACCAGAATATATATACTCAGACCTGTATGTGTGCAAGTAGCCCCCAATTTTTTCTGTTAATCTTTTCTTTGTGGAATGGAATTGCCTTGAATTGGGGCTTTGTGGTTGCTGCCAGCAAGGTGGCTCCGACCCATGGTGACCTTACATACAACAGAACGAAATCCTGCCGGGCCCTCCACTCTCTCCATGATATTTGGGATCTTTGAGCACATTAGGGTTAATATTCTAATGCATTATGTACCTACATCTTGACCTTTAAAGGTATACAAAAATGCACTCTGCTTGCTTCTAGCTCCTTAAAGCTCACTTCCTTCTGATGTTTTTCATCAAACTGCAGAGAACTCCCTGGAAGACACTCACATTCCTTCCCATCTCCTCCGATAGCCAATCCATGGCTGTGACTGAATGACCTGGAAGGCTGACAGGGACCCCAGGTCACTGCTCTCCACCCCAAGCCACTGTGCTCCCCACAGGATCACCCACACTCCGCCCTACCAAGCTGTCCTGATGATGCATGGCTTAGCAGGGGCCACATCCCCTCACCTGATTAAAGCTCATGTTGCTATCCAGCTGGCTGAGAGACTTCAGGATGCTGTTGCAGCTGGCAGTCATCCACTTTTCAGTGCACGTGGAGCTATTGAGGGACTTCTCCAAGTTGGTCTTGATGGTGCTCAGGTTGGCGTTCAACACTACAATCCCATTCTTCATTTCCTCCAAGGCACTGTTCATATTCTCCAGCGCCAACTTGCTCTCGCTGATGTCTGTAGGAATAAAACATGCTCAGAACTGAGGCACTCACTGGGCTGGCCATGGCAGAAAATCCCTTCTCAGGTACAAAAGTGGTCCAAAGGAGCATGAGATGAACTTGTGTGTGACCTTGGGAGGTACCGGGGAAGTCTGCTATGAGAGGCAATTTGCAGAGCAGTTTGGGAGGGACACAAACAGCCTTGTAATCCTGGCAGCTACTCCCACCAACTCAGCATCCCACCAGGGTCACTTGCAAGCAAGGAGCAGGCCGTGAGCGCCAACCTCAGGAATGCAATACCTCGGAGTGGCCTTAACTGGCCAGCCAAGGGACAGCAATAGCCAGAAAAGGTGCCATGGCTGTAGCATCCACCAACCTTAAAGAGGTCATTCCAGGCAAGCTAGCAACTTCAAGCCCAAGCAGTTTCAATCTGCAAATACATTCCTTACACCCAGAGATGGATTGTTGTTGTTGTTGTTATGTGCCGTCAAGTCAGACCCGACTCTCATAGCAACCCTTCCTTGGGTTTCCAAGGCAGTATCACTAGGGAAGTAGATTGCCCAACCTTCCTTCCAAGGAGTGGCTGGTGGGTTTGAACCACCAGCCTCCTGGTTAGCAGTCAAGTGCCTTAGGCACTGTGCTACCAGAGATGGATTAGCTAAGAATTTTCAGAGAGCTGGAATTCATTACAGGGAAACAGTCAAGGGCACATTTGCCATTCCAGCACGTTTCTGTGCAGATCTCAATTCTGTTACCTACTGTGTAACTGGAAGTAGAGTCTGGCACCTCTCTGCACCAACTTACTGCTGTTAAAATGATAGCACTACCACCACACTCATCACATCATGTGGGGATTAAATCAACCAGATGGAAGGCCTTGGTGGTAGTGAGTCCAACTACTTTAAGTCAGCAGCCACCAGCCTCACACACGTTCTGGAACTAGGAGCTAACAGCAGTCGTTGCTCTCCTGATTTCTCCGGGAGCAGAACTGTACATTCTGTCTAGGAAGGTTGTTGTTAGGTGCCATCGAGTCATTTCCGACTCATAGCTACCCCATGCACAGCAGAACGAAACACTGCCTGATCCCGCGCCAGCTCCATGATCCCTGCTATACTTGAGCCCATCGTCGCAGCCACTATGTCAATCCATCTCATTGAAGGCCTTTCCCTCTTTCATCGACCCTCCACCCTACCACGCATGACATCCTTCTCCAGGGAATGGTCCCTTCTGACAACATGACCAAAGTAGGTGAGACAAAGTCTGGCCATTCTGGCTTCCAAGGAGCATTTCCGCTGCACTTCCTCCAGGACAGATGTGTTACTTCTTTTAGCAGTCCATGGTACTTTCAGCATTCTTCGCCAGCACAACTCAAAAGCATCAACTCTTCTTCAGTCTTCCTTATTCACTGTCCAGCTCTCACCTGCATATGAGGTGATTGAAAATATCATGGCTTATGTCTGGTACACCTTAGGAAGGTAGCGAACAACAATTCTGTCCACCAGCAGCTTAAAGCCACGGCAGTAAGACACGAGGAGTTTAAAGTAGGGGCATTTCCTCCTCCTCCAAGCACTTAACACTTCCTGCTCAGGTCTTCTCTGCTCCGCACTTCACAGAGCGATGGTAATCCACCATGCACAATGGCTTCTGCAAGTATGAATGTGTATGTGCTCCAATAATTTCTTTTAGAAGAATCACCAAGAGGCTGGTCCCCAGGAGGCAGAGGTTAAAGGTGTCTCAAATGTCCAGCTTTTCCAAACTGCTGCCCACTCCATCATCTCTAACATCAACTCCTCCTCCTCCTCCCCTCAGTACTCTCCCTCCAGTCTTGTCATTGTTGTTATGTGCTGTCAAGTCAGACCCGACTCATAGCGACCCCTCCTTGGGTTTCCGAGGCAGTATTACTACGGAAGTAGATTGCTCAACCTTCTTTCCAAGAAGTGGTTGGTGGGTTTGAACGGCCAGCCTTATGGTTAGCAGTTAAGTGCCTTAGGCACTATGCTACCAGAACTCCTCCCTCCTGTCTTAGGGTTCTGTATTGTGCTGTAACGTCTCACAGAACTCAGAAACTGCCAAGGAAATGGCTCATGTGTGGTGGAGGCTGGCAAATCCCAAATCTGTTGCTCAAGCCTCACCCTGGAGGATGCTTCCTTGCTCACATGCTCACAGGAGCTGATGAACCCCAACAGGCAGGTCAGATCACTGGCTGCTGTCTCAAGTCCCAAGAACCAGGGGTGAGATGTTGACAAACTAGATGATGGATCCAGAGCAAGAGAGTGAACTTCGCCAGAACATTCACATCATGCCCTCCAGGGAACTGAGGGGGAGACTTCAGTCGCACAGCAAGGGGGGCCTCAAGATACAGCCCACCCTAATCCTGCCTCACCGACACCAACAGACAACTCACCCCAAAATGGGACTGTAACTACAGGCACAGAGGCTAGCCTTTACAATATATCACAAAATTGAGGACTATGACTGTTGTTGTTGTTGTTGTTATGTGCCATCGAGTCAGCCCCGACTCATAGTGACCACTCCTTGGGTTTCCGAGGCAGTATCACTACGGAAGTAGGATTGCCCAACCTTCCTTCCAAGGAGTGGCTGGTGGGTTTGAACCTCCAGCTGTCTGGTTAGCAGGCAAGTGTCTTAGCCACTATGCTACCAGAGCTACCAGGACCATATTAAGCAATGCACTGCCCTGCTGTATGAATGTCCTTGAAGACTCCCTTCCCTGGGTTTCCACCCATCTCTGGAAACCACAGAAAACTTGGGCTAAAACAATTTATGTATATATATGTAAACATATATATATATATATATATATACATATATGTGTATGTGTATGTGTATGTGTATAGGGAGCTCTGGTGGCATAGTGCTTACGGCATTTGACTGCTAACCAGAAGGCTGGTGGTTAAGGCTGGTGGTTTAAACCCACCAGCCACTCCTAGGAAGGAAGGATGGGCAATCTACTTCCATAGTGATACTGCTTCGGAAACCCAAGGAGGGGTCACTATGAGTCGGATCCGACTTGACGGCAGTAAGTTATGTACGTTCTTGTTTTTGTTAGTTACTGTCCAGTGAGCTCCAACTCAGTGACCTTATGGATAACTGAACAAAATGGTGCCTGGTCTTGCACCATCTTCATAATTGTTAGTATGTTTCAGTTCATTGTTGTACCCGTATATGTCTACACTTAACTGACACGTGTGTGTGTATGTGCACATATATAAGGTTTCCTAAGGTTGGGCAATCTACTTCCGTAGTGACACCACCTCAGAAACCCAAGGACGGGTTGCTATGAGTTGGATCCGACTCCATGGCAGTGGGTTTGGTGTTTGGTTTTTAGGTAGAGCAAATGGTTTGCACACGACTACTAACCTGAAGGTTGGCAGTCCGAACCTACCTACTGGCAGTGCAGAATAAAGCTCTGGTGGTCTGCTTCTTTAAAGACCAATCAAGCAAACCCTACGGAGTTCCATTCTACACTGTAACATACAAGGTCACCTCATGTGACAGCAACAGGTTTTATATAGACACATGTACACAGCCATATGTGTGTGTGTGTGTGTGTGTGTGTGTTGTGTATAAAAGCTTCCCTGTTATGTAATCATGAGAAAAGTAGCCTGAGCTCTCGTCCCAGGTCTTCCAGAACCTTGCTCTGGCACCTTCAGCAAACATTTCATCCTCTCGGGATCTCAGTCGCCTCAGCTGTGACTTAGGGAGCTGGCTGGTCGTCTCCCGGTTACTCAGAGGGCCTTAACTGGTTTGTGGGGCTGCTATCTGCTGTTCAGTCAGCCTTGGGCTTCTGGCGACACCATATGTAATGGGGCAAGCCCTCTGTGAATCATAGGTTTGTCACTGGCTGATTTCTCAGGAGTAGACTGCCAGGCCTGTCTTCCTAGGAGACGGTATCACACATGTTTTATCCAGGTGTGATGCGGTAACAGCAGTCCATGTCATCCAAGATAACACTGTCACCAGCCTTAGATGATTCACTGAGGGACCAGGGAAGGCCTCTAGGATTGGACTGCATCCAATGACCCCGGCCCCAAATTCTTGAAACAAAACAGAACAAAAAACAGTGAACGCTGATTCCAACCTCACGTGTTTCCGAGTAAAACACAGCTCCGTGGGGTTTCCAAGGCCATGATCTTTTGGAAGCACATCACCAGGCCTCTCTCTCGAGGGGGCTGTGGGTAGACTTGAACCGCCAACCTTTCGGTTAGTAGCTGAGGGCTAATTATTTGCAATACCCAGGGTCGCCCTGAACAGAACATCTTATGATCTGTTTTTTTTTTTTTAACCTTGAATTTTGGTTCAGTTACATCTTAAAAATATTTAGGACTATAATGGGCGCTCCTTATCCAAATGTCCTTCTGGGTCTCAGTTTCTCATCTCTCCCACCTCCCTCCCGAGATTATCAGCAAAGGACAAAGCCCGGTACCTGACTCCTACCAGGGCTCAGTAAACATCTACCACAGCACAGAAGAAACGAAGACCACAGCTGGAACGAGAAACCCGCCCGCCAGAAGACCCTGCTCAACACATCCCTACAGCACACATCTGAAGGCTGTGTGCTCTACCTCTAGTAGCCACTTCCACTTTGACTCCACGAAAGTTATTTTAAAGTCAGGAGTAAACAACGACAACAAAGAATGATGGATAACATAATAAACTGATGACCCAGGAAATGCATGTGCATTTAGGACTGTGGGTAATGTTCTCAGCCATGTCCCAGAAAGGCCTTGGAGGTCATGAAGATACATTTTTCAAAGGCTTCAAAGCATTTGATGCCTATAAAATATTTATTGGGTCATAACTCTGGAGTCATCCGTGCTTACCAAGAGCACATGCATTATGGATCTGAAGTAGGAACGATATTTATTCCTCAGATTCTCAATTTAATTAATTAACATTTCACCAGCCTGCAGCATAGTGCCCTTGTAGGTCCTAACCTGTAGCCCAGATATGATTTACACAAAAGAAAGATCCATTCTCTCCAAAGGCCACTGAAAACACACAAGACTGCAAATTTTTAAGCAAAAAACTTTGCTGAAGTCTTCTAGTAAACACATTTTAGGAAGCTATGGCCACACCAGAGGCTAAGCTTTAACCTATACAGGCTGACTTCAAAAATATGCATACCTTAAATAATAACACAGGAAAGACCAAAGAGAAAAATAACTTAAAAAAAAAAAATACATCTTTGATAATAATACAGCACTGACCAAAGAGGAAAATAAAAGTCTATTTCAATTGTCTCTGATCCAAACAGAATTATAGTTCAAATATTAGAAACTGTTGGAAGTTTGGGCAAAAATTAAAGGTACACGCCAGCCCCATCACATCATCTATATACTTTCATACAACCCTTCTATGGTTTTGGAGCTGGAAGGGATCTTGGAGGACCAAAATCCCAAATGCACTGACTCACGAGGGATCTGGGGGGCAGGGGTGCCTGGGATCATGTTGTGGTCACATCAGTACTTCACCCCCAGTTTCCTTTAAAGTGAGACCATGCTGCTTTCCTGTGCATGGCCCAGCTTCAGCCTCCATCTTAAAACCCCCACATGTACCTGCACACCATCTACTATGGTCCAGGTAGCACAAGCTTTATAGTTGGACCAGAGTCCTGACTCCCACCTCTACCAGCTACTCAATCCTATACAAGCCACGTTATCTCTTAGCCGCATTCACAATGGAAGGAGACCACTGCCCGACCCCGCACCACCCCCATGATTGGCTGTAATTGGACCTAATGGATCCACAGGGTTTTCACTGGCTGATTTCTGGAGATGGCCACCAGGACTGTCTTCCTAATTTGGGTTAGTCTGGGAGCTGCACGGCAAACTGTTGCACATCTCAGCAACACACAGGCCTCCACTGACGGCTGGGTGCTGGCTGCCATGAGGGGCACTGGCTGGGAATCAGACCCAGATCTTCTGTATGGAAGACGGGGTTCTACCACTAAACCACCATTACCCTTGAGGCCTAGAGGACAGCCCCAACACCACAGCTCCTGCCTTTTCCAGGCCCTCCCCAGGAACATCAAGTTGTAAGTTCTCATCATCTCGACTCAACGCGTATTTCCTGAGGCACCAGCAGCAGCATCACCAGGAATGTGCCAGAAAATCTAAAGTCTCAGGTCCACTCGAGCCCTCCTGGATCTGAAACTCTGGGGGTGAGGTCAGCAGGCTGTGTTCTACCCAGTCCTCTAGGCAACTCTGATGTGCTCCACAGTGGGAAGCGCTGACTGGCCCTCCCCAGGAAGCGGGCAGCTCTGTTCCCTGCCTGAGGCTGCCTCCTCATCACAGCTGTGAGGTGCCTTGGGCGCCTCTGAGTCAGCTCTGACTCACAACGACCCTCTGTAAAACAAAACAAAACCATGCCCAGTCCAGCACCACCTCGCAATTCTGTGCTATGCTTGAGCCCATCATTGCAGCCACTGTGTCAGTCCAACTCGTTGAGAATCTTCCCCTTTTTTGCTGACCCTCCACTTTACCAAGTATGACGTCCTTCTCCAGGGAATGGGCCCTTCTGACAACATGACCAAAGCAGGCGAGAACAAGTCTGGCCACTCGCTTCTAAGGAGCATTCAGCTGCATTTCTTCCAGGACAGGTTTGTTTGCTCTTCTGGCAGTCCATGGTACTTTCAGCATTCTTCACCAACATGACAATTCAAAGGCATCAACTCTTCTTCCCTCTTCCTTGTTCACTGTGCAGCTTTCACATGCATAGGAGGTGATTAAAAATACCATGACTTGGGTCAGGCACACCTTAGTGTTCAAAGTGACATCTTTGGTCCTCAATACTTTTAAGAGGTCTTTTGCAGAAGATTTGCCCAGTGCAATACGATATCTTATTTCTTGACTTCTGCTTCCATGGGTGTTGATTGTGGATCCAAGTAAAATGAAATCTCTGACAACTTCAATCTTTTCTCCAATTACTGTGATGTTGCTTATTGGTCTACTTGTGAGGATTTCTGTTTTCTATATGTTGAGGTGTAATCCATACAGAAGACTGTACTTTTTGATCATCATCAGTAAGTATTTCAAGTCATCTTCATTTTCAGCAAGGAAAGTTGTGTTGTCTGAATACTGCAAGCATTTAATGAGACTTCCTCCAATCCTGATGCCACGTTCTTCTCCATACTGTCCAGCTTCTCTGATTATTTGCTCAGCATACAGGTTGAATAAATATGGTGAAAGGATACAATCCTGACACACACTTTTCCTGATTTTAAACCATGCAGTATCCCCTTGTTCTGTTCAAATGACAGGCTCTTAGTGTATGTACAGTTTCCTCATGACCACAATTAATTGCTCTGGAATTCTCATTCTTCATAATGTTATCCATAATTTGTTATGATCCATACAGTCAGATGCCTTTGCATAGTCAATAAAACAGAGATAAACATTTTTCTCATATTCTTTGCTTTCAGCCCAAATCCATCTGATATCAGCCATGTCAGATGGATCAATGAAGCTGACTTAGGTGTTGGCTATTATGACAGAGGCCAAGTCTGCTGTCACTTCTCTGTTTGGTTTTACCATCTGATATAAGGAGCCACAGGAGTCAGGGCCATTCTCCTTCATGTGACATGTACACACATCACTCATGCCTGGAGCCACCCCAGCCACCTCGACCACACTGCCACCCTGAGTACAGCAGAAAGGAAAAGGAAAACAAGGGGCTACTTGGCCCTTCGATTACCAACCTTGGATCTGCCTTATCTCCATGTATCTTCTCATGTGTGATGACACATTTCCTATTGTTCAAGACACTTAAAGGATCAATGGCATTGATATCACCTCAATGTCACCTTCCAATGACCTCAAATTATATTTTATATCATTTGTCTCCAAAAATTATGAAAATATTTTTATTTTTCATTTACATAGGTAGAGAGAAAGCAACAGGTATCCATAGAGCACACTGAGGGCAAGTTAGAACACCAACAAGATAAACAAATACCAACAGACATCAAAATCAAAATGCCCGTAAGCTTCAAGTCTAACAATCAGTTGTCTAGTAACTAAGGCTAGACTATGAACAGATGCAGCCTATGTACAGTTTATAACCAGTGAAGTTATAGCATTCTAATTTAGAGATGAAATGTAAGAGTTGTAGATGTTAAGGTTATCCATTCATTTATTCATTCAAGAAATAACCCGCTCCCGGCCAGGCATGGTGTGACTTGCCCCAGTGCTGTCATGTCCATGCC
>NW_006921849.1:2539497-2547728 GCF_000298275.1 Orycteropus afer afer | reverse complement strand
ACCTCTTAAGTGTTTCAAAGCAAAGACGTTACTTTGAGGACTAAGGTGCACCTGACCCAAACCATGATATTTTCAGTTGCTTCATATGCTTGCAAAAGCTGGACAATGAACAAGGAAGACAGAAGAAGAATTGATGCCTTTGAATTATAGCACTGGCAGAGAATACAGAATATACCATAGACTGTGAGAACAGTGAGCAAATCTCTCTTAAAAGTAGTGCAGCCAGAATGCTTAGGAGGGAGGCTTGTGAGACTTTGTCTCATTTACCTTGGACATGTTATAAGGAGGGACCAGTCCCTGGAGGAGGACATCATGCTCATAAAGTAGGTCAGCAAAAAAGAGGAAGACCCTCAACGAGACGGATTGACACAGTGGCTACAACAATGGGTTCAAACATCGGAATGACTGAGGATGGCATAGGAGTGGGCACTGTTTCCTTGTGTTATACACAGGGTTGCTATGAGTTGGAATTGCCTTGATGGCACCTCACAACAGCAGAAATTAGGAGGTGGTGGTTGTTGTTGTTATGTGCCGTCGAGTCGGCCCCGACTCATAGTGACCCCTCCTTGGGTTTCCAAGGCAGTATCACTACGGAAGTAGATTGCCCAACATTCAGAGAGAATGTGGGTGTGACCGAAGGTTACAGAGGAGAGGACAGTGAATGTTGGTTTGCCAGGTAAGTAAGAAAAGGTGGGGAAGATTTCTGTGGTATTTCAGGGAAAGAAAGCTCACACAGTACAGAGATATCGGGGAGAATGCGACCTCCAGGGACCTCCAATACAATGAACCTGGTGATTTAGGGTCTGGAATGGAAGGCAGGAAGTGAGGCTGTATGATGTAGGGGCCAGGTATGGAGGGAACCCAGGGGAAAGCCTCACGGTGGCCAGGACAGGAAGGCAGGAGATAGGGGCCTTCACAACAACCTCCCTTCTTGGGGTCGCACTTTCCTTTCCTGGGAAGGAGATGGTCGGTGATAAGGGGCATGGTGTCTGGAGACGTCTGAGCCATCACCAGTGGAGGACACACCTTTGGGCTGCAGTGGACCCCCTGCAAGGTCAAAGGGAAGGGCTGGGGAAGGGCCTTTCAACAGCCCCATCTTCCCAACCTGACCTAGTCTGTATGTCATCCTGTTTTTGTACGTTTCTTTGAATCACTGAGCTGCAAGGAGGGAAGAGTGCCAAAAGGAATGGATGTAATTTTCCAACTTCTCCCAAGTCCCTCTTCATAATCTATTTTATCAGGACTAATAGTCCATGAAAGTGAAACTCAAATTGGCAAAATGACAAGTATTTGGCATAGATGAAATTGACCTCTCCATCAAGTACCCCAGCACAGACATTTTCTCAACACTTGGAAGGGCCTAGAAGTTCTTTTTTCATTGCTACTGAAAATAAAATTTATTAAAATCTGCTCACTTAACACCACTGTGTATGGCTGGTTTAAGATCTATACATATATTCCTAATTTCTAGAACTTGTTCTTTTAGGGGGAAAGGAAAGAGTGATCAATAAACCTCTACAGCCCTAATAGTACCCACATCTGTATGGTACTCATCTTCTATACCAAGGTCACAAAATGTTTTCTATAAAGGGTTAAACAAAAGCCACTGCCATAGAGGCACTTCCAACTCACAGCCCCCACAGGTTTTCCAAGGCTGTAAGTCTTTATGAAGCAGACTGCCACATTTTTCTCCCACAGACACAGAACAGCTGTCGGGTTCGAATCGCTAACCTTTCGGTTAGCAGTGGAGTCCTTTAACCACTATGCCGCATCGAGGGCTAGATGATGAATATTTTATGCTTTGCAGGCCTACGGTCTCTGCCATAGCCTCTCAACTCTGCCACCACAGAGTGAAAGCCGACTTAGATGATACCCAAGCAAATGAGCACAGGTGTGTTCCAATAAAACTTTATTTACAAAAACAACTGCAGATCCCTGTCACATTCTGCCATTGCTGTTCCAAATCACTTTTGGACCATCAGTATTTTATGCTTTGCAGGCCTACACTATGGTCACAGTATAAAACACTATGACACAGTGCTTTCCTGACCTGTTCATATAGTCATGCACTGTAGATCCCAGCCCCTCACTATCTGGAAAAGCAGGAAAAGGGGGCGTGAACCCAGAAAGCCCAGGGCCTGTGGGGTGGGAACTCTCTCTCTCAGGCATTTCTTCCACACTGCTTACCTACTGCCATGTCTTTGATGTCATCAAGAACTGCAATCACCCTACGTCTTACTTCGTTCTGAATTCCTTCTCCTAGAAATGATTTAATATCTAGATTCAAAGAAACATAAGCGAATGTGAGGGGAGGGTCCATTTATTTCTTCACCTCTTAGCACCCATTCACTTCACACCACAGCATTTCCACCTCAGAGCCATTCTTGCCTCTCCTGCCATGAAACCCCATTTCCCCTTCTAGATCCGCTGCAAGTGTTCATTCTTGGGTGGAGCTTCCTCCACACTCTTCCAAATCTCCATGGTGGCCCAATGAGAAATGACTCACCACAGACTGGGGAGTCACTTGAACTAGGATTATAGCTTTTTACCATTTTGAACCTAACTGCCTCTACCCCTAATGTCTTCAGCTAGAAAACAAAACCAACTACTGTTGCATCAACTCTGACTCATGCTGACTTTGTGGGTGTCAGAGTAGAACTGTGCCCCATAGGGTTTTCAGGGGCTTCTATTTTGGCTGTCATATTGCCAGCTGTCTTTTCTGAAGAGCCTCTGGACCGGCTCAAATGTCCAACCTTCAGTTAGGAGCTGAACGCTTTACTGCTTGCACCATGCAGGGACTTCAATCCTTAGACCAGGGTTTCCCAACCTTGGTTCTGTTGACATTTTGGCACATACTGTGGGAGCCGTCCTGAGTATTATGGGATGTTTACCAGCATCCTTGGCCTCTACCAACAGATGCCAGTTGCACACAGCCCCAGTTTTGATAATTAAAAATGTCTGCAGACATTGCCAAATGGTGCCTGGGGTGCAGAGTTCCCCAGCATCCTGGCTGAGAACCACTGAGCTAGGCATGTGAGCTTCCTATGGGCATGAGTGAAGGAGGCTCTCCCCGTCCTCCATTCCTGAAGGTCACAGGATTCTCTGAGCCAGCCCGATTGTCTTTGACTGCGGACCCAAGAGAGAACATTTCCTCTCTCACATGGGAAATGAAGAACAAGTGCTTGTGACAAACCAACACCGTCTTACAATGAACGCTAGTGTTTAATCATTGAGAAGCAAGATGCCATTTGTCCACAGCTCCAGGAATTTTGTTTTTTCTATTTATCCTCCAATTTTATGCATATACTGTTGAAAGAGTGTGCTTCCCTTCTCTGTTGCTATGGGTGATGATTTATGTTTCTATGTTATGGGCGATGGCCATGGTAGGTGTTAAGCAAAACAAACAAACAAACATTGGACTTCTAACCATGAACTTTACTCACTGTCCAGATCCAAGAATGCTTTTTCCTTAGTGGTGTTGTACTGGCTCAATATATACTTCATTTGCTTTAAAAAGAAAAAAAAATAATAATAATAATAAATGACATTTCCCCTTCAAAGACCTTATCCTGAATCCAAAATACAGAACATTTAAGAAAACAGTAATCATAACCAGCAGGTCCATAGGGGGGTGTTTACACTTTCTGACAGAGTCCTCAACACTCCAAAGCTTGTTGCCTTAAAACATGACTTATTACTTCTCATGATTCTGGGGCCTGGCTGTGGGGATGTCTGGTTGGGACCCACAAGGTTGGCGCAGATTGGGCCTCTCACTCTACATAACTTCTCACCTTCCAAGCTAGCCTGGACATTTTCACACGGTGGTCCTACAGTTTCTAGCAAGAAGATAATAAAAGTGGGTGCCACAAAGTCTCCAGAAGCCTAGGTTTAAAACTAGTACAAGGTCACGTCCACTGCACTCTATTGGTCAAAGCAAGTCAGGTGCAGTCCAGTTTCAAGGGGCTAGGGAACAGAGTCACCTCTTGATGGAGGGAACTACGAGGAATCTATGTCCATTTGCAATCTACCACACCCAAACACTGAACCGGCCTCAAAGGTAATCTACTGAACTGGACCCATTTTATTCAGCGGCCATCATTGAACTGGGCCTCAGAAAAGGCTGCTTTCTCTCCTGACTACTGTGTCTTACAACCTGGTTCCCACATCCTCTGCAACACAAGATGCTACCATTTTTATATAGCTACCACCATTTTCCTTGATGAAATGCCTGTCATTGTTTAAATGTTCATTTCTCCAAAAACTATAGTAAGATGGGTGTGTTTTCTGGGTGGCAGTGCATCAACTCTGACTCACCACAACCCTCCAGGACAGAGTAGAACTGCCCCAGATGGTTTCCTAGGCTGTCATCTTCATGGGAGCACATCATCAGGTGTTTCTCTCACAGAGCCACCAAGTAGGTTCAAACCACCGACTTTTGGGTCAGCTGCTAAGCATTTAACCATTGTGCTACCTGGGCTCCTCGGAGTTAAGATTAAACATCTCTTTGTATTTTTAGTGCCTAAGGCACTTTACTGCTAACCAAAAGGCTGGTAGCTCAAACCCACCAGTCACTCCTTGGAAGGAAGGTTGGGCAATCTACTTCCATAGTGATACCGCCTCGGAAACCCAAAGTGGAGTCACTATGTGTCAGATCCGACTCGACGGCAAACAACAACATTTCTCCTGTAAATTGACTATTCACATTTTCTGCCCAGTTTTCAACTGATTTATTCCAGCTTTCATATATTTCCAACCTGGTCAATTTCCACAAAAGTGGGAACAACTTACTATCCTTCCAAGGTTATGAAAGGAATCACACACTTCTTCACCAGCCATGGGTGCTGTCTGGCTATTAACCTTTTGCCAACTTTTGAAAAAAAAAAGAACAAACAAAAATCTTTCCTTAGCAGTCTTTAGAAGGACATATGCAAGAAGTATTTTAAGTTTTTATTTACAGATTGGAAAGTTAAAACATATCTCTCTGTGAACAGGCTTACAAAGTAAGCTATTTTTATTTTCAATATTTAAAAATATCTTCGGTATTTTTTCTCTTTCATTTCCAATAACCGAAAAAAAAACAAAAAAACAAACCCTAGTATAATATTTAATGTTCCTATAGTTCTTAGGAAGTAATGTGAGGAGCTCATAGATTCCTGCAGCTGTCTATTAGTGAATCCACTAGGACGGTGTCCTCCTCCCCAGGCTGGTACCCATGAGATCAGCATCATCTACTTGGGCTGGTTCCTAGGAGCCCACACACTGGCTGGTTGGCTGTTTTTTTTTTTTGTTTTTTTTTTTTAACGTTCTGAATAGGTAACCAACCGATCCACCCGGTCTGGAATACAAAAAAATGGTGTCCTCCCATCCCTACCCTCCAGCCATCCGCTTCCCTTTCCCAAAAGATAACTTCTGTGTGCATGTGTTTGTTTGCCCTTTCCAAACAATTTTACACACACAAACATATATTAGCAAACGGGTGTTGTAATGCAGAAAGGTTACTGGAATTTTCATTGCAAAAGTAACCTCATTGAAACAGTGGGGAGTTAACTACACAGGCAGTCCCCAGGTTACAAATGTCCAACTTACATGCAACTCATAGTTACGTACCATACCCCGTAAAATCTGTTAAAAATTCGAGGTACATACAATGGTTTGTGATAACAAACAGGCAGTGCTTTGTGATGCTCATCAAAACATTATTATTCTTATTACTGTATTATTATGTTAAAGGTGTTTTTAGAGTAGCCAGTGGTGTTTCTTCAGTGTTTTTGTTATGCACAGACAGGTACCCTATTGTGCTAGTTAAAGTTATATGCCAACTTGGCTGGGCCTGGTTTTGAGTGGCTGGGCCTCTGGATGTAGTTACTCCCCATGGTGGGACTGGTCATCAAATCCATGGTGGAATCTACTGGAGCAGCCAATAACTGCCTTACGGATATGATCTGCTTCCTGTATGTAAGGAGAAGCTTTAGGAACGGTCTCCAGCTACGGTACACTTGAACCCTGCATGTAGCCAAGTTGTTGTCCAGCAGCCTGCCATAATGTCTGCTGATCTTGGGACTGCTGGTGGAACTTGAATCTATGGCCTGCCGCATGGTTTGGTAATACTGAGACTGTGCCATTTTACTTGATGACCTTGGGCTTGTCAGTCTCAGCAGCCAGCAGCTGCCTGAGTAAAGAGATGTCTCTAGCTTCAGTGGGTTGGGAGCAAGAGGCAGAACTGAAGCCCAAGGTCAAGGGGCCTTTACCCAGCCCCTAGAGCTTGGCACTTGGAACTCAGACTTCTAGCCTCCAAAACTGTAAGAGAATAAACTGCTGTGTGTGAAGGCCATCCCACCTGTGGTATTTCTGTTAGAGCAGCAAAAAGTAATCAAAGCACGCACGTACTAACGTATACCTAACAGTTTACCCACTGACGTTAGACACGAACTGGACCTAACAGTTTACCCGCTGACGTTAGACACGAACTGCACCTAACTATTGCAACTTGACATACAAACTGGACTTAAAGACGGGCACCCAAAAAACAAAAACTTGCACCAGTTTCCTGGAGTTCTCGAAGGTCTAAGTGAGATTTCAAATAAATACAGGGGCTATGAAAAGTCAGAAGGGCAGCATGGGATGTGCAGGCTGTGGTTTTTACCGCTGGAGTCCCATTCAGGAACACTCGTAAGTCTTTGAAATTGCTGTCTGCTAGTTTCCGAGACTGTCTGATCTGGGTCCTGAGGTAGTGGTTTGCCACAAAACCATAGATGACACCAATGCTGTAGGAAGAGGAACGGAAAAGAAGAGAATTTACCATGTGTTCTGTGGTCGGCCACCCAGGTGGAAGAGAGCAGGAGACAGGGAGCGTCACCTCAGTCAAGTGCCACCAGGGATTCCTGAGCTTGGTCCCAAGGTCTCCCATCCTGCTGTCCCCCACTACAGCAGCCCCACTAATATCCTACAGTAGACCTACCACCAAAATGTGGACCAGGAATATGACAATCCTCTCAGAGAAGACAAACATCCAGTAAGAGAAATTTGTCCCCGGGTAGTGCAAACAGTTAAGATGCCGAGCCGCTAACCAGAAGGTTGGAGGTTCAGTTCAAGCCCATCTAAATCTGCCTCAGAAAAAAGGCCTAGTGATCTATTTCCAAACACTGAGCCCCAGAAAACCCTACGGAGCACAGTTCTCCTCTCACACATGCAGGACTGCCATGAGTCAGAACTGACTCCATGGCAACTGGTTATTATGTTAGTTATGAATCTCATAAATACAACAATAGTCACAAGAACTTGTGCGTGGAGTAGAAATTGCAAAGGTTATTAGGCTGCATGGATAATGTGGTCTTGTTCCTGTACAAATGCAAACATGTGTGCACACCAGCCTTCTCGTTGTTGTTGTTAGGTGCCGTCGAGTTGGCTCCAACTCAGCAAGCCCATGTGCAATAAAACAAAACTCTGCCCGGTCCTGAGCCTGCCTTATGATCCTTGCTATATCTGAGCCCCTCGTTGCAGCCACCGTGTCAATCCATCTTGTTGAGGGCCTTCCCTTTGCTGACCCTCCACTTTACCAAGCATGATATCCTTCTCCAAGGAATGGCCCACCATCCTACATACACCAGACACACCCCACATGCACCCCTCTGTACCCTACAGGCAAGACTACAAGGAAATACAGCAAAATGCTGAGAGGCTTGGGTTTCTCTAATGTGTTTATTTTCTCCAGTTGTATTCTTCTGTATTGTCCAGGCTGAAAGGAAACATGAGTCCCTCACAAATGTGATTTATGTGAGAAGCCGCACACACACTACACATCCCATTGTTATTCCACTTCTCTAAAGTACAAACTCAAGCAAAACAATGGTGTGAAAAGTCAGCGATTATACCCCGGGGGAGGGGTGGCTAATGACAGTGTGTTCTGTTGCCTCATGGAATGTTCACATCATGGCTTCTGACGCCCGAGGACTTAGGTTATGGGCACTTTGCTCATGTATAATGTACTCCAATAGACAAGGCTGGAAAATGCCACCAAAAAGACATCTTGTGTGAAAGGCTACTCTACAGGATGTTTAAGAAAACCTATATACACACATCCATTTTCAAGCCACCTGAAATGCTCCTTGGGTGCAAGGATGACAAGACTGTCTCACGTTCTCAGGTCATGTTGTCAGGAGGGGCCAGTCTCCAGAGGGCAGCATGCTTGGTCAAGCAGAAGGCTGGTAGAAAAGGTGGAGACCCTCACCAAG
>NW_006921849.1:2537421-2539072 GCF_000298275.1 Orycteropus afer afer | reverse complement strand
TACTGCATGTAGCCACTAGATGGCAGCAAGGAATTACAGACAACCATCTAACAGGCAGGCCTCTGACTTTCGCCAAAAGAAGTGAGTAACAAAATTGTGCATAACCATCCAGTGGAAGGTGTGGATGTGTTTTGAAAACAAAGTTCTGCAAGCAACAGGTAAACTGGGGGAAAAACTCAATGCAGCAAATCAAACACTGCCCCTCCTACAAGGGCAGAGCTTGGGCTCTGAGCAAGCATGTATTCACGTTTTGTCGAACAAGCGGCTTCAGCACTCAAAAATCCTGTGTCCCCAAGAAACCCAGGTCAAGTCAGACAGCGAGTCACCCTATTTACACTCCTAATACATTCAAGGGGCCTTGGTTAACTGCTGCTTCAACCTAAAATATATTGCCTTGTAGCAATACCGCATTCGTACAGATTTCCCAAACTAATCCAAGAAAGCCTGTAACACAAGGCGGAGTACAATTCCTCACAGTTGACAAACTGCAGTGGAATGTGTGCCAGACATTACTAAGAACAGCAGATTCGGGTTCTAATCCTCCCCTGCCACCAACCACCACTGTGTGAGCCTGAGAAGGTCACCACGGTTCGCTGAGCATCAGCTGGGATCTCAAAACGGAAAATGAAATTTGATTGTCCTGCTCAGGAAGCAAAGGAGAGAGAACTGGGTGTCCACAAGGACAGGAAAGTTTCCTTCTGTTTTAGGTTTGGCTTCATTCTGATGATAACCTTAAAAAAGTGAGTATTAACAATATTTTGTGCCATTTGGAATAGCTCCCTCACACAGGTATTCCCTGCTATCTGGAAGTAGAGCGTTCCCGTGAAACCTGTCCTACAACCAAATAGTGTGAAGACACAATTGGCATTCATTTATATGAGAAAATTTTGTGAGTGCTCCCAGACCTAAAACAATCTACCAAACTATACAAATAATGCTGAAAACCTAAAACACTGACATACAGTGTTCACAGCCACATTTCAGACCTATGGCGGCTTGATGCCAAGATGCTGAGTACAGTTTCTGGAAGGAGCCTGGCAACACCATGCTCGTGGTGCATGCTGCATCTTTAGCTGCAAAACCAACGCGGAATGCTAGTTCGGCTGTTGGCTTTTCGCTTTTCCTCATCTGTCAGTTTGTCATCATGTGGTGGCTTGCGTGTTGCTGTGAGGCTGGAGGCTGTGCCACTGGTATGTCAAATGCCTGCAGGGTCACCCATCGTGGGCAGGGTTCAGTGGAGCTTCCAGACTAAGACAGACTGGGAAGAAGGACGGAGCCAACCACTTCGCAAACAATTGGCCAGTGAGAACCTTATGACTAGCCCTGAAACACCATCTGGTACAGTATACAATCCTGGAGAACTTCATGACCAGCCCTGAAACACGGTAACCCACTGTCAGTTCTCAGTTGGTCCCAAGCCTGCACTGAGATTCATGAAGCAGACAGGACGCCACAGCAAGAATCATTATGAAATGGTATGATGCACGTGTGCCAAGGAAAGGCCCAGTGACTCCAAAATAATGATTTTAAAGTGTTGGGACAGGAAAAAGCAAGCTGAATCCTAACAATGCACCTAGGGGTTACTTCTTCTGCTCAATTCAAACACCCACCACTGAGGCAAGTCAGGATCCTCTGCTGAACACATTGCACA
>NW_006921849.1:2516381-2524243 GCF_000298275.1 Orycteropus afer afer | reverse complement strand
TCCAAGGCTATAAATCTTTATGGAAGCAGACTGCCTCCTCTTTCTCCCACGGAGCAGCTGGTGGGTTTGAACCTCTGACCTTCTGGTTAGCAGCCCAAACCTTAACCACAGCACCACCAGACCTCCTAGTTACAAGAACAACAATAACCAAAAATTAAAAAACCCACTGCCATCCCAAAGTTATTATTAAAAAAAAAAAAAAAAAACAGGATTCTGGAGCCCTAGGCTGGTCTGGCTGGGACCCAGACTCCATGCTGGTTTCCCAGGTCTTTCAAACATGAGGATGGGCAGCAGAAACCTACCTCTTCTGAGAGGGTTAACATGTCACTAAGCTCTGTCACAGAAGACCAGACCAAACCCACAGCCATCGAGTTGATTCTGACTCATAGAGACCACACTGGGTTTGCCAGGCGGTAAAGCTCTACGGAAGTAGATGCCCCATCTTCCTTCTGTGGAGTGTCTGATGGGTTTGAACTGCCAACCTTCTGATTAGCAGTCAAATGTCTTAGGCACTGTGCCACCAGAGTTGCTTCTATCACAGAAGAGGAGACATTAATAGCCTAAGCTATCACTGGCTATTTGAAGACGGTTGTGAAGCTGGTCACATTTGAACACCAAATGAACTCCTGTTGAACTACAATGATTGTACTTGAAAGGCCTTCTCCTGGCTTTGCAGCTGGAACCTCAGCTGGTCAGCCTTGCAGTTTTCTATTTCAATTCCCAAACAGCTCTGGGCAAAGCTGGAACGATCTTCCTCTCACTGCTACCAAGCAGACGAGAGGAGCTTGGGGAAATGACCAGGAGGAGCCGACTGCCAGATTGGGCACTGTGCACAGAGGAGGGGCCTTATTCCTGTTGCTAAATGAAATGCTGGCTGAACAAATGAGGAAATGGGGAACAGTGTGCAAGAGGCACTTCCACAGTTGAGGAATCCCAAGTTACCATTGTCTGAAAAGCAGTGTACTTTAAAAGAGAGAGAGAAAGAGAGTGGTGGTCACCTGGAAAACCTCTGGCAGCAGCGGGAGGTCCAGCAGAAATACCCTAAAACCCTTAGGAAGCATGTCTAGGCTCCAAGAAACCCATGGCAACAACACTGAACAGTTGTGATCCTAGATCGCCAGGCCTTTCTTCCTACTCTCAGCCTGGAAGCTCCACCGACTCCTGTTCAGCGTCAGCATCCTAGCGACACTCCAGCCTCCGACAGACGTGTGGGGGCTGTGTTGCTGATACATAGTGGTTTATCACCAGAAAGTTAATTTCTCCCTTCAATTTTCTCCAATTTCCACATTCTGGAACTACACCCATCCTTCAAGCTTCCTTTGGACTTACAAGTCAACTAGCAAACACATGCTCTGCACTCCTGCATGTGCCTGTCGCCAGGTAGATTTGGAAGATGTGTACCTTATGCAGCGTGAAAGTTATCAGGATACTTTCAGAATCAAAACACATCGCACAGCTGAGCTGTTAGTTAAGTTAAACCACTTGCTGTCAAGTTGATCCCAACTCGTGGCCACCTGGCATGTGTCAGAGTACAACTGAGCTCCATAGGTTTTCAACGGCTAACCTTGCAGAAGTGGATAGCCAGCCCTTCTTCCGTAGTACCTCTGGGGAGACTCCAACCTCCGCCCTTTCAGGTACCAGCCCAGTGCTTAACTGTTTGCATCACCCAGGGTCTCCCCAGTTAAGGCCACTTAATTACAAGGCTAGCATCTGATTACAATGAAATCAGTCGAATCACCCTAGCCCCTCTGTCTCCTTTTCCTGTTCCACCTTCTGTTGTTTTGTTTCACACTCATGGGCTTAACAGTTCAAATAGGAAGCAATTCTCATTTACCTAAAGCACAATCAGCTGTTGTCTGTCCGGGACTCTACTTGCCTTATAAGGATGCAAATCACCAAGAGGGAGATGGCAAAGGATCTCCTCAGGTAGGGCTCGTTTCTCTTCTGTCGCTGATGCATTTCCCCGCCACAGTGGTTACAGCAGCGACACATGCAGAAGCAGCAGCCCACCAGAGGCATCAGAGTAATGAAGAGCAGTCCCAGGACAGCACAGAAGAGGAGCCCGATCTCATAGTAGACCACCTGCAGGCCAGAGAGAAACAGCAGCTCGTTATCACACAAAACAAGTCGACCTTCCCACAGTGTGCCTCACTTTTTTGTTTGTTTTTTCACCTATTTTCCATCATGAGGTGAATCTTTGTGTCCACGCATTGTTGTTAATGGTCATCAAGTAGGGGGAGGCCGCCCAGGACTCATGGTGACCCCATGCACAACAGAAAAAGCGCTGCCAAGTTTAGGCTAGTCCCATAATCAGTTTCTGTCGTAAGCCATGGGGTTTTCACTGGCCGATGTTTGGAAGGGGATTGCCAGGCCTTTATTCCTAGTCTGTCTTAGTTTAGATGCTCTGCTGAAACCTGGTCAGCATCACAGCAACATGCAAGTCACCATAAAATACATACATACATATACATATGTGTGTGTGTGTGTGTGTATGTGTTATTTTTTCCACTTTGGAGCTCCTTCTTGATACACAAAGGAGCAGAGAATTTAGTTATTACAATATTATAATATGAGACCAAGGGGATGCTATCTTCTTTCAACTAGCCTTGTAGATGTTCAAATGCAGTCAAGCTGCCAGTGACTTAATCTCAACCTCAATGCCCATGCTTTGTTTTCAGGGGTGTAGGACATTTGAGCAGAGCTGCCTGTATAATAAATGTCCCATCTATCAGGTGTTTTCAGCAGAAAGATGGGCCAGGGGGAAGTTATTATGGATTCATCAGAGCTTGGACTGAGTCCATTAGTGACCCAAGAGTAGAGACTATGACTGAATTTAGGGAACAACAAAAAAACAATGGCTCAGACATTCCAAGACAGGTATGTTAACCACGGGCCACTCAGTTTCCCCAACGATATTCTGGGAAGAATGGTCTGTGCCTCATAATGTCATCATGAGAATTAGCAAGAATGTTTGGCAAGTGCCAACTACAGTACCTGGCACATTCAGACCACGGATGCCACTATCCCATTAGGACCACAGGTTCTACACCAATGTGGTGCTGAGCTCAGCAGCCTGTGTTCTCAAGGCTCCTAAATCCCTAGGAGCCAGCACATGCCTCAATATAATCCCATGGCCTAAACCTATTTTCATAATCACTGCTGGCTTGATTCTGAGACAATGGGAAACCAATGCAACTGGATGATGAGGCTGGACCTCACGCCTACTCATGCACGCAATGACATGTCCTTCAAGAAAGACATTTTTTAAGAATGGAGGGAAACCTGAGTTTTGCAGTTTGCAATGAAAGGGCAAGGTAGACAGTGATGGAGTGCAGAGCCGAGCTGAGCTGAGCCAAGTGCAAGTGCAAGTGCTGCTTTGTTGTCTGGGAAGAGCGTGCAGACACTGGAGTCAGAGGTCCTGCTTTCAAAGCCCAGAAGGTAGCTTCTAGCTCGGGTGGCGCAGTGCTTAAGGCACATGACTGCTAACCAGAAGGCTGGCGGTTCAGACCCACCAGCCGCTTCTCAGAAGGAAGGTTGGGCAATCTACTTCCATAGTGATATCTCCTCGGAAACCCAAGGGGGTGTCGCTATGAGTTGGACCCAACTCAATGGCAGTGAGTTAACCTGGAAAAGGTTCTATGAGCACAGGCCTCATCGGGGTATCCTGAAGGGTAAATAATTAAGTGACCTAATGTGGAAACAAGGAGCTCTGGTGATGTCTACAGCATGACTGCTAGCCAGAAGGTTGGCAGTTCAAACCCACCAGTCACTCCACAGAAGGAAGAGTGGGCAAACTACTTCCATAAAGATTTACTGCCTCAGAAACCCAAAGGGGGCTGCTATGAGTCAGAATTGATTCGATGGCAGCAAGTTTGGTTTAATGTGAAAACAGCTAGCCATGTGCACAGTAAATACTAGTTAAATCTATGGGCAAACAGGTAAGAGTCCTAACTCAAGGACATGTGGCACTTACAGGCTATCTTTTAATGTTAAAAAAATAATAAACACGCAAACTATGGTTCCATCGGGCTGCATTCACTAACTCACCCACTCCCCGCCACGTCCACAAGATCTTCTCCAAGAGTTTTTATTAGCTGTGCCTTTGGCCCTTCCCTGAGGGCTGACATCACCAGTCAATCGAGAAACCTGCCCCAGATGCTCTCAACTCATATATTTTGTGATTGTTTCTCAGCACATATTCTAAATTATTTACTATCTTTAAAGAAATTTTAAATCTTTTCTGAATCCCAGGAGGGCGCTGAGCTAGCTCAGCAGAGAAGGTATATTTAGATGTTAATCGGGGCTTTGAACCGGTTCGTTCCAGTCTAATTCCCTGCTGAGCGTCTCCAATTCCGCCCCAGACTGACAGAATCAGAATCTACATTTTAACAAGATCTCTAAGAAGCCCTGTTTTAAAGGCACTAACTTTATGCCAAATACAAAAGTCATATTTTGTACACAGCCTTCTCAGTGTTGTTGCTGTTGTTGGGTGTCGTTGCATTGATGCCAACTCCCAGCTACCCCATGTGATCCTATGAGTAGAATGATCCCATTGGGTTTTCATGGATGTAATATTTACGGAAGCTATAATCTTTACAGTTCTCTCTTCACAGAGCCACTCAGTGGATTCAAATTACCAACTTTTTGCTTAGCAGCAGAGAGCTGGATGCTTAGTCTCTGCAATACCAGGGGTCCTCTTCCCCATATTACAAAGCATTAGGTCAGACAGTATCAGGGACAAGATACACCATTCCAAGGGTTAGCGGCTAGGTGGCAATCTAGCTGAAGTCTACAAAAAAAACCAAAACTCACTGCCATGGAGTCAGATCCGACTCACAGCAACACCTTCTTGGGTTTCTGAGGCAGTATCACTACAGAAGTAGATTGCCCCAACTTCCTTCCGAGGAGTGGCTAGTGGACTTGAACTGCCAGCCTTCTGGTTATCAGTCAAGTGCCTTAGGCTATGCCACCACAGCTCCCAGCTGAGGTCTGGCAGCACCTAAATTGCTTTCTGGTCCACTAAAAACTTCCGAGTACTTTGTAGATTATGTCGGAGATCAGAGTGAGATTGAAATTTACAGACATGTCTCGCTATTCGTTTGTGAACTATTAAAACTAACAGGCAAGATTAAAGATTATGGCAGAAGCAAAAATAAAACAAATAATTTACAAACCATCACAGGGAAGACTATCGCAAAGAACAAAGTCTGGCCAAAGCGTCACTACTCACTGGCTTGAGACAAAGAGCAACATGAAGTAGGAAGGAGACAAGAAATTATTTACCTTCAGAGTCAAAACTACGTTTTCTGGCTGCTGGAGTCAAAGCAGTTGAGGAGTTTGAGAGACACGGAGGCAGCATGCATCAAGAGAACACAGGACAAAGCCACATGAGTGATGAACAGTACCTGAGGATGTGAGTGTCTCACACAGTAGGAGAGAAAGAGGCAAGGACCAGAAAGCCCGACGCTCATTCCAGAAATGGTGTTCTGGGTGAAGTCAAGCTCTGAAATTTACATCTGGATTCTCTATGGGCTTTTCTCCAGGCGCCAATCAGTTTGGACACAGGAATTATGAGAAGGAAAGTCACAAATACCTAATACACCCTCCCTCCAAGTGATCTTGCGAAAGTCGAGAAGCAGAAGCTGCTAGAACCCCAGTGTCAAAGGCAAACTCCTCCCAAGTGTCCTTTCTAAAATGAAACTCTGATGGTGTCGCTCCCCGGCTGACTCGTGCTCAGTGCATTCTCACCATTCTTCACCGAAACTTTGCAACGTGGTCCTGCAGGAGCTAATCCCAGCTTCACGTCCTTACCCTTCTCCACATTCTCAACTTCCTTCCATCCCCAGAAGACATCAATCTCTCTCCCCGTTTCCTGTCCAGCCCTCCTCCATGCTGCCCCCTCTTCTAGAACACTGTCTCCATCACTCTTTGCCTGACTAAACTCAAGTGTAAGCTAAGCCATCACCTCCTCCAGGACGCCTGTCTTGATAACCAGGTCTCAGCTTGGCGAACATCCCTCTATCCTGCTCCACGGAAGCCCTGCGCTGGCCCTTCTGAGCCCTTCCCTACTCAGTCACTGGCTCCCACTGGCCATCTCTGAACCTCAGTGTAAGCTCCAGGAGGGTGAGACCAATGACCCTTTCACCAAGTGCCTCCAGCAAGGAAGCTTGTATACCTCAAGCGCTTAGTCAAAACTGGATGCATGAGGTAGGGACTGATTATGCCCCATCTGTTGGTAAGGGTCTCGGAGGCACAGGGCAGTGTTGGCAGCAGTGCCCAGGCGCAGGCTCTTGACACTGATGTCAGTGGTGTGGGCTGAGTGACCACTCGTATTTGTAATTGTCATGGGCAGTTGGAGTGGAAAATCACAGATACTACGTGGGGGAACCATGATTCGAACTGCTACATCGAACAGACTGTAAAGCCACGCCTACTTGATGTCTAGCCCAGACGGAAACAAGGTGAAAATGTCCCAGCTCCAAGGAGGTATTTGTTGTTACTCTGTATCAGAGCAGGTTGACATTTGGGAAGGAAATAAAACACAAAAGAATTGGCTAATTGTTGTAGCTTACAGGTGGTTCTACCCTGGCCACAGCCCAGAGTGACCTGCCCCTATAACCAAGGCAGGTTCCCCAAACTTCCCTAACCGTATCCATCACATAGGACTTGTTTGAAAGACAGACTGCAGGTGCCACTGGAATCCCCTGAGTCACACACACTATGACAGGGACCTGGAGCTGTGTTTAACTCACCCCTTGAGGGTGTGTGTAGGGGCCTGTGCCCTTGGTGACCATTCAGTGGTGGAATTCTCACCTTCCACACAGGAGGCCTGGGTTCAGTTCGCGGCCAACACAACTCACGTCTATCAGTGGAGGCTTGCCTGTTGCTATGAGGCTGAACAGGTTTCCATGAAGCTTCCAGTGTAAGATGGACTAGGAAGAAAGGGCTGCCAGTCCGCTTCAGAAAATCAGGCACCGAAAACCCTGTGGGTCCTCGTGATCTAGCTGGTCCCTAACAGACCGTGGGGGTGGCACAGGACTGGGATTGCCGTGAGACAGGGGTCACTCAAGGGCAACTGTCAATGGCCTTCAGTGGTAGCAGGCCTATGGGACCCACATCCAGGAAAGGAGGCTGGGCTCATTCAATTGTCCCTGTGACCCTGCGAGCGTTGTGTCTCTGAATTGCCCACCCCTCCAGCAACTGGAATGTGTCATGTCTGTTATTAGTATCACGCTTTGGATTTCCTGGACCACGACAATTTAAAAAAAAAAAAAAGGCTGGGGAGGGATGATAGAGAGCCACCTAATTTTATTTCAGCAGAGAAGAATATTTATCACATATTACACTGGGCAGATCTGCTGCAAAAGACCTCTCTCAAGTGCTGAAGAGTCAAGATGTCTCTTTGAAGACTCAGGTGCACCTGAAGACTAAGGTGTGCCTGACACAAGCCATGGTATTTTCAATCACCTCATATGCATATGAGAGCTGGACAATGAATAAGGACTGAAGAAGAGTCGATGCTTGTGAGTTGTGGTGCTGGTGAAGAATGCTGAAAGTACTAGGCGCTGCCAGAAGAACTAACAAATCTGTCCTGGAAGAGATGCAGCCAGAGTGCTCCTCGGAAGCAAAACTGGCCAGACTTCATCTCACCTAGTTTGTTCGTATTGTCAGAAGGAACCATTCCCTGGAGAAGGATAACATGCTCGGTACAGTGGAGGGTCAGCAAAGCAGGGGAAGGCCCCCAATGAGCTGGACTGACACAGTGGCCGCAACGATGGGCTCAAGCAGAGCACGGATGGGAGGCTGGTGCAGGACTGGGCAGTGTGTTTTGCTCTGTGGTACACAGGCTCACTATTAGTTGG
>NW_006921849.1:2512852-2515416 GCF_000298275.1 Orycteropus afer afer | reverse complement strand
TTCTTCTTCCTATGGTCCAGCTTTTGGATTACTTGCTCAGCATACAAGTTGAGTAGGTATGGGGAAAGGATACAACCCTGATGCACTCTCTTCCTGATTTTAAACCATACAGTGTCCCCTTGTTCTGTTCGAATGACACCCTCCTGGTCTGTGTACAGGTTCCTCATGAGTGCAGTTAAGTGTTCTGGAATTCCCATTCTTCTCAATGTTACCCACAATTTGAATGGACTACACAGATGGCAACAACAACAACAACCACCCTGTGTTAGGTAGGGCTTTCCTTGGTGGCTTCCATGCTTACTTTCCCTTGAGTATCATTTTATTGCAGATTGAAAGTGTGATGATACCATTAGTAACACAGTATCTGAGCTTACTACCCACTGGGAAAGGGTTAACTGCCTCACCCCACACCGGACACTCACTGGAACATTCCAAGTCAGATCCCAGCTGGTCATGAATGAATGTCCCCACCTGATAGTCTGCTTTTAATGTTATCTTGATAACCATCTTCTCATCAGGAAAGGAAAAAACCACAGGGCCTTACCCTGCAGGAAAACATCATGACAAAGAGACTTAACTGTTCTTTATTATCCCACATTCAATGCAGCAAATGTGGGACTGTTTGTTTCACTGGCAACCCACACCCTTAATCAACCAAAATGAAAGGAACACAGTTTGGTTTAAATAACAACTTACAGAACCAAAGTGGGAAAATTAGCAATGCCTTGGGCGTTAAGCAAAGACATGCCTTGACATTTTCCAAACATACTGTCCACTCACCTTAGCCAAGTGTTCAAGCCCTCCCCCCATGGTCTGGCCCCAACTTACTTTCTTCCTCACCCCCCTCACCCACCTGCTCCAGTCACGGTCACAGGTTCACTCCCTTCCTACCTTCTTGCCTTTGCTAACATAGTTTCAGCATCCGCGCGGCCCAGGAGAGCAACCTCCCCACCTGTTCTGACCCTGCCTAACCTTTACAACAAGCCAAAAGCCACCTCTTCTCTAAAAAGCTTCCGGTCAGAATTAACACTGTTTCTCCACACCCCTCATGTAATCATGTAATCCATATTACACATAAGCTGTATCACCGTGGTGGCAGTGGTGGTGGGTTGGGGTTAGGGTTAGGGCGTGGTGGTTAGGAGCCCCTGAGTCATAGTGACCCTATGTCCCACACAAGAAAACCTATTTCCTTCTTCTCCTTAGATAATTAGGTCCCGTCTTTGCCATCTGGCTCTTAGCAGCTTGAGATCAAGGACCATCTTCAAACCATTGGCCGCTGAGTTGACTCCAAGTCATGGCGACCCCACATGAGTCAGAGTAGAACCGTGCTCCATAGGGTTTTTAGTGGGTGATTTCTTGGAGGTACATCACCAGGACTTTCTTCTGAGGCACTTCGGGGTGGACTCAAACCGTCAACCTTTCTATGGACAGCCGAGCATGTTAACACTTTGCAACATCCAGGGACTACCTTACTCACCTCCCCATCTCTTCCATACCCAGCCAAGTGCCACATGCATAAAGCAAAATAATAAAAGTCTACCATCAAGTTGATTCCAACTCAGGGTGACTCTGCATGTTGAAGACTAGCACTGTGCTCCTCGGGTTTCAGTGGCTGATTTTTCAGATCACCAGAGCTTTATTCCGAGCTCATGCTTCTTGGGTGGATTCAAACTACCAACCTTCTAGTTAGAAATTGAGCACTTAACCATTTACGCCACCACGCACTGGGTCATGGACACAGGAGGTGCTCAGTGGTCACTGTTTGTGTGTAAAGTTACTTTCTAGCAAACGCTCTCTTAAGCACACACTCACACTTGCTGGGATTCTCAAACAGTTCTATTCAGATATGGACACCTCTTCCTTTAGCTAAAAAAGTAATTCTTTTCAGGAAATTTTGGTTTTTCATAACATATAGTCTGAAAGTGTAATGTTGCTTCAAACTCTACTCTTGAAATCTCTGCTGTCATTCAAATGGGATCTATACAGTATTCCTATTGCACGAAAGTTTAACCAAAAAAGATTACAAAAATCACAGATTACATAACTGGGTGTTTAAGGATTTACTTTCAAGTCAAAATTTTCCTCATACTTTTTTGAAATAACATACACATTGATAAAAAATTACCTCTGTATAATCCTCCATGGGGTCAAACTTCTTTTGTACAATTTTTCTGACAGTATCTGGAAAAAAAAGCCACGAAACAGTAGCAAAATTATTTTTTTCAGTAAAAAACATAAAATGCATGTTTAGAAACCAAACCAAACCAAAACCAAACTCACTGCCATCGAGTTGATTCTGACTCATAGAGACTCCCATTGGATTTCCAAGGCTGTAAATCTTTACGGAACTAGATCGCACCATCTTCCCTCCGCAGAGCGGCTGGTGGGTGTGAACTGCCAATCTTCTGGTTAGCAGCCAGATGCCTTCTCCACTATGCCACCAGAGCTCCTGAATGCTCCATATATGCTCACAAACTACTGTATTTGTTCTGGTTACCTAGTCCACTCTGACTGGAATATACCACAAATGGGATTAGCTTTAACAAAACTAGAACAGTGCTCCT
>NW_006921849.1:2508972-2510254 GCF_000298275.1 Orycteropus afer afer | reverse complement strand
AAAAAAAGATTGAAAACTCACCCACTTATTAAAATATATGTTTATTGTTAGTTGCTGTTGAGTTGGCTCCAACTCAAGGTGACCTTATTTATAACACAACAAAACACTACCCGGCCCTGGCCCATCTTCATGATCTCTGGTGTGTTTGAGCCCACTGTTGCAGCTACTATGTTAGACCATCTCATTGAGAGCTTCTCTCATTTTCAACAACTTTACCAAACATGATGTGCTTTTCTAGTGATCGGTCTTTCCTGATGACAAGTCCAAAGTAAGCAAAAAGTAAGGTGATGTTGGGATCTTGATCTAGTTAAGAGTTAGAACAGAGTTCAAGCTCCACTACTTCCTGGGTGTCTAATCTTAGGTGAAATACTTAACTACTAAAAACACATTCATCTGTAAGATGGGATGATGTAAGGCCTCATTCTCAAAGGATGCTCATGGTTAAATGAGAAAAATATGTTAACAAAATGGACAGGGTCGGCACAGAATGGGCACTTGGTACATAGTGCTGTTATTAGGACATGAAGAGACTTAGAAAATGTAAGTTACAAACCATTGTACACAGTCAGGGTGATGGGGACAGTGTTATCTTGGCCATGTAGCACTGGGAGAATCTGCTATAAAAGACTTCTTTAAAGTATAGAAGAGCAAAGATGTCATTTGAAGACAAAAGAGTACCTAACCCAAGTCAAGGTATTTTCAATCACCTCATATGCATGTGAAAGCCAGACAATGAATAAGGAAGACCAAAGAAGAATTGATGCCTTTGAGTTGTGGTGTTGGCAAGAATACTGAAAATACCATGGACTGCCCGAAGAAGGAACAAATCTGTCTTTGGAGAAAAGTGCAGCCAGAATGATCCTTAGAATTGAGAGTGGCCAGACTTGGTCTCATCTGCTTTGGTCATGTTTTCAGAAGGGACCATTCTCTGGAGAAGGATATCATGGGTAAAGTGGAGGGTCAGTGAAAAAGGGGAAGACCCTCAACAAGATGAATTGACACACGGGCTGCAACATTGGGCCCAGTAATAGCAAGGATTGTGAAGATGGTGCACAACGAGGCAGTGTCTCATTCTGTTGTACATAGGGTCGCTCGGAGTCGACTCGATGTCACCTAACAACAACAGCACCCATTTACTTTCCCTGTCATTAAAAAAAACCAAAACTGCAAACCTCTTGGAGTTTCTTTTGGGGAACTGCCATTTCTTATTCTCAAACCATGTGGACTGGATAACAGTGATGCCAGACCCACAAATGTGGATCCTCGCTGGCTCAGGTGTGGT
>NW_006921849.1:2507459-2508487 GCF_000298275.1 Orycteropus afer afer | reverse complement strand
CCAGCCTTCTGGTTAGCAGTCAAGTGCCTTAGGCACTACACTACCAGAGCTCCCAAAGTTCAATGGCTGCTGCCTTAAGAAAAAGCACTTGTGCCACTGTTCTAAGTTATGAGCTAAACTAGTCACATTTCTCACTGAATGCCATTTTCACTTGAAAGAATGACTGAGAGACAAACCATGATTATTCTGACTTGGGTCTCTAGTGGATATTTTCTCAAAAATGAAGGAAATGGAGCCTGCAAGTTTAACAAAGCAGCTGACAAGATTTATTACCAGTGATAAACTTAGAGCTTTCAAGAAAAAATTAAATTGTGTAAAATTTTATTCACCACCATGAAGTTGACAGCTTCCCCAAACTAGACTTTTCTACTGCAAGCAGTGGAGACATTAAGGATTTTTATATTTTCCAAATGATTACTGCATCACATTACAAAATCCAATTTGTGAAAAGATTCATTCAAAGAACAAGACAGTTCACTAATAACAGTTCCAGATTCCACATTCCAACTCAGATCTTAAAGAAACTACCACTTGTCTATTTTTGTGTCATATCACAACTATCTGAATAGGCTACTAAGATATTTCTTTATTTTACAACTCCAGACCTGTGAGACCAGATTTTCATGTAGTATTTCAGCCAAAACAACATACATTATAACAGACTGAATTGAGAAGAAGAATCCTGCTGAATTTTAAGCCAGATTTCAAATGGATTTGTGAAACTATAAAAATTTTTGGCCTTTGTCTTTTTTTTTTTATTTTATAAAATGTTTACTTTTAATACGATTAGATTACTTATGTAAAAGGCTTATTGCTTTCATTTTTAATGAATTAACAAATAAAAACCAAACCAAATTCACTGCCATCAAGTCGTCTCCAACTCATAACAACCCCTCCTTGAGTTTCCAAGGCAATATTTCTACAGAAGTACATTGCCCAGTCTTCCTTCTGAGGAAGGGCTGGTGGGTTTGAACTGCCAACCTTCTGGTTAGCAGTCAAATACCTTAGGCACTACACCATAAGCATAT
>NW_006921849.1:2503907-2505379 GCF_000298275.1 Orycteropus afer afer | reverse complement strand
AAGAAATTAAAGAAGTCATAAATAAATAAATAAAAAGTCCTTAGCCTAGACAGCTTCACAGGAGAACGCTATCAAACATTCACACAAGAGCTGACATCAACTCTACTCAAACTATTGCAGAACATAGAAAAAGATGGAATACTTCAAAATATACACTATGAAGCCAGCATAAACCTGATACCAAAGCCAGGTAAAGCCACTACCAAGAAAGAAAATTGTAGATCAATATCCCTCATGCAATATCCCTCATGAATACAGATGCAAAAATTCTCAACAAAATATAACCAATAAAACCCAACAGCATATCAAACAAATAATACATCAGGACTAAGTAGGATTCATACCAGGTATGCAAGGATGGTTCAATGTTAGAAAAACAATCAATGTAATCCATCAAATAAATAAAACAAAAGCACATGATTGTATCAATCAATACAGAAAAGGCATTTGATAAAATCCAACAGCCATTCCTGATTAAAAAAACACTAACAAAAAATAGGAATAGAAGGGAAATTACTCAAAACCACCAGCTGCTCCTTGGAAGGAAGACTGAGCAAACTACTTCTGTAGTCATACCACCTCAGAAACCCAAGGAGGGGTTGCTATGAGTCAGATCCAACTTTACGGCAGTGAGTTTGCTTTTTTTGTTTGTTTGTTTTTGGTATATAAAACCAACAACAAACACTATTCTCAATGGAGAGAGACTGAAAGCATTTCCCTTAAGAATGTGAACCAGACAAGGATGCCCTTTATTAACACTCTTACTCATTATTGTACTGGAGGACCTAGCTAAAGCAATAAGACAAGAAAGGGAAACAACAGGCATTCAAATTAGTAAGGAAGAAGTAATACTATCCTTATTTGCAGATGATATGATCCTATCCATAGAAAATTCCAGAGATTGTACAAGAATGCTACTGGAACTAATAGCAGGATTCAGCAGAATGGCAGAGTATAAGGTCAACACACAAAAGTCAATCAGATTTCCCTACACTAACAAAGAGAACTCCAAAAAAGAAATTGGGAAAATATTATAATTTACAATAGGGCCCAAAAGATAAAATGCTTAGGAATAAATCTAACCAGAGACATAAAATACTTATATAAAGAAAATGACAAAACACTACTGCAAGAAACCAAAAGAGACATACATAAATGGAAAAACATACCATCCTCATGGATAAGAAGACTTAAGATTATAAATAAGTCAATACTACCCAAAGCTATCTATAGATGTAACACAACTGAGATCTAAATTCCAAGATTCCTTAACAAGATGGAAAGCTAATCACCAACTCTATATGGAAAGGAAAAAGGCTTTGAATAAACAAAGCATTACTGAAGAGAAAGAACAACTTCTTGAACTCAGAACCTACTTACATCCACAGTAGTCAAAATAGCCTGGTATTGATACAGCAACAGACACATAGACCAATGGAACCGAATTGGGAAGCCAGAATTAAAGCCACCCA
>NW_006921849.1:2498619-2500697 GCF_000298275.1 Orycteropus afer afer | reverse complement strand
TAGACACCCTTCAAACTTGGAAATGAACCCAAGAGATCACAGGATAGCCAAACAATACAAACCAAAACCAAACCCATTGCTACTGAGTCAATTGCAACTCATAGCAACCCTGACTGGGTTCCAAGGTGGCATGTCTTTATGGAAGAAGACTGCTCCGTCTTCCTTCCACAGAGTAGCTGGTGGGTTTGAACCATCAACCTCCTGGTTAGCAGTCAAATGACTCCAGCACTGAGCCACTAGATACAGGCCTATAAAGTGAACAAGAATACTTGAGAGGAATGTGCACCTCAGAACAATCAACCACATGAGACCAAAAGGGCACCATTTGGCCAGAAGCAAACAGGGACCCCAGGGAGCATCAGGGAGAGTGCTGGCACTCTGAGGGGACTGCAACCAATGTCACAAAACAAACTGTAGACAAACAACTGAAAGAGAAACTAATTTGTTCTGTAAACTTTCACTTCAATCACAATAAAGGAAAAAAAAGAGAGAACAAGGTGTGGTAGTTAAGGTTGTGTGTTATCGTGGCTGGGCCATGGGTCTCAGTGGCTGGGCAGCTGGACATAGTCATTCCCTAGGAGGAGATGGTGAACGGCTCCGCCGTGGAATGTGCTGTGAGCAGCTGAGTAGCTGTTTTCTGGGTATGGTCTGCTTCCAGCATATACGAAGAAGCTTTGAGAAAGGTCTCGAGCTTCTTGGCACATCTGGTTCCTGCATTTGGCTGAGCCATCAGTGGCCTGCCATGCTGTCTGCCAATCTTGGGACTGTTTCTGGAATTGAACTAGTGGCCAGTCATGTTGCTTACTAACCTTGGGACTGTGTCATTTCACTTGTCAACCCCGGGTTTGTCAGCTTCAACAGCCAGCAGCTGCCTGAGATGAGAGACACCTCCAGCTTCCGTGGGCTAAGGCTGAAGGGTCTTCACTCAACCCCTAGAGCTGGCACCTTGAACTCAGAGGCTTCTAGCCTTGTGAACCTTGAGAATAAATCCCTGTTTGTTAAAGCCATCCACTTGTGGCATTTCTGTTAGCGCTGCACTAGAGAAGCAAGACACAAGGGCAGACTGTCCTGAAGGCCACACAGTTGCAGCTCCGAAGGTGCATCACTCAGCAGGATGCAGCCCGGCCGGGACGTGGGTCTGGGCTTCTCAATGAACCGCCCTTACAGCAGTCCTTTCTCACTGTCACCAGTGGGTGTGTCTCTTGATGGTTCCTCCAGTGTGGACACACTAAGAGCAAACAGCCCTGAATGCAAGCCTGTTATTGTTGCTAGCTGCCAGAGTCAGCCCCCAACTCATGGTAGCCCCGTGAACTCTGGGATCACACCGGTGGGATCCACAGGGGTTTCACAGGCTGCTTTTCAGAAGGAGATTGCCAGGCCTTTCTTCCCAGCCCTTTTCAGTCTGGAAGCTCTGCTGAAACCCGCTCAGCATCACAGTAACACACGAGCCTCTAATGACAGATGGTAGTGGCTGCACATGAGGTAAACTGGCCAGGACTTGAAACTTCTCCCCGCTCCTCTCTCTCCTCTTTCTCCTCTCTCGTGTGGATGGTGGGAATTCTATCACCAAACCACCACTGCCCTCAAACAGAAATGTAAGGGGCCTTCTATGGACAGTAAGGGCTAGAGAGCCAACTCTGAAAACTATCTGCAACTCAGAGACCTTCTCTCTCTCTCCTCTCCTCTCTCTCTCTCTTCTCTCCTCTCCTCTTCTCTTTCTCTCTCCCCTCTCCCTTCTCCCCTCTCCCCTCTCTCCTATCTCCCTCTCTCTCTCTTTGTTCTCACACACATCCCCAGGTCAGGAGACAGCAGTTACTCAAAGTCTTCCCCTCAGTGAAATGGGACTGTACCACATTCTTCTCACTACACTCAAACAGGATTACATCAGTCACAAATTTAACAGGTATGTTCCTAAGTAAAACTATGTGGAGATAAGCATCAGGGGACAGGGTGGCGTGAGAGAACCAGACTGCCCAACCTCAAGCAGATAGCCCCATCAGAATTGGCTGGAGAATCCCAGCCTCTCCCATGTCCTTCTAGGAGCCTGGAGACCCTGGGTGTCCCAAGAATGGCCCCAG
>NW_006921849.1:2494250-2498174 GCF_000298275.1 Orycteropus afer afer | reverse complement strand
GTCAGGTCCAACTTGACAGCACATAACAACAACAGTAACCAGTTGGAATCTCTGGTGGTGTAGTGCCTAAGGCATTTGACTGCTAACCAGAAGGCTGGCAGTTCAAACCCACAAGCCACTCGTCAGAAGGAAGGCTGGGCAATCTACTTCTGCCTCGGAAACCTATGGAGGGATCACTATGAGTTGGATCTGACTCAACAGCAGTGAGTTAGTAACCAGTTGTTGTTGTTGGTAAGTGCCACCAAGTCGGCTCTGACTCATAGCGACCATATGCATGACAGAACAAAACACTGCCCGGTCCTGCACTATCCTCACAGTCCTTGCTATATGTGAGCCCATTGTGGCAGCCACTTGTCAATCCATCTTGAGGGTCTTCCTCTTTCTTCCTGACCCTCCACTTTATCAACATGACAACATGATCAAAGTCTGACCATTCTCGCTTCTGAGGAGCATTCCGGCTGCACTTCTTCCAGAGTACCCACATTAAACAGGTGAAAAGGACTGTCCCTAATAAACTGCAGTCCATCCTGCTCTACATGGAGACTATGACCCCCTAATCCTTTCTGAGTCGCCTGACGGATACACTGAGGCTGGGCCTCTAAAGCACTTAGCACCAGAGCAGATAACTCAGAGGCCAGCAGGTTCCTACCGCTCAGAGCTTGGGCACTGTCTGGCCGGCTTCTCATCTCCCACTATACCAATTCCATTCTCTTTCCCACAACATAATAGTTGCCTCTTAGTATCTAACAATGGGAGGGAAACACTTAAGCTAAGTAGATGACAAAGTTATTTTCAGAGTCAAAGACTGTTTCTAAGCATCTGGTCTTACTACAGAGCCATGGATAAGGGCCCCAAAAGAAGGACTTTGTGGCCCTCTCCTAATGACAATGACTGCAGCCTCTCCTCATTCAACTCCTAGATCTTACAATGTTTCCCTACCTGGGAGTTACTTTAAATTTCAAGTGATAATGGAAATTAAGAAATGTAGCAGCAAGGGGTTAAATCTGATGCTTTGTGTAACACCATCCAAAAAGTAGGTTGGTTATGTTTTGTTGTTTGTTTACTGTGTGTATGTGAGAGAGCCTGCATGTGCACGTGTACTTAGCACGTGTGACTTCTCTATGCTGTTTTGAATGTCTGAGACCACAACAAGGAAGATAAATCAAGAAAAATATCTTGTGTAGGAGCCACAGATGACAGATACATCTTCCTTTTCTTAGTCAAAGCTTCTCTTTGACTAAGATATTTTTGTTCCCGCATTAGCTTCTTTTAATACATATGCAAGTTCTGGCTCAAGGCGATAAAAGTGAAATTCCAACTCCGAAATGTTCTTTTGTAAAATGTACAGACACAGAGAGTGTTAAATAAGACCCACACCCTTAATCAGGTCACAGCCCTGACCTTATGTAAGGATATTTTCCCTGGGGTGTGGCCTGCATCATCTCTTATCTTACAAGAAACAAGAGGAGAGAGAAGCAAGCAGAGACCAAGAGACCTACTATCACCAAGAAAGATGAGCTGGGAGCAAAGTATGCCTTTGGACCAGAAGTCCCTGTGCTAGGAACCTCCTAGACCCAGGGGAAGACTGATATCACAGTATATGGAGATCTTCAAGGAATACCAGGCCCAATGATGTTGATAAGACAAAAGGACCTTCAACCAAAGCCCACAGTGTGAGATTGCCTTCCCCAAGCTGATGCCTTAAATTTGAGCTCTGGTAGCATAGTTTCTAAGGCATTTGACTGCTAACCAGAAGATTGGAGGTTCAAACCTACCAACTCCTCTGTGAAGGGAAGACTGGGCAATCTGCTTCCATAGACATACCACCTCAGAAACCCAAGGAGGGGTCACTATGAGTCAGATTCGACTCAACAGCAGTGAGTTTTTGAATTCTTTTTTTTAAAAACTGTGAAAGAATAAATTTATGTTTGTTAAAGCCATCCACTTCTACAGCAGTACTAGTTGCTAATGAGATGGTTGGTGGTTCAAACCCACCAGCTGCTCTGTGGAAGGAAAATGAAGCAATCTACTTCCATAAAGATTTACTGTTTTGGAAACCCAATGGGGATCACTTTGAGTCAGAATCTACTTGATGGTAGTGGGTTTGGTTTTTTTTTTTTTTTTTTTAAGATCACTAAGACGCTACCCACATGTGATAATGTCACCAATGGAACAGTTACATCCTGTAGATACATTGCAATTGAACACATTTGAGCAGCCCTGCTAGAGAGGACAAAGATAAACTATCAATAATGACAACTACTATCAACCAGACAGGAATCCCTGTGTGGTGCTAGCAGGTAAGTACCGAGCTACTAACCAAAAGGCTGGCAGTTCTAATCCTTCCAGGGATCCTTCAGAAGAAGGTCCTGGCAATCTGATTCCAAAACCAAAAAACCAAACGCACTTCCATCAGGTCGAGTCCAACTCATAGCAACCCCCACTAGATTTCCAAAGCTGTAAATCTTTACAGAAGTAGACTGCACCATCCTTGTTCCACTGAGAAGGTGGTAGGTTTGAACCACTAACCTTCTGGTTAGCAGCCAAATGCCTTACTCACTGCACCACCAGAGCTCCTTCTGGAAGACCACAACCACTGAAAACCCTGTAGAGCTCAGCTTGCTCTGAAACATGTGGTGTTGCCATGAGTCGGAATCAACTCAACAACAACCGTTAGGGATTCCCTGGGTGTACAAATGGATTCCGTTCAGTTACTAACTGAAATGTTGGCCGTTCGAGTCACCCAATGGTGCTATGGAGGAAAAGCCCGGAGACTGACTTCTTCAGATTAGAACCATTGAGAACCCCATGGGATAGTTCAACTCTGACACATACGGGCTCATCATGCGTCGGAATCAGCTCAAAAGCAATGAGTCTGCCTTTCTGGTCCGGTCAACCTGACTTCCCCTAACAAATGAAGGGCAGCCCCTGGGGGCCAGCTAGCACCAGGGCTGGTGATCACACGCTTCGTGGTCTCTGAGGACAGCAGCTGGTTTGAGTCACACTTACCTACCTCAAACAGTAGATTTACGATAGGTGCATGCTGAATCAAAAGGCAAGCAAATCAACACTGTTTGAAAAGATTTCCACTGAAAGTGACAGTTAAAGAAGTTTCTCACACACAAGGACCAGTGCCACTTCTCTGAAAAATGCACTTTTCCCCCTGCCTTCTAGAAGCCCTGACTGGTGAAATGTGTTTGCCATCATTTGACAACAGGATGAACACAATCTGCCCACTTCTCACTGGTGTGGGTGAGGCTGAGCCCAAGCAAGTGATTCTGGAACCCCATGTGACTGCCCTGGTGGTGCAAACGGTAATTCATTTGGGGAAATGGGCCTGGCAACCTGCTTCCCAAAGGCAACGGCCGTGAAAAGCCTATGAGGCAGCGCTACTCTGAACACATGGGGCTGCTGTTGTTTGGCACTGATGTGATGACAGCAACTAACAGCCACAGCAGGTCCTGGAGCTCATCAAATCCTGGGACCAAGCACGTTTCTCTCTGGTGTGGCCGACACAAGTCCGTCTGGTGTACCGAAACATGTGCAAGGTAGTCATTTAAATCACTTCATGCAGCAACTGCCCCATACTCTTCTGAGTCACAGGGCACATGCGTGACCCCATTCAAATCCTCCTCTCAACGTGACTAAACTCCTTGGTTTGGTTTTCAATAAAAACAGTGCTGCTTCAGACATTTAGAAGTCAACTGGTGTTTATTAGAATTTACCACATCTTGTCCCTCTGCCTCCAAGGACACCACCACCAAGCAGCCCAGAGGGAGGGCCCTCTTCCTTTTATTTAAAACACAACTCAAGCTCCTTGACGTGATTTCTCCTTGGCTGCAGCCATCCACTTTAAACTCTCAGGGCTCTCCTCCTGTAGGTGGCTAAGCAGCCCGTCCCTCAGGGCTGGCACACATTCTTGCT
>NW_006921849.1:2490771-2493000 GCF_000298275.1 Orycteropus afer afer | reverse complement strand
AAAAAACTAAACTCATTGCCATGCTCCATCCTATAACTGATGTCAGAGTCAACTTCCTAAGAACCGAGTTGAATTCCAGCTTGTCTGCAGCACCCAGAAAGCAAAAGCTTCCAATGCATGCTTGAAAGATGGCGGCCTCTGCTCAGATACTTTGTGTAGCCCCCTTCCCTCTACAGAGCCCTGTGGTCTGGCACTTGGGGCCCCCATGCTCTGGTTCTAGCTAAACATGGCTGACTTATTCTGGGAACACTTTCTCCTCACCCATACTGGAACAAACCAGTCTTTTCCACTCACCGGATATGCTGTTCCCTCTGCCTGGAGCACCCTTTCCTCAACTGCCCTGGTCATCCACCCCCAACACCCTGTCTAGATTCAATGAATAAACTGCTAACTTTTGCCTTAGTGAGCCTAAGCATAGCACACTGGGTTGCTCTTGTAGTTTCAGGCCAGCCATGCCTGAAACACCCACAGCCAGGTTCCGTATAGCCCGTTAGGCCAGTTGCAGAGCCACATGGGTTTCTGGTCTCATATATTATAGTCTCTCTCCTGCCCAGGGAGAAGGCTTGGAGTCCCAGCAGAAGACCATTCTATCCTATATTTATGAGCGCACACCATGGGCTTCTCTCAGAAATCTTCAGTGCAAAAGTTGGCATGCCATTTCGGTTGGACACAAGGATGTAGAGGTGAAGCATTCCTCAGTGAGATGGCATGGGAAGAGGATGCCCAGCCCCAAGGCACTCCCTCTGCCCTCTTCTGCTCCTTGGCCTGAGCAAGAACTTACACTCAGACCACCTGTACTCTTTCCAAAAGAAAAAAATATGCTGCAAGATAGTATCTCCTATGTGTAATAATGTCTAAGACATTATTTGTGGGGACTGGTCCTAAAGTCTTCTGCTTTGGTTAATTTGGGTAAGGGACTCACTACTAAGAAGGAATCCATAACCAATATTCACTGCAACACTGCTCACAATAACCAAAAGATGAAAGCAACTGAAATGTCCATCAACAGATGAATGGGTCATCAAAATACGTCATATACATACAATGGAATATTACTTAGGCATAAAGAGTAATGAAGTTCTGATTCAGTCCACAATGTGGATGAACCTAGACAACACCACCCTGAGTGAAATCAGTCAGTCACTAGAGAGCAAATGTTTTATGATCTCATTTATATAAAATAGGCAAAGGGAGCTCCAGTGGTACACTGGTTAAACCACTGGCTGCAACCAAAAGGTCATCAGTTTGAGTTCATCAGCTACTCTACAGAAGAAAGATGTGGCAGTCTGCTTCCACAAATATTACAGCCTTGGAAACCCTATGGGTAGTTTTACTCTGTCCTATAGGGTCGTTATACGTCAAAATCGACTCAATGGCTATGGGTTTTATTAATTTTTTTGTTTTGCTTTGTTTTTGGTATAGAAACCAAAGTTTATTAGTGGTCACCAGGGGTGAAAGAAAACAAAACAACAAAAAAATTCAATATAAAGAAAACAAAAATCCTCACAACTGGACCAGTAAGTAACATCACAGTAAATGGAAAAAAGACTGAAGTTATCAAAGATTTCATTTTACTTGGATCCACAACTAACACCCATGGAAGAAGCAGTCAAGAAATTAATATCGTATTGCACTGGGCAAATCTGCTGTGAAAGGCCTCTATAAAATCCGAAAGAACAAAGATGTCACTTCGAAGATTAAAGTGAGCCTGATCCAAACCAAGATATTTTCAATCGCCTCATATGCATGTGAAAGCTAGACAATGAATAAAGAAGTCCGAAGAAGAAGTGATGTCTTTGATTTGTGGTATTGGTGACGAATGCTGAAAACACCCTGGACTGCCTGAATAAACAAATCCTGTCTTGGAAGAATGATAGCCAGAATGCTCCTTGAAAGCAAGTAGGGCCAGACTTCATCTCACTAACTTTGGTCATGCTGCCGGAAGGGACCAGTCCCTGGAGAAGGACATCATGCTTGGTCATGCGAAAAAGGGGAAGACCCTCATCGAGATGGACTGACGCAGTGACTGAGCTGCAGCACAGCAGGGATCGTGAGGCTGGCACAGGGCCGGGCAGTGTTTCCTTCGGTTGTGCACAGGGTTGCTCTGAGTCAGAGCCGACTCGACGGCACCTAACAATCACAAGGGCTGGGAGGGAGAAGGGGAAGCAGGAGTGTTAGCTGAGGGGCACTGAGTTTCCGCTAATGGCGGCAGAGTAATTCAACAATGGG
>NW_006921849.1:2485410-2489986 GCF_000298275.1 Orycteropus afer afer | reverse complement strand
TTCTTATGTTGCAAAACACCCAGTGGACATGATAAGATTATTATGAACTCTAATAACTGGGCAAAAGAATGTAAATTGTGGAAGAAAATGAACACTCTCAGATGTCATCTGTTAATTTCAACATTATTTAAACAACGTAATCAGCATTGTTTTTTTTGTTGTTGTTGTCAAGGGGTAGTAATTCTCTGATCTACTGCTAAAACTCTATGAATTTCCTTCTGCAAGGTAGTAAGTATTGATGAAGGTCAAGAAAAAGTAGGCTAACCCCCTCAGATTGCATTAGGATTGTCAAACACCGCCTGCTACACTAATGGTGGTGGGTCTGAAAATCCTGAAATGTTTTGTGTGGAGCTAAAGGCTGTCTTCCAACCTGATCATTTGAATGAAGGTTTTAAAAAATGCTGCTCTCTCTTGTAAAGTACTTATGAGGGACCCTGTCTATGAAATCCACAGGGAGCAAAACAGAACATATGGAAAGAGATTATGGGATTAATGTATTACGAAATATGTCTTAGAATAGTAACACATGGGCTGTTTCCCAATCTTTCTTAAGAAGTCATTGTAAATTCATATGAAACAGCTAAATGTTATGCTCTTAACCTAAAAGAAAAAAGGATTTAAATCATCAATAGGTATTTCCTGATTTAATACTGTTCATACAAAACCTACAAATACACAAAGAGAGAACCGGTCAGTTCACAACAGTGCATTTGTGTACATTTAACAAGCTTTTTTTTTTTTTTCACTTCCACCATTGGATTTCCAAATTTACCCTTTTAGGGCATGACATAAACAGCAAGCAATATTGATTCAGGATTCTCTTCAAAAGAATCAGGGCTGAGTCATTTATTCCACTGAATTGAATTGAAACTTAGAAAAACTGACAACTACACTTCAAACTTTGGTCATGTGGTCGGAAGGGACCATTCCCTGGAGAAGGATATCATGCTTGGTAAAGTGGAGGGTCAGTTAAAAAGGAGAAGGCCCTCAATGAGACTGACACAGTGGCTACAATGATGGGCTCATGTATAGCAAAGATTGTGAGGATGGCGCAAGACCGGGCAGCGTTCAGTTCTGTTGTACATACAGTCGCTATGAGTCAGATCTGACTCAATGGCACCTAACAGCAACAACAACAACACTTCAAACTGTTCTAAATGCTTAAACTATGACTAGTAAATATAAAAAGATTAAATGTTAAAATTGTATTTTAAGGAAAATATATAATCTGTCAATAATATAAACAAGTGGTGAAATTCACTAAATACACATACACACACCTTGTCTCTCTCTCTCTCATGCGTGCACACACACCTACTTGCACACACACAATTAAGCCTCTTATAAATAGTAGCTGAATGGCTATGGAAAACTACAAAAAATTTTATACTTTTTAGTAATCAGTGACAGTATTCAAGTCTTTATAGTTTATAATTAAAGGACACACTTAGTTAAGTCTAACATTAAGCCAAAAATCTAGGCTGCCAAACCTAGTAGCAAATAATTCTCATAGACCATCTTCACTTCATAATTCTGTCCTTGCAAACACATACCCTGAAACTTCTGAGTACAGATGAATAGGGTCAACAAGGCTGAAATGGCCAAGTGGCAAATAGTACTGGGTATAAAAAATACAGCACTGTGCTAAAAAGCTCCAGCAAAGGGCTTGCCTTCCTCCCTCACACCCAAACTCTGAGAAGGGAAGCAAAAGCTAGCCAAGGAGACAGGTTTGGTTTGGATAGACCTGCCTTTGCCCTAAGCAATGTTAAAATGCAGTCTATGGCGAGAGAGGAAAGTTACATGTTTAAGTGCTAGTCAGATGGGGAGATGGCAGATAATTATTAACTTCTCATTTGATGAGGGACAATTTGCATTTTTAGCTTTTACTTTTGATATGTATTTGAGAATAATCCATTGTTCTAATCAAAAAGGGGGCAGGGGCAGGGGCAGTGACAAGGGACAGAAGGATAAATTTAAAAACTGATATAGCAACATAGTTTGAGATTTGATTTCTTATAAATCACATTCCTGACAACCTACTTAAACTGGTATAAAACTTGTGAATTTTTGTCTACAGATTTTCTGCTCCAGTGCAATTCAATCACTTGGAACCTCAGACTTTAAATACTGACTACCTCATATACTGACTGTATTGTCATTAGAAATCAATAAATACTATGTGTGTGTGTGTCTGAAGATCAATCGTCGACACTTACCTTCAGGGAACTCATGGGGCTGGACCACACTGAGAAAGTTGTCCACCATTGTAAAGAGAGCTGCCATGGGCTTTGGGCTGGAGAAGCCACTCGTCTCATAGTTCACTTCAGGAAAATGAAAATTCAAACTCTTAGAACGGTCTGATGTCGATGATGGCTCTGCTGACATGGTCTTCCCACACAGCCCCAGCAGCAGGAGGCAGCCGAGAACAAGCGCCATAGCTAGCAAGTGCCCCAAAACATGAAGCAGAATTGGTTCCTCCCACCTCAGAGGTTCTGGAAGCTTCTGAAGGGGGGAGGCAGTGGGGGAAGTGCCCCTGTGCAGTTGAGGTACGCTGGAAATGGCCCTGCAGAAATCTCAGTTGTCTGGCTGGGCTTCCATGTGGCAAAGGGTGCAGACAGGCCTTCTCCAGAGAGGGTCAGTCACTCAGGCCTTCTCCCGAGGGGGTCAGTCACTCACAGCACCATCCCTGGCAGAGAGAGAAAGGGCAGCACAGTCAGCAACACCTGCAACCTGTCTCTATGGCCCCCAGGAGCTTTCCCAGACAGCAGGTTGTAAGCCCAGAGCTAGCTCTTCAGCATAATCCTGGTGGGTGGAGACCAAACACAGGTCTGTACCACAGCCACGGGGAGGGATGGGCAAGGAAGCGAGGAGGAGTCAGAGATGATGCCTCCTCAAGGGGCAGACCCTTTGCAGGTTGAAGAAACACCAAGTCTTTGTAGCAACTTTGCTGTGCAGTCTGACTAGCTGACATTTCCTGAACACTGACTCTCCAAGGCTGTTCTGCATGCTTTAAAGAGGGACTCCTTTGAAGGTATTTCCCATTTACAGAGGGATTAGCTGAGGTAGGTAAGATTTCAGTGGTGGGCCTGGGGCCACAGCTAGTTAATGGTGGGGCCAGAATTCAAACTCAGTAGTTTGCCTTCACGGGACCCTGGTGGCACAACAGTTAAGCATTTGGCTGCTAACCAAAAGGTCAAAGGTTCGAACCCATCCAGTGGCTCTGTAGAAGAAAGATCTGACAATCTTCTCCCAAAAAGTTTACAGCCTAGAAGACCCTCTGGAAGAGTTCTACTCTGCCCGATGGAGTCACTGTGTCAGAACTGACTGCATGACAAACAATAAGTTTGCCATGAGGGAGTCCCTGGGTGGTACAACAGTTAACATGCTCTGCTGCTAACTGAAAGTCTGGGGTTTCAAATCCATGTAGAGGTTATCTCAGAAGAAAGGCCTAGTGATCTGCTTCTGAAAAGTCACCCACTGAAAGCCCTACAGAACACGTTTCTACCTGACACACATGGACGTGGGGTCGCTGTGGTGGTTATGTTGTGTGTCAACATGGCTGGGCCTGGTTGAGTGGCTGGGCAGCTGGTGGTAGTTATTCCCCATGAAGAGACTGGCAATCAACTCCATGGTGGGATCTACCACAAGCAGCTGAGTAGCTGCCTTTAGGTATATGGTCTGCTTCCCGTATATAAGAAGCAGCTTTAGGAATGGTCTCTGGTTTATGGGACACTTGAACCCTGCATGTAGCTGTGTCATTGTTCAGCAGCCTGCCACGCTCTGCCAACCTTAGTACTTACAATGGACTTAAATTAATGGGCTGCCGTGTGGTTTGGTAACATTGGGACTGTGCCTTTTCACTTGTCAATCTTGGGTTTGTCAGCCTCAGCAGCCAGCAGCTGTCTGAGTGAAGAAACACCTCTAGCTCCAGTGGGCTGGGAGCAGAAGGCAGAGCTGAACCCCAAGGTTGAGGGGCTTTCACCCATCCCCCGGAGCCTGGCACTTTGAACTTGGAATTAAAGCCTCCAAACTGTGAGAGAATAAACTCTTTTTTGTTAAGACCATCACATTTATGATATATATTCTTGTCAGAGTGGCACTAGGTAATCAGAACAGTCACCATGAAGCACAGTCAACTTAATGGTTGGTTAAAAAAAAAAGGTTTGCCTTCAGAGTGCAAGCTCAAAACTCTCCAAGGTATCACCCCAATGAAGCCCTGTCTCTCAGGCTCCAATCAGAAATGCAGAGGCCCCCAGCAAAGGACTATGCTTGTGTCCCCTCCAATTCCGTGTGTTCTCTCTCTCCTGTCCCTCCACCTCCACTATCTCTTACTCTGTTTTATATTCTTATATGCCACTGATCCTATTTCAAACACCACCCTCTCTACAACCCACCCTCAACACATGTCCCCAAGGGCAGGGGCCAAACTCTCTGAGCCTCAGTTGTTGAAGCTGTGTGGCATTGGAATGATTTTTCCAACAAGCTCCCCACATAATCCTGATGGAAACTCTCACCCCAAATCACCACATGAACAACGAGGGGTCCAGGAAATGAGAAACAGGGCAGAGGGAGATTC
>NW_006921849.1:2483100-2483594 GCF_000298275.1 Orycteropus afer afer | reverse complement strand
CCCTCAAGTTGATTCTGACTCATAGTGACCCCTCCTTGGGTTTCCAAGGCAGTACCTGCTGAAGTAGACTGTCCAGTCTAATGCTTGCTCACCAGAAAAAAGAAGGAAAATAACTGTTTTACTCACGCCATTACAAGAGATTAGGTGAGTCAAAACAGAACCTACAAGTAGGAACTGGGATGCACCTATCTTCCTATATCTTTGTTCCCCAATTCAGAAACATCCTGACTTTATTTTGCAAGTTAAATTAACTACTGGGTGTAAAGTGCTCCTGAAACACACTGTGAGATGAGAGTGGGGTGGAGCATAAAGTAACACATTTTACAAGGGGCCAAACGACCTGCATTTCACCAAGTCAAGAACGCTTCAGACAAAAGGTAAGATTTCATGAATTATCTGGATGAAGATATCAATACATATCTAATTCTCTTAGACATTGCCTCATCTCCTAAGTCCCTTTTCACTCCTATTAGTTCTGCACAGAGCTAAGAATA
>NW_006921849.1:2481336-2482525 GCF_000298275.1 Orycteropus afer afer | reverse complement strand
ACTATGAGTCAGAACTGACTGTACAGCAGTGAGTGAGTAGAAGGAAAATGCTGTTGTGCATATTCAAACACAGGTGTGCTTTGCTTAATCGTTGTTCACATTATTTCTAAAGAGAACAAATCTTAGGAGCTCTGGTAGTGAGTGTAGTGCCTAAAGGACTTGACTGCTAACCACGAGGCTGGTGGTTCAAACCCACCAGCCACTCCTCGGAAGGAAGAAGGGGCAATCTACTTCCGTAGTGATACCACCTCAGAAACCCAAGGAGGCGTCGCTATGAGTCAGGTCCGACCCGACGGCACCTAACAACAACAAAAGTAAGTTAGGATCTGCAAACCTCCTTTCCAGACATTACCAGGGGTACACAAGCTAGGAGGAAAATGAGGACGGGGATGATGTGTGCTTACTCAAGTGAACAGTTCCCTAAGTGAGTAGGCACACATACACACACATACTCACAAACACAGGATATCACAGGGTACACAAACCACACACATACATGTACATACTCACACATCTACACAGGCACCACAACCACACAAACACCACGCTCACCACATATACTCATGCATTCTCACCCTCACATCATATACACACCACATAATACACACCCACACATTTACACAGTACCCTCAGACTTGTACACACACACATCACACATTTTACACACTACCCTCACACTCATGCACATATCACACACACCACACACTGCCACCACACACTTACACACACACACACACTTCATCTTGTTATCTTGTTTTCGGCAGAAGGCCGGGCAGAGAACTAAGCCTCAAGTCCAGCAGCTGGCAGGATTAAGGGCTCGGCTGGTTGAGGAAAGTGGACTTTCTGATGACAGAGCCATGCCTCAGCCAGAGGAGGAGAAGCAGCAGGAGAGAAATGGCAGCAGGCCCCTGGGAGAGCTATGAATAAGCAGGCTCTCCAGCTCCCTCAGTGAAAAGGCAGGGGAGGGAACTCCCCAGTGAGCTGAGCTGCGGTGCCGACCGCTGCACTGAGGGAAGCGTCAGGTGAGCTGGGCGCCAGACAGGAGCCCCATGATCAGGCTTCTTTGTATCTTGCTCCTAAGTGTTGTTATTGCTAGCTGCCATCGAGTCAGTTCCAATCACAGCGACTCCATGTACACCAGAACGAAACGCTGCGCAGTCCGACGGCAGCCTCACAATCGTGGCTACCT
>NW_006921849.1:2476291-2476858 GCF_000298275.1 Orycteropus afer afer | reverse complement strand
CACTCAGATTCCTGGTCTGCACTCCAAACGCATGACACAGACTGGGAAAGGGGCCCAAGCACATGGATTATTTTTTATTATTACTGCTTTTGTTGCAGGATTGTATGCTATAGTATTAACCACCTCACTGCCGTCCAGTCAGATCCGACTCATAGCGACCCCTCCTTGGGTTTTCCAGGCAGTATCACTATGGAAGTAGATTGCCCAATCTTCCTTCCAAGGAGTGGCTGGTGGCTATGAACCACTAGCCTTCTGGTTAGCAGTCAAATGCCTTAGGCACTATGTCACCACTGCTCCACCTTTAATCTTTTTTTTTTTTTGAATTGTGATTTGGGTAAAAATTTATTACAGAGCAAATTCACTTTCCATACAGTACTTCACTTTCCATACAGTACTTCACATACATTTTGTCTTATGACATTAACTACAATTTACCACAGTGCAAAAGCTCCCCTCCCACTTCCTCCCCATAGTTACCTCTGCCCTGTGTCCTTCCCTCCCTGCACTCCTGCCCCCCCTCAACTGCCTCCCTGTGCAATTCTCCCCTGATTTTCTCTCCAAAGAGTG
>NW_006921849.1:2473960-2474983 GCF_000298275.1 Orycteropus afer afer | reverse complement strand
CTGGAGGGAGGCAGCATGTCTGGCCTTGCAGGAATAGGCCTTGGGTTATTGCTGGTAATCCTGTCTTCCTCTCGTGGGATTACAGGAGGTCAGAACACGTGGCCTCCTTGCCGTTTTTGCAGTGTGCTTGGAACCACAGGCTGAAAAACCAACCAGCTGCGCTTGAGTCAAATGCCTCACGTCAGAGTGGAACTGTGCTCCACAGGGCTTCCAATGGCTGCCATTTTTGGAAGTATATCATCAAGCCTTTCCAAGGTGCCTGTGGGTGAACAAACCTCCAGCCTTTCAGGTAGCAGTCAGGCGCTTTAACCATTTGTACTAACCAGTGCACAAAGGGAAACAAAATCAAGTTCTGAGTCATACTAGCAATGGCAGTGGGCTGCCAGCAGCCAGAAGCAGGGTCCAGATATGACCCAGGTGTCCTGCCACATGCCCTGGGCACTGCTCCTCTGTTTCTGAGCCTGGACAACCATCCTCCCTGCCGTTTTCTTAAGCCACCCAGTACCTGTCTGTGAGGGATTTAACTGTGTCTCCCCAAAAAATATGTGCTGTAAATCCTAACCCCTGTAACTGTGGAGGGCCTCTGGTGGTGCAGTGGCTAAAGCACTCAGGTGATAACTCAAAGGTCAGCGGTTCGTACTCACCAGCCACTCCGCTGACGAAAAAAGATGCGATAGTCTGCTTTGTAAAGATCTACAGCCTTGGAAACCCCATGGGGTATTTCTATTTTCGCCTATAAAAGGGCAGCTATGAGTTAGAACAAATCTGTCCTGAAATAAGTGCAGCCGGAATACTCCTTGGAAGAGAGAATGGCCAGACTTCGTCTCACCTACTTGGGTCATGTTGTCAGAAGAGACCATTCCCTGGACAAGGATATCATGCTTGGTAAAGTGGTTGTAAAAGGATTTTAAAAGTAAAGGGAGCTCTGGCGGCACAGTGCCTAAGGCACTCGACTGCTAACCAGAAGGCTGGCGGTTCAAACCCACCAGCCACTCCTTGGAAGGAAGGTTGGGCAATCTACTT
>NW_006921849.1:2466327-2473175 GCF_000298275.1 Orycteropus afer afer | reverse complement strand
GAGTCCAGCCTGAACTTCATAAGGAAGTTCATAAAAAAAATTATGAGCCACATAAATAACACAAAAACAAACAAATAAACGCCAAAGGCCACTGCTATGGACACAGCAGGTCAAGCTTTTGAGACAGGGCAGAGGGCTCCAGTCCCACTCATTAACTCGGTGACAGTGACCAATTGCTTACATTCTCCAAACTGTCCTTGGCTCACCTGTAAAATGGGAATTTTGTACAGGATTGTGAGTGTGAGAGACAGGACAGCTGCTGCACTTGGCACACAGAGGCAGTCAGTGGAGGGTGTTTGGTCGCTGCCTAGTATCCACACTCAGCTAAACTCGGCATGGGCCCCTAGTCTCCTGCAGCCAGAGCAGCCACCTCGAAAGATTCTGAAAAAAGGACATTCGCAAATGAATGAGAAAAGAAAAGTAAGTCACTTCACACCAGTTGAATCCTATGAAATTGCCTATATTCTACTGTCTTCGAGCCACAAAAAAAGGCGATTTCATATGGTTCAACCTAATACCCTATGGTCACAGTGAGCTGAGCCCCGAACATGTCCATCCCGGGAGAAGGGTGCACTTCAGGAACCCCAATCATGCACCTGCTTATCTTAACAAAGGCCAATGGCTGCGCACCAGGAACCCCGGAAAACCTTTCTGGAACCCCGTTAGGAGAAAGGCCAGCAGCCGCCCGCGGGCTTCGGGAGCAACCTGTTGCTGCAGGCAGCTTGGGGCGCCGGCGCCCCGGTCTTTCCCTCCACGCCGCGGGGGCACCAGGCGCCTCCTTCCCTGGCTCCCTCGCTCCTGGCTCGGCAGAAGCCGCTCCTGGGTTGGGGGGACACAAAAGAACGGGCGGAGGGCGGGCGCGCGAAGCGCGGAGACTAGAGGAATCCGTCGCCGCCGGGGGGAGGGGTTGCCGAGTAACTTGGCTTCTCCGAGCGCGTCGGGTCCCGAGGCGGCCCCTGCTGGGCACGGATCCCGGACGCTCCCACCCCAGAAGAAGGGGGTCCTGGCTGTGCACCCCTGGACAGGATCCCAAGCCCCATTTCGGCTCAGGCTCTCAGGGATACCGACCCTGAGGCCACGGTTCTCCCGCGGCCGCAGAGCTCTGCCTAGCTCTACACTCCCCCTTTGTTGTTCCGGCCGGCACTTACTAGCAGGGAGCGTCTAGATCACCCCAGTTCCCGATCCAACGATCGCCGGATGTCCCCGTGCCGTGCACCGGGACACGAAGTGCTTGCAGCCAGGTGTGCGTGCCCTCTCCCGAAGACAAGGAGGCGGCCGCCCTTTGTACCCCAACTCAAAGACTCCCACCTCGGCGGGGTCCTGCCCCCTCCTGCTACGGCCCGTTGCCCTACGCACTATTTGGCAAACTCGGCCCCTTTTGCATCTAACCAGGGAAGCTCAGTGCCCCGCGTTCCCGGAGCCATCCTCAGCGCTCCTCTCCGGGCAGAAGAGTCCACATTGCCCTGGAAGGGCTCGCTCCGCTGCCCTCCCCGAGAGCGAGCCCGCGGCCGCGGGGTCCCATCGTCAGCTCGCGCCCCGGAACCTGGAGGGCCACGGCTGCCGGCTCCCTCCAGCGGGATGAAAAGAAGACACTGGTAGCGCAACACGGGCCACCACGCAACCGGGAAAGTTTGCACGTGTCCCCTCCCTCCCCAGCTAGCCGGGCGCCCGGGCCACCTCGCCGCTCCGCAGCCCCTCGGGTTCCCGGGCCGCTTTCAGGACTCCCACCACCTGCCGCGGGGGCGGGGAGGAGGTACACAGCCAGCCTCTCTACTCCCCACTTTCTGGAAATTGTGCGCTCAGCTACCCGCAGGGCTCGCAAACGCCTCCCCATCTCGGAGTTAGGACGTGGCCACTCACCGCGCGCCCCCGCTTGCCGCTGCCTCTCCCGTGCGCCTGGCTCCAGCTCCTGCTTGGCCACTCCGCGCCTGCCCCCTCCCCTCGCAACCCACAGCCCGGCCCCGGCTCGTGAATGATTTATGAGCCGGCTTCCAGGGACCACCGGCCGCCTTCCGGAGAGCCCGCCCTGCTGCCCCGCGCGCCGGCCGGGGCGGGACTCCTAGACGAGGCGAGCCCGGGGGAGGCGCCTGGCTCGGGGGCGGGTGAGGGAGGCCGGAGGTGCCACGGGGACCTGTTGCAGTCTCCCTGACCCGGAGCCGGGGCCCGGAAACCGAGCCGCCGGAATGGGAATGTAGCCTTAAAACTACTCACCCCTGCGGGAGAGCTGAGCGCGCGGCCAAGTGTCCGGTGGGGACCTCACTCTGTATTTTACAGATCAACCAGCCGCTAAGCCTGGGGTCTGGACGCGCTCCGGCCTGGACGGACAGCTTCACCACTGCGGCCCAGAGCACTTCGCGGGACCTGGACTGCGTCCATTTCCTGCGGCCGCGCGGCCCAGACCAGGCCCTCTACTGGGAACGCTGCTATCCTCCAAAAAACTCCGTTCTCGCTCTCTCGTTCCAACTCAAACTGCCTCCGCTGACTGCTCCCAACAGCTTTAGACTCTTCTTTTGCCAGTTCTCAAAGGACTTCCCCCCCCCCCAAAAAAAAGCAGATCCATTGGTTCCTTAACATGTACCAATCACAGCACTAGCTGTAGCTGTAGAAATGGCATAAAGCAGTTCTTGGTCCAATACACACCCACAAGTGTCCACTATAGCACGAAGTTCACTGTGCCTAAATTGCTCATTTCGTGTCAAGCCTGTGGGCACCTATGAGTTGTCTGCTAAACTGAGTCTTGGGAGCTTCTATCCTCTTCTAACTGGCCTCACCAACTTACACCTCCTGCCTCATTCACTCCCCAAGGAGCTCTGGTGGCGCAGTGCCAAAGGCATTTGCCTGCTAACCAGTAGGTTGGCCGTTCAAACCCACCAGCCACTCTGCAGAAGAAAGGATGGGGCAATCTACTTCAGTAAAGATTTACTGCCTTGGGAATCCCATGGGGGTCGCTATGCATAGGAATCTACTCCTTGGCAATGAGTTTGTTTGTTTTTGTTTTTGCCTCACTCCCCATTTTCTATCTTGAATTGAGAATATAGTCTAGTGGAAGAAAGAAGATGGAAGAACCACACTTCAACATGATGTGTGGCACACAGTAGGTGCTTAACAAATATTTGTGTGATTGATGGAGGGAGGATGGAAGGATGGACAAAGGGAAGAATGAATGCCCAGAATGAATGACCTTGCTTGCTCTCTCATGTCATAATGTAGCATAAAAGAGGTGCTGAGGGAAAGAGTTGTTGGTTTTTAAAGTTTAAAATGATCTTGAATTTGCATTTTTCCAGGACAAGTAATGGTCACTCCAGAAACTTTGAAAATTACGCTGCAGGCATAGAATGGTTAAGTGGCATGGCACCCAGAGGCTTTGAATGGGGCCTGCTGTTTCCTCTCTGCAGCCCCTGCCGGGCAGGGTTCTTGCAATGGATGCCTCCAGTCCTCACATACCTGCCCAAGGGCAGCCCTGGGTGGGTGGGGCCCAAAGGGCCACTTTTCCCTCTCGAGAGCACCCCCTCTGACCTGTCTCAATCTTGATCCTGTCTCTTTATCACTGTGACCTTAGCTGCTTAATTTCACTGAGCCTCAGTTTCTTCATCTGTAAAGGGAAGGTAATTATACCTCATAGGACTCATGTTCATCCATAATAATAATTGTTGTTATTAGTAGCTGCATGCAAGTCACCCCTGACTCAAAGCAACCTCATGCACAGTGGCCCTACACCATCCCTGTGACGGGGTACAGATCAGGCCACTGTGATCCACAGGGTTTTCACTGGCTGCTTGTCAGGAGTAGATCACCAGGCCTTTCTTCCTAGTCTGGAAGCTCAGCTGGTACCTGGTCAGTAGCACCACCTGCACTGACAGATGGGTGGTGTCTGCACGAAGTGCATTAGCTGAGAATTGAACCCTGGTCTCCTCCATGGAAGGCAAGAATTCTACTACTGAACTACCACTGTCCTCAGTAATAATAATAACAATGTCAACAACAGTAGTAGTAGTAGTGGTTCTAAGTGCTAACAATTAATGAGTGCTAACTATAAAGGAAAACAAAAATCCTCACTGAACCAATAAGCAACATCATGACAAATGGAGAAAAGATTGAAGTTGTCAAGGATTTCATTTTACTTGGATCCTCAGTCAATGCCCATGGGAGCAGTGGTCGAGAAATCAAACATATTGCACTGTGCAAATCTGTTGCAAAAGATAGCTTTAAAGTATTAAAAAACAAAGATGTCACTTTGAAGACTAAGGTGCGTCTGACCCATGCTGTGGTATTTTTAATCACCTAATATGCATGTGAGAACTGGACAATGAGTAAGGAAGAGTGAAGAAGAATTGATGCTTTTGAGCTGTGGTGTTGGTGAAGAATATTGAATGTACCCTGGACTGCCAGAAGAAGGAACAAATCTGTCTGAAATGCTCCTTAGAAGGAAAAAGGAAAAATGGCCAGACTCCATCTCTCGTACTTTGGTCATGTTATGAGGAGCGACCAGTCCTGGAGAAAGCTATCATACTGGGTAAAGTGGAGGGTCAGTGAAACAGGGGAAGACTTGCATGATATGGGTTGATACAGTGGCGTCTGCGATGGGCTCCAGCATTGGCAACGGTTGTGAGGCTGGTGCGAGATCAGGCAGTGTTTCATTCTGTTGTGCACAGGCTTGCTGTGACTTAGAGCCAACTTAGCAGCACCTAACAACAAACTATAAATGAGGCACTATGCTAAGTGCTTTAAGTGCATTGTTTTATGTAACCTTAAGGACAACAGCAGTTTGAAAGCATACTATTTTTATCCCCATCTAAACGATAAGATGAAAATAAGTATAGTCATTTGAGCAAAGTCACACAGCTGGTAAGAAAAGGACTAGAACTTGAACCAAGATCAGGCCTCCAGATCCACGATTGCCCTTATACACCAGTGCACGTAAAGGTAATGTGAAACCCTCTTGGTTCTTTGGTCCCAGGTAAACAGCACCCCTGCATTGGATCGAAATAGTTGACCATCCATCTTCCCAAAGGCACTGAGTGCTTCAATGCTTTGTATCCATTCTTATTTCCCCAACACCTACTGTGATGATGAAGTTAATCGTCAACTAGGCTAGGCTGTGATACTCAGTGGCTTGACAGGTGCTCTTCCATGATGTAATTATCTTCCATGATGTGATCTGATGTGATCAGCCAGTCAGTTGAAAGGTGAGTTCCTGTGAGACTGTGGCCTGCCTCCAGTATATAAATGGTGGTTCTGGCAAAGGTCCTTCTCTTTCAAATCTGCATTCTTCCTGACACCTGACCTCCTGTGCTTGGGACACAAGCCTGCAGAGGTCTCTGGCCTGACCTGTAGATCTTGGATTCACCCAAAAACAAAAACACTAAACCCATTGTTGTCAAGTCGATTCTGACTCACAGCAACTCAGAGTAGAACTGCCTTATAGGGTTTCCAAGCCTGTAAATCTTTGTGGAAGCAGGCTGCCTCCAAGCAGCTAGTGAGTTCAAACTGCCAACCTTTTCATGTAGCTGGGTAGCAGTTGAGCCCTTAAATCACGTGTGTCACTAGGGCTCCTTACACACCAACCTCCTGTAACCCATGTGCCACAGCTTTCTCCAGGCTACCACTGCACACATGGATTTGGGATTTGCCAGCTCCCACAACTCCATGAGCCATTTCCTTGAAGTAAATCTATATATTCATCTGTGTCACTGGTTTTGCTCCTCTGTAGAATCCAGATAGGACACCTCCTCTACCTGGACCACTGTAAATGCTGAATAAATGATAAACAAAGAATACAATATTAAGACCTGTCCTGGGCAACCTTAGGCACTAACAGGATCTTGTCACTTCTGTCCAGTTCCACATGAAGCCCTAATCTTTTTGTTTGGTGCCATTGAGCTCTGACTCACAGCAACCCTGTGCCACCCTCACAATCGCTGCACTGTCAATCCATCATTTTTGCTAGACCTCCACCTTACCAAGCATGATATCCTTCTCCAATGACTGGTACCTCCCGATAACATGACCAAAGGAAAAGATAAAGTCTTGCAATCCTCACTTCTAAGGAGCACTCCGCTATACTTTCCCCAAGACACATTTGTTAGTTATTCCGGCCATCCATAGGATATTCAATGTTCTTTGCCAACACCATGATTTAAATGCATCAGATCTTCTGTGATCTTCCTTATTCATTATCCAACTTTCGTATGCATGTGACATGACTGAAGACACCATTGCTTGGGTCAGGCACACCTTAGTCCTCAAAGTGACATCTTTGCTGTTTAATGCTGTAAAGAGTTCTTTTGCAACAGATTTGCCCATGGGAATATGTTGTTTGATTTCTTGACTCCTGTTTCCATGGATGTTTATTGTGGATCCAAGTAAAATGAAATTCATGACAACTTCTATTTTTTCTCTGTATCATGATATTGCTTATCGGTCCACGATTTTGGGGTTTTTCACTTTTAGGTGTAATCCATACTGAATGCTGGAGTTTTCAATCTTCATCAGTACTCTTCACTTTCAGCAAGCAAGGTTGTGTCATCCGCTTATCACAGGTTGTTAATGAGTCTTCCCCCAGTCCTGATCTGGATTCTTTACATAATCCAGCTACCTGGATTATTTGCTCAGCATATAGATTGAATAAGTATGGTGAAAGTTTACAACACAGACACACACCTTTCCTGGTTTTTAACCAGTCAGTATCCCTTTGTTTTGTTCAAATGACAGCTTCCTGGTCTATGAGCACAATTAAGTATTCTGGAATTCCTATTTTTCTCAATGTTATCCATAATTTGTTATTATCCACACAGTCAAGTGGCTTTGCATAGTGGATAAAACACAGATAAATATCTTTTTAGTATTCT
>NW_006921849.1:2449859-2450709 GCF_000298275.1 Orycteropus afer afer | reverse complement strand
TTTTTAATTAACAGGTGTGCAGTTCTTAAATATCAAGGAAAATGACTAGGAAGCAAGTTTAAATGTTCACAAAATGCATTCTCTCTTCCATCTTCAGGATTTAAACAGAATTACTTCACCCAGCAAAGAGCAGAGAACATCAAGGCAGAATGGGCTGGAGTAGATGTGCAGGAACTGTGTTTGGAGATAGGATAAAGTAGCCAGATTACCCAGTCCTCAATGATGTAGGTAAAATTTGAGGGAGAGGTAAGATCTGAAGAGGAATTTTCATGATGAGTGGAAGAAAAACTGCAAGTCAAGTGAGAAAATTGACCTAAATCACGGTTTTTCATCCACAACACTCTGGACATTTTGTTGTTATTAGGTGCCATCTGGTCAGTTCCAACTCACAGCAAATCCATGTACAATGGAAGAAACACTGCCTGGTCCTGGGCCTTCCTCACCATTGTTGCTATGGTGGAGCCCATTGTGGCAGCCACTGTGTCAATTCATCTCACTGAGGGTTTTCCTCTTTTTTACTGACCCTCTATTTCACTAAGCACAATGTTCTTCTCCAAGGACTGGTCTCTCCTGATAACATGACCAAAGTACATGAATCAAAGTCTTGCTATCCTTGTTTCCAAGGAGCATTCCAGCTTTACTTCTTCCAAGACCAATTTGTTGGTTCTTCTGGCAGTTCATGGTGTATTAATATTCTTCACCAACACCATAATTCAAAGGCATCAATTCTTTGGTATTCCATATCCAATGTCCAGCTTTTGTATGCATGTGAGTTGACTGAAAATATCATGGCTTGAGTCAGGAGCACTTTAGTCCTCAAAGTGACATCTTTGGTTTTTAAGACTTTAAC
>NW_006921849.1:2448001-2449004 GCF_000298275.1 Orycteropus afer afer | reverse complement strand
ACCCAAGGTCATGGCAAGGACGGACTGCAACTCAGAGTTTTGTATCCCTTATCAGAACTATTCACACTACGACACAGAAGAGAAGCTTCTGTATTGTATTGGACACCTGCAAGACAAGGTCTATATTTCTGTGGGAAAGTTGGACTTAACTGCAGTGAGTAAATCAGCCTCTCATCAGACAGAACTTTTAGTAAGAACTATCCAGCAGGCACAGAGCAAGGCTGAGAAGACAGTAAGATTGATGCTGGAGAGTTGTTGTTCCTGGTAGTCGCCACTGAGTCACCGGGGACCCACGATGACTTTATGAAGAACAGAACAAAATGATCCCTAGTTCTGTGCCATCACAGTGAGCTTTCATATGCCTGAGGCCACCATTGAGGCTAATCTGTCAATCTATCCCATTGAGGATGTCCCTTATTTTTACTGGCCCTCCCTTGATCAAACATCATGTCCTTTCCTAGTGATTGGTCTTTCCTGATGACATGTCCAAGCAAGACTATGTCTCATTAGCCTTGCTTCTAAGAAGCATCCCTGTTGTATTTCTTATAAGACTGATTTGTTCATTCTTCTGGCAGTCCACAATATGTTCAATATTCTTCGCTAACACCACAATTCAAATACATCAATTCTGTCTTCCTTTTTTACTGTCGAGCTTTTGCTTACATATGAAGCAATTGAAAAGACATGGTTTGGGTCAGGCACACTTTAGTCATCCAAGAGACATCTTTGGTGGTGTGTTAGCCCTTTCTTTAAATCACATAGGCCCCAAGGACAGCCTGCCTTGGAAGAATAGCCGAGAATACAATTCGAGTTAATTTCTCTGAGTCATAGATACCTCATCTATAACATGACCATGGTTATATGGTCGCATAACCATGGTTATATGGTCGCATAACCATGGTTATATGGTCGCATAACCATGGTTATATGGTCGCATGGGAGCTCTGGTAGCATAGTGGCTAAGGCACTTGACTGCTAACCAGAAGGCTGGCGGTTCAAACCC
>NW_006921849.1:2446716-2447831 GCF_000298275.1 Orycteropus afer afer | reverse complement strand
GCCAGCCTTCTGGTTAGCAGTCAAGTGCCTTAGGCTCTATGCTACCAGAGCTCCTAAGAATTTGTTTAGGATCTGTTCTTCCCCCTAGACTATGAGTTCCATGAGGGCAGGCACTATTGGCTACTGTATCCCCACCACCTAGCACTATACCTAGCATCTAGTAGATCCTCACTCTATTTTTGTTAAATTGACTTGAAAATACCCACTTCATAGGTAATTTTAAATATTAAATAAAATTATGTACATGAGGTGCCTAGAAAAAATAGTTATCTCAATAAATTATACTATTATTATGGGGTAAGAAAGTAGAACATGGACCTGTGTGCCTCAGATTCCTTATTTGGTAAAGGGGATAACAATGCCCCTACTTGCGGGTTTAATTAAATAACAGAATGTAGTGCCAAAATGTTTGTGCTCAGATGACTCTCAACTAATTGGTGTAAAACAAGGCTCCCAGGATGGAATGCTCATTGAGATGTTTCAACAAACAGATGCAGGGCTGGAGGTGCTCACTTGTCTATGTCAAGATACGTGAAAACCAACTACCTGGCCAACTGACTGGAAGTGATCCATATTTGTACCCATTCCAAAGAAAGGTGATCCAACAGAATCTAGAAATTATCAAACAATATCATTAGTATCACAGGCTAGTAAAATTTGGCTGAAGATAATTCAAAAATATTTGTGGCAGTATATTGACAGGGAACTTCCAGAAATTCAATCTGGATTCAGAAAAGGACATGGAATGAGGCATATCATTGCTGACATCAGATGCATGTTGGCTGAAAGCAAAGAATACCAGAAAGATGCTTACTTTTGTTTAATTGGCAATGCAAAGACATTAGACTGTGTGGATCGTAACAAATTATGAATAACATTGAGAAAAATGGGAATTCCAGAACATTTGATCGTGTTCATGTAGAATTTGTACATAGACTAAGAGGCTGTCGTTTGAACAAAACAAGAGGATACTGCATGGTTTAAAATCAGGAAGGGTATGTGTCAGGGTTGTATCCTTCTATCATATTTATTAGGGAGCTCTGGTAGCGTAGTGCCTAAGGCACTTGACTGCTAACCAGAAGGCTGGTGGTTCAAACCCACCAGCCACTCCTCAG
>NW_006921849.1:2445745-2446616 GCF_000298275.1 Orycteropus afer afer | reverse complement strand
GTTTCCGAGGCAGTATCACTACAGAAGTAGATTGCCCCATCTTCCTTTTGAGGAGTGGCTGGTGGGTTTGAACTGCCAGCCTTCTGGTTAGCAGTTAAAAAAAAAAAAAAAAGGTTCACCTAGGAACTTGTAATTTATACAACAGCAAAACTTACATCTATGTGAGGTAATGTTTCACCTCTCTGAGAGTAATTACCATTATCACCTTTCTCTAAAGAACTACTAATCTATACTTATGTTCCTCATGATCTGAAGGTACTCAGTAAGCATCTGTTACTCTGTCATTCCTTCAGTAGTAATTACTCAATCCCTACTCTACGCTGAGCGCTAAAGACTCTATTTACTGATATGACTTCTAATCCAGAATATCCTAATGGATAGAAATAATTTTATTAAATAGTGCCTTTCCTCCTATTTACCCCTTATGTATCCACCAAGTGAGACTTTTGGTATTAAAACATTCTCTCTTGATTCATACCTTTTCTGCTACCTAAGACAGAGGAAGAATTGATGAGTTTGAATTGTGCTGTTGGTGAGGAATATTGAGTACACAGTGGCCTACTACAGAAATGAACAAGTCAGTCTTAGGAGAAATGCAACCAGCATGCTCCTTGGGAGCAAGCATGGTGAGACTTTGGCTCCCTGACTTTGGACATGTCTCATTAAGGAAGACCAATCTTGTTTGGTAAAGTAGAGCATCACTGAAAATGAGGGAAAGCCTGCCTGAGATGGGTTGGCATGATAGCCTCCAGCATCAGCGATTATGGAGATGGTGTAAGACCTGGCAATGTTTGTCATTATACCCAAGGCCACCATGAGCCAGAGCCAACTCAACAACTACCAATATCAACAGCAGCAAAAAGTGACCATT
>NW_006921849.1:2444637-2445645 GCF_000298275.1 Orycteropus afer afer | reverse complement strand
AAGACAGCCTGAAGCACTTACTGATGAAGAGCAAAGACTACAGTGCAGTGTGGATTACACCTCAATATAAAGAAAACAAATATCCTCACAGGTGGACTGGAAAGCCACATCATGAAAATGGATGAAAGACTGAAGTTATCAAAGATTTCATTTTACTGGGATCCACAATCAACACCCATGGAGGCAGCAATCAAGAAATCAGATGTCATATTGCACTGAGCAAATTTGCTGCAAAAGACCTCTTTAAAGTGTTTAAGGAGCAAAGATGTCACTTTGAAAACTAAGGTGTGCCTAACCCAAGCCATAGTATTTTCAATCTCCTCATATGCATGTGAAAACTGGGCAATGAATAAGGAAGATTGAAGATGAGTTAATACCTTTGGATTATGGTGTTGGTGAAGAATACTGAAAATTCCATGGACTGCCAGAAGAATGAACAAATCTGTCCTGGAAGAAGTGCAGCCAAAATGCTCCTTAGAGGCGAGAATGGCCAGACTTCATCTCACCTACTTTGGTCACCTACTTCATCTCACCTACTTTGGTCCATTCCCTGGAGAAGGATACCATGTTTGTAAAGTAGAGAGTGAGAGAAATATGGAGAGACCCTCAGCTAGATGGATTGACACAGTGGCTACAATGATGAGCTCAAGCGAAGCAGGGACTGTAAGGATAGCACAAGACAAGGCAGCATTTTGTTCTGTTGTGCATAGAGTTGCTGTGAGTCAGAGCTGACTACAGCAATGACAACCCTCAGCTAACCCAAAAGGTGATGGCTAGACCCCCACCCAATGGCACCGTGGAAGAAAGTCTGGTGATCTGCTTCTATAAGATTGAAAACCAAACCAAACTCACGGCCATCGAGTCAGTTCTGACTCTTGTGACCCCTGCTGTTTTTCTGAGGTGGTAAATCTTTACAGAAGTAGCTTGCCCTATCTTCCTTGCGTGAAGTGGCTGCTGGGTTTGAACTGCCAACCTTCTGATTAGCAGTCAAATACCCTAGGCACTGCA
>NW_006921849.1:2442587-2443597 GCF_000298275.1 Orycteropus afer afer | reverse complement strand
TGCCAGAGAGCTGGCGGGAAAGACTTTGTACCCGAGTCAAAGCCAGAAATGAATGACTGATTTGGTTTGAAATCCTACCTCACCCACTTCTCAATGGGAAGTTCTTACCCTTGGAACAGAGATGGTGGTTTCCCAACTAAGCCTGGAAGTAGACACTGTCCCAGTAAGCTTTAAACAAGTGTGCAGCTTGGAGTCCCTGGGTGACATCGCTGGTTAAATGCTTAGCTACTGAGAGGTTGGAGGTTTGAGTTCACCAGAGGTCTAGTGGAAGAAAGGCCTGGGACTCTACTTCTGAAAACTCAGCCATTGAAAACCCTCTGGAGAGCATTCCCCTCATTATTACAAACCGTTTATGAATAAAATACTTATCAGATGGGTATTATTTCATCATTTAAAAAAAAAACGACTTATAGACGACAGTTCTACTCTGATTCACACAGGGTCGCCATGAGCCATAGTTGAAGGTTTGGGTCACTATGAGTCGGATCTAACTCCACAGCAGTAAGTTTGCATTTTTGTGTGTTTGTGTCAGATGGGTCCTATGCTAAGTACTAAGTAAGATACAAAGGTGATGTCAACAGCACCCCAATAAGAAATTCTTTGCTTAGACCTAGGGATTTATACATTTTATCCATTCAAACAAATTCTATTAAAAAGCAAATAATGATGTTGTTGTTGCTACATGTCATCAAGTCTACTCCAACTCATAACAACACTGTGCATAACAAAATGAAACCACTGCCCAGTCCTGTGCCATCTCCACAATCCTTGCTATACTTGAGCCCATCATTGCAGCCACTATATCAATCCATCTTTTTGAGTGTCTTCCCCTTTTTTGCCTACCCTCCATTTTACCAAGCATGATATCCTTCACCAGGGAATGGTCCCTTCTAACAACAGGACCAAAGTAGGTGAGATGAAGTCTGGCCATTCTCATTTCTAATGAGCATTCTGGCTGTGCTTCCTCCAAGATGTGGAAATTATCAAACAATATCATTAATATCAGTTGC
>NW_006921849.1:2430134-2430782 GCF_000298275.1 Orycteropus afer afer | reverse complement strand
AAAGATATTACTTTGAAGACTAAGGTGTACTAATCCAAACCATGGTATTTTCAATTGCCTCATACTCTTGTGAAAGCTGGACAATGAAAAAAAAATACAAAAAGACCAGAGAAGAGTTGATGCTTTTGAGTTGTGGTGTTGGAGAAGAATACTGAAAGAACCAGGGACTGCCAGAAGAATAAATAAATCTTTCCTGGAAGGAGTGCAGCTGGAATCCTTGGACGCGAGAATGGCCAGACTCTGTCTCACCTACTTTGGTCATGTTGTCAGAAGGGATCATTCCCTGGAGAAGGATATCATGCTTGGTAAAGTGGCAACGATGGGCTCAAGTACAGCAAGGATTGTGAGAACGGAACAAGACCAGTCAGTGTTTCATTCTGTCTTACAAAGTATCCCAGAATTGGAGCTGATTTGATGGCACCTAACAACAACATGCCATCTTCATGATCATTGTGCTAGAGTCCATTGTTGCAGCCCCAGCACTAAACTGCATGATATTCTGTTATGATTCATAAGGTGTTCATTAGCTAATTTTTAGATGTAGATTTCCAAGCTTTCTTACTACTCTGTCTTAGTCTGGAAGCTCCACTGAAACCTGTCCTTCATGGGTGACCCTCTTGGTAAATATGTGCACATTGTTGTTATTGT
>NW_006921849.1:2428263-2429374 GCF_000298275.1 Orycteropus afer afer | reverse complement strand
AGAGCCAAAATTAAACTGCTCAGTTTTCAGAAGTTGCCCTACTGGACTTATTGCTGCTGCCTCTTAGCCTCCCTGCTGTGTTTCACTGACTCACCCTGTAAATTCTTCTGTCCCCTCCTCCACCAAGGTCATTCTGATAGTCCCCAGGCACCACACACTGCAGCCATTTCCTCCCCCTTCTGCTGTGGGCCCTCTCAAAGTGGCTGGGCCAGTTGGGACTGCCTGGCTCCTCCCATCACTGCCATTGCCAGGATCTGGTGGTGATTTTCCACAGCCTTCCAAGCATTTCAGAGACTTAAATGTCACCTTTCTCTCTCTCCTTGGTGGCACTCTGTGTTATGAGTAGAATTGTGTTGCCTAGAGCATTTATCAAAGTCTTACCCCCTGCACCAGGGAATGTGACTTCATTTGGGGAAACAGGGTTTGTCTTTGTAGATGCTATCAGGTTAGCTAATGATGTCACCCCACAGGAGGTTGGCTCCTAATGCCAGGCCCATCTGAGTGACGTTTTATAAAAGAGAAGAACAGACCTGGGGACAGAGTCACACACAAGGGGACCACAGATGACATGTAAAGATATATCTACAAGCCAAGGAGCATCTAGAGCCCCAGCAATTAGGAGAGAGGAATGGAATAATTCCTCCCTCATAGCTCCCCAAAGAAATCAACATGGCTGAGACTCTGATCTGGACTCAGATTGTCAAGAACTGTGAGAAAATAAGGCTGAATGATCAGATATGTTTAGGCAGAGGGGAGTGTGCCCATGACTATGTATAGGGTTGGCAGACAATGTTTTTACAAGTGTTTTTGTATGTTCTGTAATAATGTGCAGGTATATAGTAGAGCTGACAAGAGACAAGGTTGTGGTTACTTTTGGGCCACAGCCAGCTACCCAGAGGGATCAAGTAGTAGGACCTGTGGGCTCAGGATCATGGTCCCAGGGGACATCAAGCTCAACTGGCATAACATACTACACAAAAACATTGTTCCATATTCTACTTTGGTGAGAAGTGACTGGGATCTTAAAAGTTTGCAAGCAACCATCTAGATGAAATGATGGGTCTCACTTCATCCAGAGCAAAGAAGAATGAAGAAAACCAAAGATTCATGG
>NW_006921849.1:2425800-2426927 GCF_000298275.1 Orycteropus afer afer | reverse complement strand
TCATAATGAATAATTTTTTTTTATATACTGTTGGAGTCTTTCGGCTAGGTTTTTATTGAAGATTTTTGCATCTATATTCATGAGGGATATTGATCTGTAGTTTTCTTTTTCAGTGATATCTTTGCCTGGTTTTGGTATCAAGGTTATGCTTGTTTCATAAAATGAATTTGGAAGGACTCCATTCTTTTCTATGTTTTGGAACAGATTGGTAGGATTGGTGTCAGTTCTTCTCTGAATGTTTGGTAGAATTCTCCAGTGAAACTCTCTGGGCCAGGACATTTTTTTGGTCATAATTTTTTAAGATTATGATCAAGTGGGGTTCATATCAGATATGCAAAGATGGTTCAACATTAGAAAAAAAAATCAACGTCATCTACCACATGAACAAAACAGAGGAAAAGAACCACATGATCATATCAATCAATTCAGAAAAGACATTTGATAAAATCCAACAATCATTCCTGACCAAAACTCTCAGAAAAATAGGAATAGAAGGGATATTCCTCAGCATAATAAAGGTCATATATACCAAAACAACAGCCACCATTATTCTCAATGGAGAGAAACTGAAACCATTCTGCTTGCCAACAGGAACCAGGCAAGGATGCCCTCTATTGCCACTTCTATTTAATATTTTCCTGGAAGTCCTAGCCAGGGCAATAAGGCAAGACAGGGAAAACAAAGGCATCCAAATTGGTAAGGAAGAAGGTAAACTATCCCTATTTGCTGATGATAGGATCCTATACCTAGAAAACCCAAGAGACTCAGTCAAAAACCTACTGGAACTAATTGAGAGATTGAGCATAGTGGCAGGATACAAGATCAACATCCAAAAATCAGTTGGATTCCTCAACACCAACAAAGAGATTGCTGGGGGAAAAAAAAAAAAGAAGAAAGAAAGAAGGAAATCAATACCATTTACAATGTTGTTATGTTATTATATGCCATCGTGTTGGACCCAACTCATAGTGACCCCTCCTTGGGTTTCTGAGGCAGTATCACTATGGAAGTAGATTGCCCTATCTTCCTTCCGAGGAGTAGCTGGTGGGTTTGAACCACCAGCCTTCTGGTTAGCAGTCAAGTGCCTTAGTCACTAAACTACCAGAGCTCCCACCATTTATAATAGC
>NW_006921849.1:2422805-2424049 GCF_000298275.1 Orycteropus afer afer | reverse complement strand
TATTCAGGCGGCCAACAGACATATGAAGAAATGCTCACTAACATTAGCCATAGTTGTTATTGTTATGTGCCGTCGAGTTGGACCCGACTCATAGTGACCCCTCCTTGGGTTGCAGAGGCAGTATCACTATGGAAGTAGATTGCCCAACCTCCTTTCCATTAGATAGATGCAAATCAAAACAACAATGAGATACCATCATGCCCCAGCACTAGTAGCAAAGTTCAATAAGACAGAAAATAACAAATGCTGGTGAGGATGCGGAGAGATTAGGACTCTCACACACTTGTGGTGGGACTGTAAATGATACAACTCTGTGGAAAGCAGAATGGCGATTCCTTCAAAATTTGAAATTAGAAATACCATCTGATTCAGCCATTCCATTACTAGGTATATTTCATAAAGTGAGAGCCAGAACAAGAACAGATATATGCATACCCATGTGCATTGCTACGCTATTTACGATAGCCAAAAGATGGAAACAACCTCGGTGTCCATCAAGTGAAGAATGGATAACCAAACTATGGTACATACACACAATGGAATACTATGCAACCCTAAAGAATAATGTAGAATTGGCAAAACACTGCATAATATGGATGAACTTGGAGGACATTATGCTGAGTGAAATAAGTCCATCACAAAAGGACATATATTGCATTAGTTCATTATTGTAAAATGTCAAAGAAAGGTTTATATATGGAAGGAAACTTTCTTTGTTGGTTACCAGGGGTGGGAGGGGAGAGGAGAGGAGGGAACACTGTTAGATAGGTAGAGACAAGTATTGATTTGGGTGAAGAGAAGGGCAATATACTAAATGTGAGTAATCAACACGGTGGCATTGAGGAAGAGAAGACATAGAAAGGTCTGTGGGAGGTAAAGACAACAAAGATGAACCCTTTTGCACATACAGCACTGCATTGTCAGTGAAGGCAAACATGGATACACAGGTGGATAGATGGGTGGACAGGCTGAACTCTTAGGTATGTCCATGCAGTGGGGAGTGTGCCCAAGACCATGTATAGAGTTGACAGACAATGTTTCTACAAGTGTATTGGTATGTTCTGTAAGAATTCCCAGGTATATAGTAGAGCTGACAAGGGAGAAGACTGTGGTCACTTCTTGGCCACAGCCAACTATCCAGAAGGAGGAGCAAGTGGTTGGACCTGTGGGCTCAGGACCATAATTGCAGGGGACATCAAACTCAATTGGCATAGCAAAAACATTGTTCCACATCCTACTTTGGC
>NW_006921849.1:2412770-2420060 GCF_000298275.1 Orycteropus afer afer | reverse complement strand
TGGCCCTGACTTCAGAGGCAACAGCAAGCCAACATCAACCTGGCTTGATGCCATGGAGAGCCACGTTGCCAGAGAGACACCCTCCACCAGGCCTCCTGCTGCGGAACATTCGTGTTGATAAAGAGAATTCAGGAAATGTTTCACCCCTGGGTTTTCCCACTCTTTCCCCAGAGCAATGATATTCCTTGTTCTGCTTCCTGTTCTGAATCTAGCTTGAACTTCTGGCAGTTACCTGTCAATGTCCAGCTACAGCCGTTTTTAAATTATCTTCAGCAAAATTTTGCTAGCATGTAATATTAATGATATTGTTTGACAATTTTCATACTCCGTTTGATAGAAATGGAAGTTGTTAAGAATTTCATTCTACTTGGATGAACAATCAATGCTCAAGGAAACAGCAGTCAAGAAATCAAACAATGTATTGTATTGGGCCAATCTGTTGCAAAATACCCTTTTAAAGTTCTAAAGGGCAAAGATCTCTCTTTGATAACTAAGGTATGTGATCCAAGCCATGGTGTTTCAGTCACCTCTCATGCATGTGAAAGCTGGGTAATGAGATAGGAAGACAGAAGGAGAAATGATTTGTTTGGACTGTGGTTTTGATGAAGAATAGTGACTGTACCTTGGACTGCCAGAAGAAGAAACAAATTATTCTTAGAAGAAATACAACCAGAATGCTTGTGCACTAAGCAAGGGGCATGGTGAGCACTTCCCAGCTTTATTGCTAACTTCATGATAAGGATGAGCACGAATCCAGTTCCCACCTAGAAATGTCCTTGACTTCCCACTTTTCCATCCTCATTGTCAGTCCCTCAAGTGGCATGCCCTCTCTCTCTGACCCCAGCCACCCAGGGCTGGGTTGAAGCTCACAAGTTAGAAGAGCTCAGTCCTTCAGACTGTTAAATGGGCAGATACCAGCAACTACTGTCTCTTACTGCCCCCTGGCTTTGTTAATTCCTTGGAAGGGCTCACAGAATTCATGGAGAGTATCTATACTTACAATTACCTGTTTATTAGAATTAGAAAGGATACAAAGAAAGAGACAAATAGGGTGTGGCCTCAGAAGGGTCCCATTGCAAAGATCTCATTGTTTCCAGGAACACACCAGACTCCTGAGAGCAGATGCAAATCCAAGAAGCCCCAGAAACTTCCATGTTCAGGGCCTGTTTTGGAATTGAAATGTGTCCCCCTTAAATATGTGATGTGAATCCTAACTTGTATGCCTGTGGTTATAATCCCATCTGGGAATAGGTTGTCTTTGTTATGTTAATGAGGCAGGTTTAGTCTAGGGTGGATCTCTTTTAAAAGAAATTAAACAAGGGAGCAGAGGAGAGATGGAGAAAGAGAGATCCCAAGCCACATGGAGATCTCCAAGGAACCAGGAACAGAAGCTGAAGAGACAAGGACCTTCCTCCAGAGTGGACAGAGAGAGAAAACCTTCTCCTAGAGACTGCACCCTGAATTTGGACTTTGAACACCCTAAACTGTGAGAAAATAAATTTGTTTATTTCACCCAGTTGTGGTATTTCTGTCCCAGCAGCACTTTATAACTGATACGGAATTCGGTACAGCAATAGAATGTTGTTTGGGTTTGGTTTAGAAATGTGAATGTTAAATGTGCTTCTGGTGGGGCTTTAAAGGAAAAGGATGAACATGTGATTAGACAACAGAGGAAGGCAATGCTTTTTATGCAGTGGCAAAAAAAATTGTCTGAATTCTGTTAAAATATTTGGTGGAAGGTAGAACTTGTAAGTGATGAATGTGGTTATCTGGCTAATGAGATTTCTAAGCAAGGTCTTAAAGGGGCCATGGGGTTTCTCCTTGCCATTTACAGTAAATTGTGAAAGAGATAGACTTAAAAATGAATTGTGCAAAATGAAAACAGAACTTAAAGATTTGTAAAATTCTGTTGTATGAACTGAGGACACATGTCCTGGAATATTCACCAACAATGTGACTATACAATCTTTTGTTAAAGAGATTAAGCCTATGACTGATGGATCTAACCAACCACCACAGCAGAAAAGCCATCAACTTAGACTGAAGGGCACAGAGAAAGAATGAAAGGATGAAAAACCTCTTGAATTACCTCTGTTGTCCTCCAGGAGAAGAAAAGGACCTTCCCTGGAACAGCTTGGAGATGAGCAGAACTGTTGGAAGGATCACAGGGAGCAGGACCTTCTTGGTTTCAAAGAGCCATGGTCTCCTGGATCTCAAAGGGTGGAACCAAGGCCTCCTACAGCGAAAGGAGCTGAGTTGCCAGCCCAGTGGGCCTGGAAGGCAGAGCTGAAGCCCAGGGCCAGGGCCCTCCAGTCAGAAGCCAGAGGGCATAGCCAGCCACCAAAGTCTGCAAAACTTGCCCAGATGGTCTCAGAGAAGAGAGGACTACTTTCAGGCCTTGACAGCTTGTAATTTGCTTTGGACTAGTTTGCTGCCTGTGATCCTTCTTTCCCTCCAATTCCTCCCATTTGTAATGGAAATGTCTATCTTGTGCCTGTTCCACCATTGTCCTTTGGAAACAGGTCACTCGTATTCTAGATTTCACAGATTCACAGATGAAGAGGAATTTTGCCCCAGGATGAAATATGCCTAAAATTTCACCCATATTTGATTGAATTGACTCAGAAGATGAGATATTGGACTTGGAGTTGATTTATGACTTTCAGGATGATGTGATGGGGTAAATGTGTTTTACATGTGGCAAGGACATGAATTTTGGAGGCCAGAGTAGAATTTTATAGATTGAATTGTGTCCCTCAAAAAGATGTGATGCATTGCCCCATGTCACTTTAGTTTTGTGTATTTCACTGTACATAAATTATATTTCAATAAAATGTATATATATATATATATATATATATACAGATGTGTTGTAAATCCTAACTTCTATACCTGAGACTAAGGACTGGTGTGCCTGATTCAAACCACGGTATTTTCAATTGCCTCATATGTACATGCAAGCTGGATATTGAACAAGGAAGACTAAAAAAGAATTGATGCCTTTGAATTATGATGTTGGCAAAGAATATTGAATATACCATGGACTGCCAGAAGAACAAATCTTTCTTGGATGAAGTACAGCCAGAACGCTCCTTAGAAGTGAGGATGGTGAGAATTCATCTCTCATACTTTGGAGATGTTATCAGAAGGGACCGTTTTCTGGAGAAGGATATCATGCTAGGTAAAATAGAAGGTCAGAAAAAGAGAGGAAGATCCTAAATGAGGTGGATTGACACAGTGGCTGCAACAGTGGTCTCAAGCATAGCAAGGGCTGTGAGGACAGTGCAGAACCAGGCAGTGTTTCATTCTGTTGTACATAGGGTAGCTATGAGTCAGAACTGACTCGATGGCACCTAACAACAGGAACACCAAGCCACTGTAAATTTAGGCTTTTCATTGCTGTAGCTATACTGCTTATAACTGACAAAATTACAACATATCCCATTCCGTAAAAGATGGGCTTTGTGAGGGCTTCTTTGTTTATCATTCATTTCTGTCTTTATTCATAAAATGTGTTTGAACTCACCACAAACTCTTCCTTCAGGAAGAGTCCAGGAGCAGTTGCTGGACACTTAATAGAACAAGAGGTTAGGAGGAGGAAGGAAAACTAGAAATCTAGAGCAGAACAAATCGCTTTCTCCTTCTCATGCATTTGTCTAATTTCACACTTAACCAATACTTCCTGACTCTGTGCCAGGTACTGTCAGGGATTGGATTGTGTCCCCCCAAAATATGTGTCAATGTGGCTGGGCCATGATTCTCAGTGGTTTGGCAGTTATATGTATATGTATATATATTTGTATGTATATGTATGTAATCATCATCATGATATGATCTAATGTGGTCAGCCAATCATTTATAATGGGATTAGAGTGGGATACAACACCTTCACTCAAGTCACAGCCCTGATCCAATGTAAGAGAAGTTTCCACAGGTGTGGCCTGCATCACCTTTTATATTACAAGAGATGGAAGGAGAGAGAAACCAGCAGAGATCAAGGGACCTGCCACCACCAAGAAAGAAGATCTGGGAGTGGAGCATGTCCTTTGGACCAGAGGTCTCTGTGCTGGGAACCTCCTAGACCCAGGTATTTTGGTTTTCTAGTTCCACTCTAGCAGAAAATACCACAAATGGGTGGTTTCGACAAACAGGAGTGTGTTCTCTTACAGTTTAGAAGGCTAGAAATCTGAGTTCAAAGTGCCAGCTCTAGGGGCTGGGTGAAAGCTCCTCAGCCTTGGCCTTCAGCTCTGCCTCTTGTTCTCAGCCCACTGAAGCTGGAGGCTTCTCTAAGTTGCTGGATGCCGACAAACCCAAGATTGATAAATAAAATAGCACAGTCTCAAGACTACCAAACAACATATAAGGCCACTAGTTCAAGCCCAGAGACAGTCCCAAGATCAGCAGAAAACATGGTAGGCTGCTGAATGAAGACTCAGCTACATGCAGGGTCCAAGCATGCCAAAAAAAAGGCTCAGAGACCTTTCTGAATGCTTCTTGTTACATAGTGGAAGCAGACCACACCCCTGAGGCAGCTATCCAGCTGCTCCAGCAGATTGCCCCATGGGATCATATTGGTCTCATCACGGGGAATAACTACAGCCAGCTACCCAGCCACTCCAAACCAGGCCAAGCCAAGTTGACACCTAACCTTAGCTACCACACAGGGGAAGACTGATGCCAAGACACATGGAGATCTCCAAGGAATGCTAGGACAACAGATGTTGAAAGGAGACAAGGACATTCTCTTAGAACTGGCAGAGAGAGATAGCCTTCCCCTAGAGCCAGCGCTGTGAATTCAGACTTCTAGCTTCCTAAACCGTGAGAAAATAAATTTATGTTTGTTAAAACCATCTACTGGTCATATTTCTGTTGTAGCAGCACCGGGTAACTAATACAGTACTGTGCACTATCTCATCTAATCCTCACAAAAAATACAATGATGGGGCCAGAGTTTAGGAAATGGTAGTGTGAGAATTGGGTCAAAAGAGGATGAGGTGAGTCAATCAGTTAACAAGTATCTATTGAGTGCCAACTATCACATACTATTCTTGGGATGAGGTATCACCAATATGGTGTTCAAGGGCATCTTTTGCTCCAAATAATGAGCCCTATTGTTTTCTGTGCAGAACCAACCTTGCCTTGACACATTCCTTTGGTTCAGAAGCAAAAATACCAGTCTGGGGCACAGAAAGCTGAGTCTGGTTCCAACTCTGCCACCTATGAACAGTGTGCCTTTGGATAAGTTATTTAGCCTCTGCTCTTCTATTCCTCCTTAAAGGGACTCAAAGTGTGCACTACTTTTGAGTATTCCTTAATTCAAATGTAAAGTTCATCAGGGCAGTGTCATCTATTAGATTCATCCATTCATGCTCTTGCTGTTAGGTGTACATGGAGACCACATGTATAACAGAAGGAAAAATTGATTGGTCTGTGCCATCTACATAATCGTTGGTCTGCTTGAATCCATTGTTGTGGCCATTGTGTATTTTGGGTGCCTTCCAAAGTAGAGGCTCATCTTTCAGCATTATATCAGATAATATTCTATTGTGAGCCATAGGATTTTTATTGATTAGTTTTCAGAAATAGACCACCAGTCGTTCTGCCAAGTCTGTCTTAGTTTGGAGGCTCCACTGAAATCTATCCACCATGGATGACCCCACTTGTATTTGAAATACTGCATAACTATTCACATCATAGCAACATGCATGCCACCACAGCACAACAATCTAACAGATGGGCAGTGGCATCTATTCAGAGCATCATCTATTTAGAGTTTTCCAGGAAATTGCACTCTCAGTGGAAAGACAGGAACCTTTCTTTAGGCTTCCCCAAAATAATTCACCTAAATAAATAGCAGGCTTCAATTACAGAATTTCCTTTTATAAAAGAGAGGAGACATTTGAGAAGGAACTGTTGTTACAGTAAAAATCGTCATTGCAGTCATGTTTTCACCTCCTCCTTCACCTTTCATTTTGGGAACCTCCTCCATAAGGAAGTCCAGTGGAAATGTGTTTCCAAAACTTGTTCAGTGACAAAAATCACCTAGGGTTTTTGATTAAACAAACAAAACCATGACCGCAAGTCCATGTTCTGGAGTTGTGATTATGCAGGTCAAGATAAAGTCACGAATGAATTTTCTTAAGAAACATCCTAGAGCCTGGGAGAGTCTGTGGTCATGACTTAGGGAGCTCCTCAGAGCTACATGGTAGCATTGGAAAGACACTCAACGTCCATACCTCTCATTTTGTAGCTGGGGAAACCGAGGCCCCCAAAAATGAAATGGCTCACTCATGGACCATAATTAGCTGGGACCTAACCAAGATTCTCAATAAGCTGGATTGACACAGTGGCTACAATGATGGGCTCAAAGTATAGCAAGGATTGTGAGGATGACACAGGACAAAGCTTGTTTTATTCTTGTACACAGGTCACTAGGAGTCAGAGTTGACTCAACAGCAACTAACAATAACAAGCCAAGACTTGAATTCAAATGCTGGAGGCACAAGGAAGTTGGAGGCAATAGTTGGACTTCGATTTTCCCACTTACTAGTGTGTGACCTTGGGCAACTTGTTATTTCACTCACGAAGTATTGGTGATCAAGCATCCACAGTATGTGCCAGATCATGTGCCTGACTTACATGCTGACAGGTGAACAGGAGAAGTACCAGCCCACCTGGCCTAGCTTGCTGGTGGCAGGGATGACTTCTCTGAGAAAAAGACGGTAAGGGACGTAAAGGATGAATAGGATTTGGCCAGGTGAAGAAGTGGGAGAAGAGTGTTGTAGGCATGGGGTTACATAGCCTGAATGTGGAACTCTTGAGAAGCCAAGAGAGAAATCCAGAAGGAGATGAATGAGTAGAAAAACTTCCAAAGAAAGCTTGAGAAAATGGTGCATGTTCTCTTGGCAGCTTGCAGATGTGCTATTCTAAAGGCAAAAGAAGTCTCTCAAAGATCCAGGACCTGAGTGGTTCCAGTGGATTTTAAGGCATATCCATGAGCCTCAGAATCTTCATCTGTAAACTTCTAGTTGCCCATTGAGTTGATGCCAACTCATGATGACCCCATGTGTGTCAGGGTAGAACTGTGCTTTGTAGGGTTTTCAGTGGCTGGTTTTTCAGAAGTAGATTGCCAGGCCTTTCTGGGTGGACTTGGACCTCCAAGTTTTTGGTTTGCAACTGAGCACCACCTAGGGGCTCCACCTATAAACTGTTGTTGTCTGCTGTTGTGTCAATTTTGACTCATGGTGACCCTATAGGACAGAGTAGAACTGTCCCATAGGGTTTCTAAGG
>NW_006921849.1:2410377-2411900 GCF_000298275.1 Orycteropus afer afer | reverse complement strand
TCCTTGGAAGGAAGATTGGGCAATCTACTTCCATAGAGATACCAACTCAGAAACCCAAAGAAGGGTTGTTATTAGTTGGATCTGACTCGATGGCAATGTGTTTGGTTAGTTTTGTTTGGTTTAGTATTCTGGTTGCCTAGTGGATAAGGCATTTGGCTGCTAACCAGAAGGTCAGGAGTTCAAACCCACCAGCCACTCTATGGAAGGTAGATAGGGCGATCTACCTCTGTAAAGATTTACAGCCTCAGAAACTCTAGGGGTCAGTATGAGTCAGAATTGACTTGATGGCAGTGAGTTCAGTTTTGGTTTTATTCGTGTTCTTTGGCTTTCCTTGACTTCTCTGTTTTTCCCCCTGTGTGTCTCTGTATCCTGCTCTTTTTGTAGCTCAGGAGTAATTAGGTTTAGGACCCACACTACTCTGGTATGGTCTCATTTACAAAACAAAAGAAAACCCCATTTCCAAACAAAATCAAATCCACAGGTACCAAAAACTGTTGATGGTGAGTTGATTCCAACTCATGGTGATCCCATGTCTGTCAGAGTAGAACTGTGCTCCACAGGGTTTTCAATGGCTGATTTTTCAATAGATCACTAGACTTTTCTTTCAAGGCACATCTGGGTGGACTCAAACCACCCACCTTTCAGGTAGCAGAGGAGTATATCAATTATACCACCTAGGGGCTCTATCCACAGGTACCAGGGCAGTAAATCAATACATATGCTGGATAGATACAATTCAATGCAGAACAGAAGGTGAGCTCCATGAGAGAGGACTTTGGGTTTGTTTGTTGCTGTCTCTCCAGGGTCTGGCACATGGCAGCAGTCAATGATATTTGTTGAGTAAATAGCTGAATAATGCTTATTTCACGTGCTTATTGAGAAGCAAAATAATAGAACTATTGTACACGGAGCATTGGATACTAAAAGCACTCAAGAAATGAGACCTTCCTTGTTTTCCCTGCCCCTCCTCCTCCTTGCAGACTCCCAGTTAGAATTCTTCCCAGGATCCTATTAACCCCTGGCCCTCCAGTTGCCCCAACTAGTCCCTCCACCCTGCCTGCCAGCATCTGACTCTGTCCAGGACTGAACTTCCTGTTCAGCATTGCCTTGAATGTGGCTTTGCAGTGTCCCTAGAGGAGGAGATGGGGTGGACAACCATGACCACACAGTCTGGTGAGGGTGTTTGGATGCAGGGTGATCAGGGCATGAGGTGTTGACCCACATGTGGCATCAAATGCATGGCAGCAAGCCTAATGAATCAAGACCATTTTACAAGGAGAGAAAAGAAGAAATCCTCCCTTGAACTTTGATAGGTTCTTCTCTCCTGAGCTTAACATGGGTACACTGCAAAATGTTGTCTGTTGTTGTTGTTATGTGCCATCAAGTTGGACCTGACTCATAGCGACCCCTCCTTGGGTTTCTGAAGTGGTATCACTATGGAAGTAGATTGCCCAACCTTCCTTCTGAGGAGTGGCTGATGGGTTTGAACCACCAGCCTTCTGGTTAGCAGTCAAGTGCCTTAG
>NW_006921849.1:2408679-2409672 GCF_000298275.1 Orycteropus afer afer | reverse complement strand
CAGAGATGTCTCTTTGAAGACTAAGGTGATATTTTCAATTGCCCCATACGCATGTGAAAGCTGGAAAATGAATAGGGAAGAACCAAGAAGTGATGTTTTGAGTTGTGGTGTTGGTGAAAAATATTGAAAGTACCATGGACTGCCAGAAGAACTAACAAATTTTTCCTGGAAAAAGTGTAGCCGGAATGCTCCTTGGAGGTGAGAGTGGCCAGACTTGGTCTCACCTACTTTGGTCATGTTGTCAGAAGGGACCATTCCCTTGAGAAGGATATCATGCTTGGTAAAGTGGAGGGCCAGCGAAAAAGGTGAAGGCCCTCAATAAGATGGATTGACACAGTGGCTGCAACAATGGGCTCAGATGTAACAAGGATTGTGAGGCTGACGTAGGACTAGACAGTGTTTCGTTCTGTTGTACATAGGGGTTGCTATGAGTTGGAGCTGACTCAATGTCACCTGACAACAACAACAATGTTTACAGAAACAGATCACCAGGCCTTTCTTCCAAGGCTCTGGTGGGTGGGTTTGAGCCTCAGCCTTATGTTAGTCAAGCATAAACTGCAACGCTTTTGCCACCCAGGGACTTTGTAAACTGTCAAAGCATCTTTAAAACTCACTTAATACAGGTATCTATATGGGATCAAAGTGACAACAGCAACTCGAAAGGTTAGATAAGAAGCTTAGAGGGCAGTGAGTTTATGTTAACATTGAAAAGATAATTGGGAAAGGAGGTGAGAACTGGTGGACAACACAAAATATGTCATCAATGTTACTGAACTGTGCATATGGAAATTGTTGAATTAGTGTATGTTTTGCTGTGTATATTTGCAACAACAACAAAACATAAAATAAATTATTTTTTGAAAAATCACCTACACAGTTCATGACCCGAGGCTCCTGGATTGTTCAGGGCTGTGCCCGGGGCCCTGAGCTTGTATGCAAAGTGCTGTGAGTCTGCACGTATTTTTCTGCAAAGAGGATCCATTGCTTTCTTTC
>NW_006921849.1:2398827-2407939 GCF_000298275.1 Orycteropus afer afer | reverse complement strand
GTTATCCCTCTAGGGCAACCCTCTGCTTTTTCTATTCTTAGTTTCAATGTCAGCTTTAAAAATAAGAATTTTAAACTGTTGCTTCAGCTGACGAGCTCAATCTGGTAGCTCTTTAACTCTGTTTTTATAAGGTTTCCTAGAATAAATGTCATCAGCCTGTAAGTGTTCACAGTCACTTAGTATTGTTGCTGTAAATGCCTTTCCTGCCTTTTGGAGCCTTGGGTGAACTACACTGGGGCTTCTGGCCTTGAGAAATAATTAATTAGGCAGCACGAATTGATGGGACCTCATTGTAGCCAATCATTCAGATTCAGCTAGGGCAGATGTCCATGCAGTTTAGAGTCTCCTCACACTAAAAGACAATATGAAACTATCCCCATCCTTGTGGCAAAGGATGGACTGCCTTCATTTGCCCTTTGGCATGCTAGAGTCAGGTTTGAAAATCCACATCCATGGGTATCTAGCTATGCCATTGGCTAGGATGTCTTTTATAGGGATAAAAATACTTTCACCGAAAACAAGCCATTTTTTCTTTAAATATGCAATCTGACTTCAAAGCCTGGCTCTGTCTCTTACTAGTTGTGTGACCTTGGGTAGCTCACATAAATTCTCTGACCCTCTTCTATAAACAGAGATAGTAACAGAAATCCCTTAGAGACCAGGATGGAGATAGGGTCAAGGAGAGGAGTGATAGGCTCCCTGGAAGTGAGGCTGGCAATACTTTGACTCCTATAATTCGGACATGTCATCAGGAAAGACCAGTCAGCAGAAAAGAACACCATGGTTGGAAGCACTCAGTGAGATGGATTGATGCAATAGGCACATGAATGGACTGAAACATACCAGCCATCGTGAAGCTGGAACAGTACCAGGCAATGTTCTGTTCTTTTATACATAAGGTCACCATGAGTTGGAGCCAACTCAGTGGCAACTAACATCAACAATATACATCCCATAAGATTGCTGTGAAGACTGCTGGAAATAGCATTATGCATTAACAGAATGGTGTGTAGCACACAGTACATACTTAGATAAGTTCATTTGCTTTTCCCCATCTAATTCTGAGAGCATAACGTCAACTTTATTTAATTATTTTATTTAATTAAGCAAACATTAACTGAGCACGTATTACATGCAAAGTGCTGGAGATCCATTCATGCCTTGGAGAATCTCACTGTCTTCTAGGACAGTGTTCAATACAGGGTTAGACGATGAACCCCCTAGGTTGGAAGGCACTCAGAATACACAGTGGGCCCAACCACGCTCTCCAGCACACCACAATCGTAAAGACAGTGGAGGACCAGAAGAGGGTTCGTTCTGTTGTACTTGGGGTTGCCGTGAGTCAGAGTCGACTTGATGGCAACTAACGACAGCATTGTCTAGAAACGACGCAGCCATGGTATGTCCTAATTAAATCAGACTGTGGAACCTGCTTGAATTGATGTATAAAGAAAGTGCCCTGTGATCAAAGGGAAAAAAACAAAACCAAACTCACTGCCATTGAGTCGATTCGACTCATAGTGACCCCTCCTTGCGTTTCCAAGGCAGTATCTCTACGGAAGTAGAGGGAAAGGAAAGGAATAGTAATTTCATCTGAAAGGATTTTATGGCAAGGTTAACAATCCTCATGCTGGCTCTTGAAGGATAAATAAATTCTGGCCTTAAAGGTGAGCAAGATTTTTGAAAGCAGAGAATGGGGAAAGGACATCATAAGAGGCACCAACATGAGCAGAAACAAGGAGTGTGAGTGGTGTGGTCAACGAACACCCCCCGGGAGTGGACCGGCTCAGGGGAAATGAGAGAGAGAGAGACAGATGTGCAGAGGGTCGCTACAGAGCGACTCTGCAAGTCCCTGCCTCTTCAAGACAGCCTGATATACCATAAAGGAAGTCTTGGAGCTCCAATACAAGCTGAGGCAATGCCTTTTGCCTCCATTACTCACTCAACAAATATACTCCATCCAGTATGTGCCAGGAGCTCCGGTGGTGCAACGGTTAAGTGCTCAGCTGCCAACCAAAAGGTCAGTGCTTCAACCCACTAGCCACTCCACATGACAAAGATGTGGCAGTCTGTTTCTGTAAAGACTTACAGCTTTGGAAACCCCATGGGGCAGTTCTAGTCTGTCCTCTAGGGCTGCTGCAGGGTGGCTAGGAGGTCAGAATTGACTTGATGGCATACAACAACTATTTACCAGGCCCTGTTCTAGGCCCTTAGGAGTCAACAGTGAGCAAGACAATGTTCTTGCATCACGGCCCTTACATTCTAACAGGGCAAATGGGCAACACAAACATATTTAGGATAGAATGTCAGGGGATTAGGGCTATGAAGTAGAAGAAAGTGTAGGGAAAGATAGGAGTTGGGATTTTCCACGAGGTGGTCAGAGAAAGTTTCTGTGAAGTAATATGTAAGCAGAGACTCACATGAGGCCAAGATCTGAGGGAAGAAGGTTCCAGGCAGAAGCGTAGCGGGTGCAATGGCAGTGCTAAGGCACAGGCTCGGAGAGGCCTGGAGGAACACGGATGAAGGATTTGGAATCCTAAACTCTGTAACCCATTCTCTGACCCTGCTTCTGACCCTCCAAGTGTAGCCTTCCCCTAGAACCTGGCTTTCCAGGACAGGTTCCATTGGCCACCACCCTGGCTCCCTCTGCCTTCTTGGCAGGAACCCCCATCCCAGATGCAGCCCTGGACACACTACCCTTGACATCTGTCCTTTGGCAGGCAATCCACTGGGAAGGGACCTAGTAGCCTGGGTGGCTCTGCCTCTCCCACCAGTGTCCTTATTAAGCTCACACCTAGATTTTCCAAGGTTGGCAGGAGGGAGACGCTTGACACTGTGGGGTCATGGGACCTGTGCCTGTGAGACTCCCTTTCCCCTGAGGACCTCACGATCCTATCACACCACTTGTGTTGTGAGGCCCTGCTTGTTCGTTAAGCTCTCTAACCTAAACCTGAACACAGACCCTTCCCTCAATTTGCCCCAGCCCAGATGAGGCCACCCTGGACTGTTTAGCAAAATTTTATAGGAGGCCTGTTGTTGTAAGGAGCTCTGGTGGCATAGTGCATTAGGCATTTAACTGCTAACCAGAAGGTTAGTGGTTCAAACCCACCAGCCACTCTGCAGAAGGAAGACTAGGCAATCTACTTCTGTAAAGATTTACTACCTCAGAAACCCAAAGGGGGTCGCTCACTATGAGTCGTGATCGACTCGATGGTAGTTTGGTTTGGTTTCTGGTGGTTGTTGTAGCAATAAGTTGCTGTTGAGTCAGCTGCAACTCAGGATGGCCCATAATGTGTGCAGAGTAGCCCTACTCCATGGGGTTTCTGAGGCTGTGTGACCTTTTGGAAGCAGACTGCCAGGCCTATCTTTTGAGGCACGTATGGGGGAGTTTGAACCACCAAACTTTATGGCTAGTAGGACAGCGTTTAACCATTTGTGCCACCCAAGGATTCCTCCAGGAGACCCAGGGAGCACCAAGGGAACATAAACAGAATAACTGACAACTGCCCACCAGACATGGCTGCTCTCAGAACCCTCAAGTCTGCTCATAGGCTGCCCCTGCCTGACCTAGCCTCTTCCAAGGCAGTTACCACCTTGCTGCACCTGGATTCTCCCTTTCCCATCACACCTGGACTCCTGGGATCCAAGTCAAGGATGCACAAAGAAGAGGGGGCAACTTCTCACCAGTCCAAGGCCCGCCTTCCAAGCTACTTCCTGTCCCAGCATGCTCCTCTTCATGCCTGATTGACATTGGAAATATCCACTCTCCTCTGGGGAGACCCAACTCAGTCACATCAGTGCATCATCCTCTTAATGTCATTCCAGAGATTACAGATATTGAGGGTTCCTTACAGCCCCACTTGATGGACCTAGACTCTGTTGGCCCTTGCTCTGAGCCATGTCAGGGGGAGCTCCCACCTGCTCTGGCTCCTAGAAGGTCAACTTTGCTCACCAGCTCCCAGTGGGCATCTTCCTCCTCACAGAGGAAAGCTGAGGACTGATCACTTGCTGCCCCACTCACTGCCTGTGATGCGAGCCTTCTCAGGGCAGAAGCTGGGTCTTTGACACCATGGGCATGGTGGGCTCCTTGAAGGTTTTCTTCAGAGCTACTAGACTCAAGTAGTGCCTGGGTGGCACCAATGTTAAGTGCTTGACTACTAACTGAAAGTTGGGATGTTCAAATCTACTAGGAGGCACCTCAGAAGAAAGGTCTAGAGATCTGAGGAATCAGCCACTGCAAACATCATGGAGCACAGTTCTACTCTGACACACATAGGGTTGCTGTGGGTTGGAGTCCACTTGATGGCCACTGATTTAATAGAATCAGAGTTGAGAGGATGTGGCTCCATGTATGAATTATGCCTTGAACCAGGAAACTCTTATTTATTTATTTTTAATTTTTTAAAAAATTAATTATTATTGTTATTGAAAGCATACACAGCAAAACATATGCCAATTCAACATCTTCTCCACGTACAATTCAGTGATGTTGATTACATTCTTCAAGTTGTGCAAGCATTCATACCCTCCTTTTCAAAATATTTCTTCCCCATTCACATGAACTCACAGCCCCCTAAGATTCCACTCTAACCTTTCGAGTTGCTATTGTCAATTTGATCTCATACAGATTGTTCCTCAAAAGAGCAGGATGTTCAAGGCAGACATTTTGACTAAATAAGCTAACTTACTGTTTGGTTTAAAGAAGACTTCAGGGGACATATTTGGTTTAAGTTTTAAGGCTTAAAGTTTGTCTCAGGGCAATAGATTCAAGATTCATGCAGCCTCAATGGCTCCAGAGTCTGGATAAGAATTTGAAATTCTGTTCTGCATTTTTCCTGAGCTAGGGAACTCAACCTGTTTACAAGGTAGATGCTAATGTAAAGGATGCCAAGCCCGTTCTCCAGACTCAAGGAGGACATAAAGTGAGCCTAGGCAAGCTGCCTGGATGGCAGAGACCAAGGAGAGGATATGCCCTATGATGTAGTTATATATACCAAACCCACTGCCGTGGAGTCAAATCAGACTCATAGCAACCCCTCCTTGGGTTTCCAAGCAGTATCACTACGGAAGTAGATTGCCCAATCTTCCTTCTGAGGAGTGGCTGGCAGGTTTGAACCACCAGCCTTCTGGTTAGCAGTCAAATGCCTTAGGCACTACGCCACCAAAGCTTCTATACATACCAATACTGAATATAAATAAACTTGATATAATAGCATACTTCTGGTGGCATAGTGCCTAAAGCATTTGACTACTAACCAGAAGGCTGGTGGTTCAAACTCTCAAGCCACTCCTCGGAAGAAAGGTTGGGCAATCTACTTCCGTAGTGATACTGCCTCAGAAACCCAAGGAGGGGTGGCTATGACTCAGATCCAACTTGATGGCAGCAAGTTTGTCTTTTTTTTTTTTTTAGGGAGCTAATACACTGAGGAGTGGAGGTGGGGTATTGAAATGCAAACCTGCCTGACCATAGCTGGGATTTGGGCTACCATGCCCCCACCCCAGGCCAGTTGCAGTCAAGTTTACTCATGGCCACCTGGTGTGGGTCAGAGTAGACCTGGCCTCCATAGTGCTCTCAAGACTGTGACCTTACAGAAGCTGGTTGCCAGGACATTCTTCTGAGGTGCCTGTGGTTGGGTTCAAACTGTCAACCTTTCGGTTAGTAGTAGAGTGCTGAACTCTTTGCGCCTCCCAAGGACTTCATACTAGTGAAGACATCTGAAGCACGAGGAAGAGAACACAAGATCTAGAGGATTACACTGAGCCAGGGTTTGGGGCCACTGTGATGCAATGAGTGGCTTCTATAGGGCCCTCCTAGCCATGGTCTTGTAACCCTACCAAAACCATTGGCTGGCCCACAATCTTGCAAGGGATTGGTTGGTTTTTATGCAAATAGTGGCTTGAAAATCCACCCAATAGTATTGGAATCCTTGTGGTCCAGGTAGAGTATTGGTTCGTTTTGCCATCCTGCTAGGTTTGTGTAAGAGCCAACTCCACAGAGTTTCAGGGGGATCTCACTACCATCATGGAAAGTCTGGACGGATCACGCCCTTTAGACTCAGGGTTCCTGCATTAGGAGCTCTGGTAGCATAGTGCCTCAGCACTTGACTGCAAACCAAAAGCCTGGCGGTTCAAACCCACCAGCCACTCCTCGGAAGGAAGATTGGGCAATCTACTTCCGTAGTGATACTGCCTCGGAAACCCAAGGAGGGGTCGCTATGAGTTAGGTCCAACTCCATGGCAAATAACAACAACAGCAGACCAAGAAGGGTGCGCTGTAACACTGAAGAGGTGCCGCACGGTGAGGTGAGATACCGGCTGCAGAGAGATAACAGGCACAGCAGCGCAGTGGGCGTGGTGTCCCTCAGAAAGATTGCTGAGCGCTCTCAGGCTGCCACGAGGTTTGGCTGAGGGAGCTGGGCTCTTCGGCACTTCCTGGCTGAGCTAAAGGAGCTGTAAAAACACTTGCAGGTGCGATTCGGAGTGTGCCCCACACAGGGTTGGCCATCCCCACCCCTTGGGCAGCGCAGGCCCAGGTAGCATGGCTTCAGCCGCCAGCAGAAGCCTTAGAAGGGCCAGGGGGCAGAGGAGGGGACAGGCAGGCCCCTGGGCAGCATGGTGGTAGCCCGAGGCAATGGCGACAGGAACACAGCATCTGATGCGAATCCGCGCGCATGCCCAGCACCGGCACCGTCAGAGCGGACTGCCGTCATTGTTTATTGTTGGGTTTTTAGAAGTAATAATAAGGGCTGTCATTCTGCTGACACTGTAAGCGTCCCGTGCGTCTGGCTTGATTGCATTTACGGAGTGACTGATGCCAGTGGGTATATGGGCCTGATTTCCAGCAGCCTCCTGGCTACCTGCATATTTGGGGCACAGCGTGTCTGCATGTGCTAGCTAGACAGGCCCCTACCGGCACTGTGACGGTCACCACCCACGTGCATCACAGAGCACTCGGGTAGAATCACCTGGAATAATGTCCCCAATAGGAGTCTTAAAAGAGTTGTTTACTGCCTGAGCAAAACGGGAATGAAATAGCCGCTGAGGAAGGCTCCCTGGACGCATTTGCAAACAAACAAACAACCCCAGTGTCCTCTCTTCCTTGCAGCAGCCCCATGATGGAGCTGCTACTGTCTCTATTTTACAGATTTGGAAACTGAGGCTTGGAGAGAGTAGGTGTTCCCACTAAGAGGCAGAGTCGTTGGCATCCAAGCAATGGAATGTTCTAGGGCTGCACCCTAATGCTGTACACAGAGGCAGTTCTCTCACTGTGATTGTTCGCTGCCTCCTGCGCTAGGCAGCAACGCTGCCAATGACCTCAGTGTGTGCCTGCGGGGGCAACGCACCTGCTAATCCAAGGGGAGAGGGCTCCTTCCCGGTGCTTACGCTGCAAAGCCAACAGAAGCCTTGCTGTGAGGCTCTGCAACCCAGGGAGCTGAACCTCGGGAAAGTAAGAGAGCTCCAGGAAATGTCTGAAAGTTGCAAGACTTTCCCACAGTAGTATAATCACCTATAGCTCCTTGAAGTGAACTCATCCCTGGGCCTGCTGGTCTACCTCCATTCACCCATCCCAGCTTCTCCATGCTTCAGGGAGGCAGGAGCTGGGCTTTGACTGCCCCCTTCTACTGCTAGGTAAACCCAGCCTCAGGAAAGCAGAGAAAGTACCCCAAAGCCATCCAGCTGGTTAGTGGCAGAGCAGAGATTCAAACACAGCCCCCCGCCCCTTTTCTTTTATTTCCCCTGCATAGAATTCACCTGGCAGCCATTACTGACCACTTGCTGTTTGCACTGGGGAGGAGGTGGGAGAAGCGAGCCCAAGCCAGCCTTTGCAGACTCTCTGGAGTTGGCTCCTCCCAGCACTTGGGCGTGGCTTTCTTGTCAACATGATTTCCCAGCATGATTTCCCAGCAGTTTTGTGGAAATCAGGAGCCAGGGTGGCCTTCATAGCCAAGCCCCAGGGCCACAAGGCAGGTCTAATGTGACCCATAGGCCTTGCTGGCTTTTGTGCAGTAAATGCTTCTGCAGAGAGGCAGCAGGGGAAACTTCCAGGCCATCAAAGATGGCTCGAGGCTTCCCAGCTCTGTGGTCATTGCCCTCTCTTTAATCCTGTGAGGTCAGCTTTGCAGCTTTGTGCTCTGTGGGACTCAGTGGCTGCCAGGTTCACCAGATGCAGGGAGTTTATGGGGGGAAATGAATCACCTTTAATGTCCACAGCACAGATAAAGTACAACCGTTAAGTTCAGAAGAGGGCAGCGTGTTCATTCACTCCCTCACTGTTACCAGGATGAGGATGTCAGGATGGGGGTGGGGGAGACAGACTGGTCACCAAGAAAAAACAGTCGCCGTGGAGTTGATCTGTGCTCCTGGCGACTCCCTGTGAGTCAGAGCAGAACTGTGCTCCATAGCATGGTGGAGTTTTGGGAAGCAGTTAGCCAGGCCTTTCTTCCTCTTCTTTTAGAATTCTTGTTGTTATTGTTGTTGTGTGCCATGGACTCGGCCCTGACTCATAGCGGCGCCTCCTTGGGTTTCTGAGGCAGTATCACTACAGAAGTAGATTGCCCCATCTTCCTTCCGAGGAGTGGCTGGTGGGTTTTAACCGCCAGTCTTCTGATTAGCAGTCAAGTGCCTTTAGGCACTAGGCTACCAGAGCTCCTAGAATTCTTGTTAGGGGCCGGCAAATCGGTTCTGACTGATAGCACCCCATGTGATAGAACGGAACCGCCCCACAGGGCTTTCTAAGCTGTGTGTGGTCTTTGCAGGAACATATCACCATGTCTCTCCCACAGTCACTGGGTTGGTTTGAACAGTCAGGCCTTCAGTTAGCAGCTCAGTGCTTTAACCACTGTGCACCAGGGCTTGTGCCCGGCCTTTCTTCCAAGACATCTGTGGGTGAATGTGAACCTCAAACCTTTGTGTTAAACTGTTAATTGCACTACCCAGGGACCCCTTTCATCAAGAGAAGTCAAGGCAAGTTTATAGTCACTGCTTGGTCACAGACAGCTACCCAGAGTGACTGAGTAGTTGGACCTCTGGGCTCGGGACCATAGTCATAGAGGACATCAAGCTCAATTGGCATAACATGCTACACAAAACATTGTTCCACCTCCTACTTTGG
>NW_006921849.1:2394154-2397517 GCF_000298275.1 Orycteropus afer afer | reverse complement strand
ACTTCCTCTTGGGAAGGACTGACTTGTGCTTTTCATTTTTGGTATAGTTTAACTTTCCTTGAAACTGTTTCCTGATGATAATGAATTTTATAAATTTCGTGGTAGAAAACTAGAAACACAGAAAACCCCAAAGAAGAAATTTAAAGTTGCTTCGAGTTCCATCACACAGAATAACTTTATTAATATTTCATAGAAGAACCATTTATTTTTCCCCTATGCAAATGTTTGTAAGCATATCGGTTGCTTGGCTGGCTGTGTACCTTGGGCTAGTTTCTAAACCTCTCTGTGTCTCATTTCATCACCTGTAAAATAAAACCCAAACCCATTGCCATTGAGTGAATTCAGACTCATAGCAATCCTACAGGACAGAGTGGACCTGCCTCACAGTGTTTCCAAGGTGTAACTCTTTATGGAAGCAGACTGCCACATCTTTCTTCCGCACAGCAGCGTTGGGTTTGAACCACAGACCTTTCAGTTAGCAGTTGAGTGCTTAACCACTGGGCCCCCAGGGCTCCTACTTGTAGAGAGCCGCAGAGTAAGCTTCGTCAGTATGACACACTGTAGCTCTTTCGATTGTTTTCCCCACAAATCCATCAGGTCGGCATTATATATCCGCAGTCAAAGAAGGGAAGGCTCAAGGAGGTTAAGAAAATTGTCCCCAGGCAAACGGAAGGGCACGTTCCTTTCTGAGTACTTGTCTGTTCCGGCACCATGTTCCAGGTCAGGTGTCTGGGTGACGCAAACTGTTACCAGTCTTGGCTGCTAACTGAAAGGCTGTAGGTTGGCGTCTACCAGAGCTGCCTTGGAATAAAGACCTGGCAATGCAGTTCTGAAAAAATCAGCCATCAGTCACTGAAGATCCTACAGAGCACAGTTCTACTCTGACACACATAGGGATGGCGTAAGTCAGTCAACTTGATAGCAATTGTTCTTTTAATCATAATATTATTATCATTATCATAATAGAAAAACAACTTATGGTATACATTTGACCAGCACTATGGTAATTTTCTGTTATATTAACACGTTTTAAAAACTGGGAGAATAATGGTATATAAAGTAAAAGACATATTTGAAAAGACATTCAAATATACATTTTAAAAACAAGGGCAGATGCTGTCCTATAGGACAAATTTGACTATGAGTTAAATTTGACTCCTCAGAAATGGGTTTTGAGTTTAGGTCATTGTAATCACCCTGTTTTACAGAGATAGAAACAGAGGCACTGCGAGGTTAAGTGGTGTGTCCAAGGTCACACAGCAAGTTAGGGGCCGTGCTGGTGTTCTCACCCACGCCCCGTGGCTCCCAGGCCTGCGTTCCCCATCCTGCCCCATAGCCTGCTCACATGTCACAGAGGTTCCTATATCTGAGGCCCCTCACCTCTGTGCGCTTCCAGGTCCTCCCTGACTCTGCCTTCCAGGTTCTCCTTGGCTGTGGCTTCTCCCTCCCTGGCACCCTCTCTGCTCATCGCCTGGCAATAACAGTAGAAACTCATGTGATGCTTCTCAATCGTAGAGCCAGGACACACACTGTGGAGAAAGGCTCGTTGCGGCCTGGGCTTTGGTCCCTGGGTTTCTGCCCCCGGAGTGCAGGCACCGCTTTGAGACTGTGTAGGGCCCTGGGATGGCTCTGTGCCAGGATACACTGTCTGCTGCCTGCTTTGTGCTAGACGCTGGCCTGGCCCTCACAGCCACCCTCGCATGGGAACCTCCCAGCTCGGCTCAGGGAGACGGTCGAAGACCCCTAGCAAGAAGGGGTGACACACCTCGGACCTGGTAAGCCCAGAGGACACCATCTCGTGCCACCGTCTCATGCAGCAGGGCCACCCACCCCATGGTGGTCCATATGTGATCCTGTTACCAAAACAATGCCGCAGGTCTATCGAGCTTTTCTTGGGCTCCCACAGGAGGACTGTAGGCTGCAGCCTTTTCCCAGGATGCTAATTAAAAACAAGAGGAGACCAACACTGCATCATAAATAATTCAACTTGGAGGCCCACAGGGACCCAGGGTTCACCCTGCTGCTCAAATGCCTCCAGGGCATGCTTGTTCTTACAGTTCTTAGTCTTTCTTTAAATCTCCCATGGATGAGAGGCCGCAAGTCTGGGAGCTACAGGGCATGGGTGTGATGAGGGGACTTCCAAGCAGGCAGCAGTTCCGATGCCTAGAAACCCTGGGACTAGAGGCCCAAACACGGAGGTACTTGTTTGAGGTGTTTGTGAGGCGGTGGTTCAGTGGTAGAATTCTCACCTTCCATGCAGAAGACCTGTGTTCAATTCCCGGCCAATGCACCTCCTGCACAGCCACTGCTCGTCTGACAGTGGAGGCTTGCCTGGTGCTGTGATGCTGAAGAATTATCAGCAGAGCTTCCAGACTGAGAGGGACTGGGAAGAAAGGCCTGGTGATCTAATTCTGAAAATCAGCCAACGGAAACCCCATGGGTCACACTGGTCAGATCTACAGCAGCTCACAGAGGGTGCAGGACTGGGCAGTGTTTCCTTCCATGTCCTGGGGTCTTCAGGAGTCAGGACTGATTGCAGGGCAACTGACAACAACAGAGGACCACCCAGTTGCCTTGGTGCCAGCAGGCCATGGGTGTGGACCACATGCAGACCAAGAACGTCCTGGGGTCCTGGCAGGTAGGCCTGAAGATGAGTCTGTGACTTGTCAAACAGGAATAAATAGACATTAAATCTGGACACAGGATACCCCACCCCTCAACAAAATTTCCAAGGGTCCTCCAGTTGGGGATTGGTCAGGGATTCAGATAGGCCTTTGGTTTCTGGGTTCCCTGAGCACCCACAAGTGAAACAAGATTCCCTTTGTCACCACCTCTTCTCAAGAGTCCTTGGAACACTACTGGCATTGCTGGTGAGCTACCGACTCCATCACTCCCAGAACCTGGCAGATCTCCATCATCACCCTGGGATCGTGGATCAAGGGAAGGGGTGTGTGGTGCAGTGAATTACTTGGTATGGCTTTTCTAGCCACAATCTTTCTAACCCCCACTGGATTATTGGGTGGGACCGTGCAAATAAGGTGTGTAGAACTCTGATGCTGGGATTGGTTATTTTTGTCACTCTGCCAGGCTTAAAATGAGCTGTCCTATAGGCAGAGAGGGGATCTCGCTGCCATCAAGAGAGAAGAGCTGGAGGGGAAGTAGAGTGCATTCTTGGACCTGAGATCTCTGCACTGGACCTTCTTGGCAGAGATGCACAGCAGAGATAGATGCCCTGGCAGAGAAATACATGCTGGCAGAGAGAGACACCCGGCAGAGAGAGACGGTCACAGTGGAACCAAGAAGCACAAGACAGAGTGGAGGGCTTACCTGGCCCACAGAGTGAGAAAGCTGAGTGCCCTTGAG
>NW_006921849.1:2392051-2393024 GCF_000298275.1 Orycteropus afer afer | reverse complement strand
ATGTTCGGTTATGGTAGCTGGGCACTATCCAGAACTGGCCTCATGGCGAAGGAGGCAGTTGTTCATGGAAGCAATCAGTCACACATTCCATTTCCTCCTCCTATTCCTGACTCCTTATTCCTCTGATGCTCCAGGAAAACAGACACCAATTATCATACCTTGGAGGCTTACTTGCAAGTTTTTAAGACCATGGGTGCTATTCGAGGAGTTAGTAGATAGGTACAACAGAAGCACTGAACATGTTGTTAAGCTAATTAACTGGAATGTCCCATGAAACCATGACCATAGATCTCCAAACTGAGGAACCAAATCTCATGAGGTATCTGGTTGTACTTAAACAGATGCAGCAGCTCCTTTTTTTTTTTTTTTTTTTTGTTATTGTAAATATATATCTATCACACAGCTTTTGCCAATCAGCTTTTTACAGGGATACAACATATTGACAGCAATTATAACAATCAGCTCTGTGACCCTACCCTTAATCGATGCAATTCTTCCATCATCATTAACCTTCCCTTTACCCTCCTCCCACCCCGGTAACCACTTATAACTTTGGTCTCTATGCAGTTGCCTTTTCTTGCATTTTTATGTAAGTGGAGTCATACGATATTTGTCTTTTAATGATTGACCTTACTTCACTCACCATATGTCTTCAAGCTCCATCTATACTGGAGCATGTATCAAGACTTCATTTTTCTCCTGGTTTAGTAATATTCCATTTTATGCACATACCACGTTTTGTTTATCCAGTCATCTGTTGATGGGCATTTAGGCTGTTTCCAACCTTTGGTTATTATAAACAGTGCTGCAACTTGTACACTGGTGTATAAATTTCTTTTTGAGTCTTTGCTTTCAAGTTTTGTGGGTCTATACCTACAAGTGGAATTACTGGATCATATGATAGTTCTATTTTTAGGTTTTGAGATACCACCACACTCTTTTCCACAACAGCTGTACCATTTTGCATTCCCAC
>NW_006921849.1:2388404-2391561 GCF_000298275.1 Orycteropus afer afer | reverse complement strand
AACTGCGTTTTCAAGTGCTTGTCAAATGTGTACTATAGGTTTATTCACTTGAAAGTTCCAGGACCTTATTCCCAGGTGAGTCCCAAAACGCAACACAGCAAAAAGCTTTCTGAAAAGTGCACGTGTGGGGAGTGGTGTTGATGGACTCTTGGATTCTTCTCCGATATAAAACAGAACCTATAAACTCAGAGAAGGTATCATTTGGCTTCTGGCTGCTGGATAAAGCTCTCACTTCTTCCTGAATGCAAAAATTTTGGGAAGACAGCAAAAGTCTTATTTCAAAATATTCTGAGTCTACCATTCTGTTTCCACAAAGACTCTGTGAGGTAGTTGTGCAGAGAGGGTCACAGACTAATGAGAGCCAAGCTGCTTGCTCGACAGCTCGCATCTCAACTGCCTTACCCTTCATGTCATCATTGATGGGAAATATACTTGATGCGTGGTATGGTGGAACTTACATACTACAGTGATATTAATGAATTTAGAAATCACATAGACCTCAGAACTTACCTCTTGAGAGTCAAGTACCCATTAGGTAATGAGATAACTGAGCATGTGTACAACTATGACGCTACACTGCTGCTGGTAGCTGACGTCAAGTGGATTCCGTCTCATGGAAAGCCCACGTGGGCAGAGTAGAGTTACTCCATAGGCTTTCAAGGCAGTGACCAGCAGGTCTGTCTTCTGAGGTGCCTCTGGGTGGGTTTGAACCAACAACTTTTCAGCTAGCAGATGAGTGCTTAACTCTTTGCTCCACTCAGGAACTCCAGATGAAAGAATACTGTTGGTGTGATGGGTGTGGATTTGACAGTGGGAGAGGCTTGGAATATGCACAAGGAATGGGTCTACAGAGCTTGTGTTACCTGAGAAGACAGACCCTGCTCCACCAATCTCTTTCCTTGGCATTTTGGAGCTAACAGAAAACTGACCTGACACACCTTGTTTGTTTTTTTACTTTTCATTGTGATTTGAGTGAAAGTTTACAGAACAAATTGGCTTTCCATTTAAAAATCCATACACATTTTGATTCGCAACATTGATTTGCAATCCCCACAATGTAACAGCATTCTTCCCACTTCCTGCCTGAATTTACCATTTCCATTCATCCTTCTTTCCTAGCCTTTCCAGTCTTTTGAGCTCTATTCATGGACAAACACTACACTTTTGATCTCATATGGTTGGTTGGTCGAAGAAATACATGTCTCCTGGTGTTATTGTTCACATGATAGGCCTGCCCGCTGTTTGGTTGAAAGTTGAGCCATGGGGTTGAGTTTGGTGCCAGCAGTCTTTATCAGAACAGAAGACCTGGTCTTTTTATGATTTTGAATTTTGTTCCACAATTTTCTCCCACTCTAGGACTTCCTACTGTAATCCTTTTCAGAATGGTCAGCAGTGTAACCATCTAGTTCTTCTGAGTTTTGGGTCATGGAGACTGGGGTTTGCATGGTCTATTAGTGAGGATGGCACAGAACTAGGCAGTGTTTCATTCTGTTGTACACAGAGTCATTATGAGTCAAAACCAACTTGAGGGCATCTAATAACAATAACAACTTTTAGTCCTTTGGACTAATTGTGTCCATGAATCTTTGATTTTCCTTACTCTTTGCTCTGGAATGGGAGAGACCAATATTTTCACCTTTGATAGCCACTATCATGGATTTGTTTTATTTTCTTCAACTTCAACTTCACCTAGCATATGACCAATTAATGGGTTCTTCCACAGCCAGCACCTGGCCTTGTTCTGACTGATGTTATTGAACTTTTCCATCACCCCTTTCAATTTGATATCTGTGTATTCCATCTGGTGAGGTCCATGTGTACAGTCACCTTAATGTTGTTGAAAAAAGGTACTTGCAATGAGTTAGTCGTAGGTTTTGTAAAATTCTATCATGTGATCTCTGATATAATTTCTATCACGAAGGCCATGTTTTCCAACTTCTTTTTTTCTGTCTTTCATATTCCAGTTACAAGCAATCATCAGTACATCTTGATCGCATGTTTGGTCTATTTCAAACTGCAGAAGTTGGCAAAAATCTTCCATTTCTTCATCTTTGGCTTTAGGGGTTGGTGTGTAAATATGAATAATAGTAGTATTAAGTTTTCTTCCTTATAGACATACAGGAGCTCTGGTGGCATAGTACCTAAGGTGTTTGACTGCTAACCAGAAGGCTGGCAATTCAAACCCACCAGCCACTCCTGGGAAGAAAGATTCGGCAATCTACTTCCATAAAAATATCACCTTGGAAACCCAAGGAGGAGTCGCTATGAGTTGGATTTGACTTGACGGCAGTGAGTTTGTTTTTTTACAGGCATATGGATGTTATCCTATCACTGACCGCATTGTACATCCAGATAGATCACAAAATGTTTTTTTAACCATGAATGCAATGCCTTTCCTCTTCAATTTCTCATTCCCAGCATAATAGGCCAGATGATTGTCTGATTCAAAATGGCCAGTGCCCTCCATTTCACTCACTAATGCATAGGATATTGATCTTTGTGCATTTATTTTTGACAGCTTCCAATTTTCCTAGATTTATACTTCATATATTTCATGTACTGATTATTAATGAATGTTTGCAGCTGTTTCTTCCCATTTTGAATTATGCCCCATCAGTAAATGAAGGTCTCAAAAACTTTACTCTATCTACATCATTAAGGTTGACTCTACTTTGGGGAGACAGCTCTTCCCTATTAGTACTTTGAAGGCCTTCTGACCTGAGGGGCTTATCTTCTGACACTATGTTGGATAATGTTTCAGGGCTGTTGATAAAGTTTTCCAGTAATATATTAGACAGGGTTTCACTGCTATTCATAAGATTTTCACTGGTGGCATAGTGATAAGGCACTTGACTGCAAACTGGAAGGTCAGCAGTTCAAACCCACCAGCTTCTCTGTGGAAGGATACCTTCCGTAATGATTTACAGCCTTGGAAACCCAAATGGAGGTAGCTATGAGTTGGAAATGACTTGATGGCAGTGAGTTTTTTTTTTTTTTTTCCCAACTCCGCACACATGGGATTGCTATGAGATAGAATCAACTTGATAGCAACTAACAACATATTTAGGTGGGTTCATGGACTAAAGACTGTCTCCCCCTTGCGCTAAGGTATCTAGCCAGTGAAAAGGAAGCAGAAATATCATGACCATCTTCTATC
>NW_006921849.1:2385820-2387739 GCF_000298275.1 Orycteropus afer afer | reverse complement strand
CCTAAGACAACACTGACCATCATGGATTCGCCATACCAGCCCTGGTTTGCTTCCACACAGACCATTTTGTCAGGGAGACATAAATTTCTATCTTAATTTAGTCACTGTTCCTTTGACCATTATACTCACTGCTGTGGAGTCAGATCTGACTCATAGCTACCCCTCCATGGTTTTCTGAGGCAGTCTCACTATGGAAGTAGATTGCCCAGTCTTCCTTCTGAGGAGTGGCTATTGGGTTTGAACCACCAGCCTTCAGGTTAACAGTCATATGCCTTAGGCACTACACCCCCAGAGCTCCTTTGACCATTATAATAGATGAACAAATCTCTTTGACATTATGAAAGTTTGAGGAATGCAATTGGAAGGAGGCATACTCTCTTTGGGGCACTTAACAGATTCTTCAGGGTTTTTTTCTAACTAACTTTTCCACCACGGCCCTCTCCACATCCAGAGATACTTACCACCCTGTGGAAAATAACTCTAAGAATGATGGACACGTATTACACATGACAAAAGTGTGGAGGGAGGAAAGTTGAGGACAGTTAAACTGGAGGCTGAAGGTCACATGGAGAGAATCAAGAAGCCTAGACTGAGAGATTATGTGGCCAGAGCTAATGATTTTAGGCTTGGGTCTGCAGAGGCATCTGTCTCAGTTTCCTAGTGCTGCTCTAACAAATACCTCAAGTCAGTGTTCAGAGAACAGAAACTTATTTTCTCATAGTACTGGAAATGAAAGTCCAAGTCAGAGTCTCAAACGTATCAATTCCTTTCTTGTTGGTAGCCCCAGGCATTCCATGGTTCCTTGGGAGATGCTCAGGAGTCACCTGTCTTCCCCCTTGTGTGTGACCCCATCTGTGTGTCTATGCTGCTCTTTCTGTAACTCAGAAGTGATTTGATTTAGGATTCACCCTACACTTGTATGGTCTCAAATGACTGATCACATTATAGTAGATTGCATTACAAAAGTTGATTGCATTAGATTGGATTAAATCCACAGATCCAGGGGTTTAGGATTCAAACACATATGTTGAGGAGGCACAATTCAAGTTATAACCGCATCCACGCGGTAATCTCCAGCAGGCAGTCAGAGGGGCCACCGTGGAAGCCTCTGCAGAGAACTTCTGGGTGAAGGCATGAAGAGAGAAAACTGGTGCACTTAGAGAAGAGAGTCAATAGAAAGGGCGCTTCTCCTGGGGTACATCCAAGTCCGAAGGGAGAAGTGAGGACAATGAGGAAGACCAAGAAGCAGCAGCCAGAGAAGTAGGGGCAAACCAGAATGGGGAGGTCCAGGGAGGAAAGGAGAACTGGGGTGGGTGCACCAGGAGTTTGAAGTGAAGGGGGTCTGCTGTTTAGACAGCCAAATGTGCCCACAGAGAGAATCGTTCAGAGGGTTATTACGAGTTGGACAGATGGTGGTGTCATTAAGTCTAAATCAAAATAAGTCACCAAAAGGGGCAGCTGCAAAAATAACTTTGATGGATCAGATCATTTGCTAGTAACACAAAGGTTATAACCAGCCCTTGCAGTTACATGATGCTGGATGTCTTCCAAACAGGAATGGGTACATAATTTGCAGGGCACAGTGCAAAGTGAAAATGCAAGGTCCCCTTTTCAAGAAAATTATTAAGAGTTTCATGACAGTAACAGCAGAACATTAAAAACAGTGCAGGACCTTCTGAGTGTGGGAGCTAGTGTGACTGCCCAGTTGTACATCCATAAAGCCAGTCCAGTTTCCAAGCAGTGTTACTCTCCTCTGATTTCAGAGACCGTTTTTAGAGATGATCCGAGCCATCCAGGTCATTTTGGAGTGCATACCTTTTTTAACCATGATATTTCCAATAGCTTCATATGCATGTGGAAGCTGGACAATGAATAAGGAAGACTGCAGAAGAGTTGATGCATTTAAGTTGTGGTGTGGC
>NW_006921849.1:2382555-2384010 GCF_000298275.1 Orycteropus afer afer | reverse complement strand
GGAAGCCCTTCCAAAGTGCCTGCCTTCTTGGATCTTCTCAATACCACGTGAGGTGGTCACAGCACATACTGTGATCTCTGTTTTCCTAATGGGTCAGCTGAAGCCCAGAGGGACCTAGGAATTTGGTTGTTCTAAGCCTCACATGCCCTGGTATTAACCAAATGTCTTTTTTAACTTCATCAAGTTTCCAGGGTCAGTAACTGCTGCAATGGGCAGCTTTCCAGGAAGAATCAGTCATTGAAAAGGTCCGAAGACTGAGGTCAGGTGGGCTTTATCTCAAATATTTGGCAATCTGCATCTTCCCCCCCGCCCCCAAACCCACATAAGTCTGCTGAAATTAACCGTGGGGTTGGTCATCCAAAAACATTCTCAGAAGAAAATACAAAGGCAGTTTTGTGGAGAAATAGAGCTTTATGTAGATCTTTACAAATTTCCAAACATAGCCTCCTGTCTTTGTGTTGGGGAAGCCCACCAGACTTCTGGGAGGCATCCTAGGAGACAAACCTTTACACTGGCAGGTGACATCCCTAAACAACTTGTTCCTACCATGACCTAGAGGTAAAAGTTCCTTGTGATCCCCAAGGTTAGTCTCCTAGCTGGGAGATAATTTACCCCCTCACTCACTCTCCCGCCAGCTGGTCCCATCTGCTGCTGAGAGCCCTGGGAGAGAGGTGATCACTAAGGTAACCACAGGGCCTCAAGGGTTGGGCAGATCTAGACACATAGCAGCTGCCACTGATGGGCATGCAGCCTGTGCCCTGCTTTGGAGGGACCCTGGGGCCCTCTGCCAGCTGAGGTTCTAGCCCGGGGTATGCAGGGCTACTGGAGAGAGCTGTGTGGAGAGAGCTTTCTTGGACCTTCTGATCAGAGACCAAGGTGAGAGAGCAGGGCTCTGGGGAGGACCCAGTGGGTAGCCTGATAGTGTCTGTAATGCTCCCAGTAGATAATAGAGACCCCATTGGAGACTATCTCTTCTAACTGGGGAGACTGAGGCCAAGAAGGGGAATTGGCATTTAGCAGCAGACGCTTCCTTCAGTTTCCCTCATTTAGAAGTGAATTTTCAATGCAAAGATTCTTTATAGAGGATTCTATAGAAAGGGACTGAATGCTGCTGCAGTGGGTAATAGAGAAATACTTCACTTACTGATCCATTCAGCAAGCATTTACTGAATGCCTATTGCATTAGTGTCTTAGGGCTGCCCTAGCGAATTACTACAAACTTGGAGGCTGAAAGTCACAGGAATTTATTCTCGTACAGTTCTGGAGGCCAGAAGGCCAAAATCAAGGGACCAATAGCGTTGCACTTCTTCCAAAGTTGCGCTCCTTCCTTGCATCTTCCAGCTTCTGGTAGCCCCAAGCACTCCTGGGTTTGTTGCTGCATCACTCCAATCTCTGGCTCCATTGTGCTTCTCTCCCCTTTCCTTTGCTTCCCACACGTATCATTGCATTTCAGAC
>NW_006921849.1:2376814-2381435 GCF_000298275.1 Orycteropus afer afer | reverse complement strand
TTGAATTAATGGCCTGCCATGTGATTTGGTAATATCAGGACTGTGCCTTTTTACTTGTCAACCTTGGGCTTGGCAGCCTCAGCAGTCAGCAGCTGTCTGAGTGAAGAAAAACCTCTAGCTTCAGTGGGCCAGGTACAGGAGGCAGAGCTGAAGCCCCTAGAGCCTGGTACTTTCAACTTGGGCTTAAAGTCTCCAAATTGTAAGAATAAACTCCTGTTTGTTAAAGCCATCTTGTTTGTGGTATATTCCTGTCAGAGTGGTACTAGGTAAGCAGAACACCAACCCACTTCCATGGAGTCAATTCAGACTCATGGCGACTCTTTGGGACAGCAGAACTGCCCCCACAGGTTTCCATGGCAATAGATCTTTGTGGAAGCAAATGGCCTCATCTTTCTCTCCTGGAATGACTGCTGGGTTCAAACCCCTGCCCTTTTGCTTAGGAGCTGAATGCTTTAACTACTACATCACCATCACTCCTCAAACAGAAATAATAATAGATATTATTTCTTAAGTACTTACTGTAAACGGGGCACTTTATCTGTGAACCAGGATGCTAAACGGGACTTGTCTTATCCATTGAGATTTTTTGAGATCCCAGAGCTGTAGATAATAGATAATGAGTGTTCACACCTTCTAAGGGGGTGTTAGACACATCTCCACAGGAATGCCCAAATCTGCAAAAACCACCGTGACCCTGGCTCACCACACCCTCCAGCCTATCTGAGAGAAATGAGAAATTGTGAGGAGATCAATCAGAGAGGCTTTAACAGGAATTGATGGGTGTGAAGGTAATATGATGCATCTCTTCTTCCAAGGGGAAAGAGAAAGGAGTGAGGGTCTTAGTGGACAGGAGTAGAGGGTACAAAAGCACACCACAAGCGAGAGAAGGAGAAAGAGGGTCAACTTTGGGGCACCTATTATATGGCCGATGCCACGGGCCAAATACTCCAGCAGGAGTTAGCTAAGACTGCCTGTCTTCATGGCTTCCCATCTTCACATCTCCCAGCTCATCCCCTGTCTCCTCACTTCAGAGGAACCAGGAGACACACCAAAGTGTATTGTTCAGATAGGGAAGAGAAAGAATGTTGCAGAAAGACAGACTGTGTCCCCATTGTTGCTGCTGTTTTCCCTGTGCTGGGGGAAGAGAAAGGGCTTTGAATGGGATGTGAGATGAAGAAGGAGGAGTAGAAGAGAGAGAGGGAGGGAGAAAGATAGGGAAAGAATGGAGAAAAGGAGGGAGGGAGGGAGGAAAAAGGAAGGAAGAAAGGAAAGGAAGGGAAGAAGGAAGGATGAAGGAAAGAAGAAAGGAAGAAGGAAGGAAAGTTGGTTGGTCTGGATTTGATTGGACTTGAATCTTTTACCACCTGAAAATGTCCAGAACAAGCTATTGGCTCTGCCCACAGTGTGGTAAGTTGCCTCTAAGAGTCAAGAATGGGAAAGCATCCCCAGGAAACATCCAAGTGGAAATTTCTGATGGCACCAAACTTGCCCCTGAGCCCCAGAGCCCCTCTGAAGATAATTGAAGTGAGAGGAAGTTATCTCAGATTTCCTGCTGATCCTGGGGATTTTCCACGAATGAAAAAAATTCTTAGTTCAGCTTTACAGGAGTCTTAGATTCCTGCCCTCTAGGGATTGAAACCTAACCTGGAGTCCAGGCCTCCTACAAGGAAATGACCCAGACTTCAAGGAATTTCAAAACACTTGCTCAGGAACAGCTTTACCTGGAGGCTGGCCAATGGAAGTTCACAGAACCACCAGGGTAACATTCTGTGGTTGTGAAAAATGCTTTCAATGAGACAGAAGCCTTTGAGACTGTCAACTGTGACTCCAAAGCCAGTGTAAGTGAGCAGGGCACCTGCTGGGGAGCTGAGGTTCTCAAGGCAGACAGTGAAGGGTCACTGTCACTGACCAGCTGTGCCGTCACAGGTAAGTTACTCTATTCTCAGGGTTAAGTGCAAGAAACAAACCCTCTAGGAGTTTTAAGCAAAAAGAGAATGAATATTGACAATTAAAATTAAAAAAACAAAACAAAACAAACCCACTACCATCAAGTGGATTCCAACTCATAACATCCCTTTAGGACAGAGTAGAACTGTCCCATAAGGTTTCCAAGCCTATAAATCTTCACAGAAGCAGATGGTCTCATCTTTCTCCTGCACAGTGGCTGATGGGTTAGAACTGCCAACCTTTTGGTTAGCAGCCAAATGCATTAACCACTACACCACCAAAAAAAAAAAAAAAAAACCTCACTGCCATCGAGTCGGTTCTGACTCATAGCAGTCCTTGGGTTTCCGAGGCGGTATCTCTGCTGAAGTAGATTGCCCAGTCTTCCTTCCAAGGAGTTGCTGGTGGTGCTTCCAAAATCATCCAAAATCAGGCTTTTTGAGGAGGCTGGAGACTTGAGTCTCCTGGGTTTATTTCCTTATTACTACAGAACTGCCCCTTCTCAGCTGTCAATCTTATTGAGGAGCCATTGTATGTGACAAATCGCTTGTCTCTTGCTGCTTCCAAGGCCAATGCAAAGACCCTTCTCTCCACCTAATGGCCTGTCCCCTGAATGTGATTGGTGAGTGAGGAGGGGAATGATGATTTACCACACTGGGTAACAGGTGACACCACTGCCTTGGGAGCCCCTCCCATTGACACAGGCCTGTCTGCTACCTGCTGCCCCTGCCACAGACTCGGGTCATTTTGGTATCACCTCCTCTGATAGTGTCAGGGAGTGCAGTATATACCCCCCTCTTGTCCCCCCTAGTAATGCCATTATTGTTAGTTTCTGTTGAGTTGATTCCAACTCATGGTGACCTCGTGTGTGTTAGAGTGGAACTGCCCCACAGGGTTTGCATGGCCACTCTTCCAAAGCAGAGCACCAGATCAGTCTTTTGACGCACCCTGGGTGGGTCTGAAGCGCCAATCTTTCACCAAGTAAATGATCACTTAACTGTTTGCACCACCCAGAGACTCCCTGGATGTGCAGATTCATCGATTATTATTATCATCAAATTTGGGAAGTTTTCAGCCATTACTTTCTCAAACATTCTTTTGCCTTTCTCTCTCCTCTTCTGGGACTTGTTGGGGCACGCCTTCAACCCAGCCAGGCACTTTACAACTCACTCCTCACCTTCACTTCCTGCTTCTGTTGAGCTTCAAAGTCAGCTAGAGGTGAGAGCTCAGAACTTCCTCAGTTCTTTCATGAATATTCCAGGGACTAGGACGGAGCATTCCAGAGCTCCTGTGGACTTCTCTTTAGTTTTTTTTTTTTATAATTGTGATTTGGGTGGAAGTTTCCAGAGCACATTCATTTTCCACACAGCACATTTTGTTTCATGATATTGACTGCAATTCCCACGATGGAACAGCTGTCTTCCCACTTCCTTCCTGTGGTTCCCTCTTCCCTGCGTCCTTCCCTGCCATGCACTCCAGCCCCACACCTCCACGCCCTCTCCCTGGGTACACACTGCCCTTCTGGTCTACCATGGCTAATCTAAGGAGGGTGTCTACGTGGTCACCTTGTGCCTGTCCACAGGATTTTAATTTTTTTTGATGAGTTTTTTAAAGTTTTTTTGATGACCTGTTCAATTTCTTCTTTTGTGATGGGCCTGTTCAACTTCTCCAGCTACAATGGGCTGGGAGCAAGATGCAGAGATGAAGCCCAAGGTTGTGAGGCCTTCACCCAGACCCTACCTAGAGCTGGCACTTTGAACTCATACTTCTAGCCTCCTAAACTAAGAGGATAAATCCCTGTTTGTTAAAGCTATAACTTAAGGTATTTTCTGTTAGAACAGCACTAGAGAACCCGAACAGTGACCCTATAGAACAGAGTAGAACTGCCTGATAGGGTTTCCAAGGCTGTAAATCTTTATGGAAGCAGTCTGCCTCATCTTTCTCCTGGGTTCAAACCACCAATCTTTCAGTTAGTGGCTAAGCACTTAAGCATTGTGCCACCAGAACTCCTTCTCCACAAGTATTTGTTGTTGTTGTTGTTATGTGCCGTCGAGTCAGCCCTGACTCATAGCGACCCCTCCTTGGGTTTCCGAGGCAGTATCACTACGGAAGTAGGATTGCCCAACCTTCCTTCCGAGGAGTGGCTGGTGGGTTTGAACCGCCAGCCGTCTGCTTAGCAGGCAAGTGTCTTAGCCACTATGCTACCAGAGCTCCACAAGTATAGGGGGTAGAAAGTTCATTTATATTTTTTGGAGGACACAATTCAGTGTATACCAGATCCTGGGCTGGAAGCTCTTGTTTAGCAAGTAAGTGCCTGACCTATCATGAGGATCCCTGATTTCTAGCCAGGGCCCTGGGTTCTCAGTTGATACCCAGACATCATGATTGCTTGAGTGCCCCCTTGCAGGGCTGATGTGCGAAGCCAAGGCGAGACTATCTGATAAGTGTCAGGCATCATATATGTCCACATTGTCATGCTTCAACTGTCATGACTCCTTAGGGAGAGAAAAAGATAATATGACAAAATACACAGGATAACCAGAACAATCCATTCATAATCCAGATGCTAAAAATAACACTCAGCATGGCCAATCTAGAGAATTAGATTCATATGAGAGTCTGGAAAATGTGAATGGAAAGGAGGTCAGAAGCAATGGAAAATGTGTTAACAGCATGT
>NW_006921849.1:2374286-2375584 GCF_000298275.1 Orycteropus afer afer | reverse complement strand
TTATATACAGGAAGCAGACCATATCCCCAAGGCAGCTACCCAGCTGCTTGTGGTAGAGCCCACCATGGAGTTGATTGCCAGTCTCATCATGGGGAATACTACATCCAGCTGCCCAGCCACTCAACCAGTCCCAGCCGAGTTGACACACAAACTTAACCACCACAATGCCAGCCCTTGTCATAGCCACTGCCCAAGAGTGAGGGGACGGGGCTGCCATGCCCAAGAGGAAAAGAACGGGGCCCTGCAAGGTCAAGGGGGTGAGTTCACCACTTAGAGGAACTAGGGGACTGGAGCCACCCAATGGAGGAGACCTGTACAGATACCACCCATTGAAGATCTGTACAGATGCCAAGTTTAAACACCACAACTCAAAAGCATCAACTCTTCTTCAGTCTTCGCCCAGCTCTCACACGCATATGAGGCAATTGAAAATACCATGGGTTGGGTTATGGACACCTTAGTCTTCAGAGAGATATCTTTGCTCTTCAACACTTTAAAGAGGTCTTTGGCAACATGTCTGCCTTTATTGTTACTACTGTCAGTTATTACTACAGCTCTCATTTCAAGCCACAGTTTGTCAGCGGTACAGGAGCCAAGAAGCTTGTGATGGGGGAGAGGTGGAACCAGATACCTTTTTAGAGCCCTTCAGTGTTAGTGTTCCATAATCCTAGGATCTGGGGATGTCGGCATGTGTCAACTTGCTATCTAAGAAGAAGGAATGAACAGTGCATGCATATCCATTCTCTTACCAAGGGAAGAACATACTCTTTCCTGCTCTGTTTGTCAATTAAAAATGAGTAGAATCTGAAATCGCAGTGCTTTATTGCATTTCGGTTTGCTGACAGTGTCTTCCTGTTCCCAGTCTCCACAATATCAGAGCTGAACCCCATCTCCAGCTACTCAGCATGGGGCCACCAGATGCCTCCCAGGCTCCATTTCTCCCCATACACCCATGGTCCCCTGGGGGCCACAAGCAGGTCAGTTCTGGCCCGACTCTGAGAACATTCCAGAGTGCTTGCTCATCACATGGGCATCTGATGAGATGCAATCTGTTAACAGTGGATTTTATGCAATATGTCAGTGGTGAAGGTGTCAGTGGTGAAGAAGCAAGTGGATCGAGTCTAGGTTGTGAATCCTCTGTTCTGTCTGGGCCAGGTCTGAGGTTCCTGCAGATTGCTATGGATTTGTTCTTCTGAGGAGAAGAGGAAGACTGGGTGGAGAGGCTCAGGGCACTGCCCTGGTATGGTTCTGGCTGGCTTGAGCCACTTTATCCCATAAATACAGCCCTCTCACGGTCT
>NW_006921849.1:2372265-2373226 GCF_000298275.1 Orycteropus afer afer | reverse complement strand
TTTGTAAAAAGGTTGGCAGGTGGTGTGGCATGTCTCACCTCCACCTCACAGGAATCAGCCTTGGGCTCCGGAGGGAGATTTTCTCTTGTGCTTGTGAAGTTAGAGGAGGTCAGAGGAGGACTGCCCCCATGCCCTTTTTATAGACCTCGAGGCCTTCTACCACTCATCTGTCAGTTTTTCATACAGTGGTGGCTTGTGTATTGTTGTGAGGCTGGAGGCTCTGCAACCAGTATTTTAAATACCAGCAGGATCACCATGGTTTCAGTGGAGCTTCTAGACTAAGACAGACTGGGAAGAAGGAAGGTGTCATCCACTTCTGAAAAAACTGGCCACTGAAAAGCTTAGGAATAGCAGTGAAACAGTGTCTGCTATATTAGTGGAAAACGTGATGAACAGCCCTGAAATACTGCCCAATACAGTGATGAAAGATGAGCCCGTCAGGTCCAAAGACACTCAAAATATGATTAGGGAAGAACTGCCTCCTCAAAGTAGAGTCAACTTTAATGATGTGGGTAAAGCTTTTGGGACCTCCATTTGTATTAGGAGCTCTGGTGGCATAGCGTCTGAGGCATGTGACTGCTAACCAGAAGGCTGGTGGTTAAAATCCACCAGCCACTCCTCAGAAGGAAGGTTGGGCAATCTACTTCCGTAGTGATACCTCCTCGGAAACCCAAGGAGGGGTCACTATGGGTTGGGTTCTATTTGACAGCAGTGAGTGAGTGAGAGTGATTTGCTGATGGGGCTTGACTCAAAATAGGAAGAAACAGCTGCAAACATCCTTTAATAATTGGAACATGGAATGTGTGAAGTATGAATCTAGGAAAACTGGAAGTCGTCAAAAATGAAATGGAATGCATAAAGATTGATATCCTAGGCATTAGTGCACTGCAACGAACCAGTAATGGTTATCTTGAATCAGACAATCATATGATGTACTACGCTGGGAATGACATTGAAGAGG
>NW_006921849.1:2370020-2371105 GCF_000298275.1 Orycteropus afer afer | reverse complement strand
TATTTGGAGATCTGAAGAACAGAGTTGATGTATTGAACACCAATGACTGAAAACAAGACAAATTGTGGGATGACATCAAGCACATCATCCATGAACAAAGTAAAAGGTCATTAAAAAGACAGGAAAGGGACTGTGGTGGTTATGTTTTTGTGTCAACTTGGCTGGGCCTGGTTGAGCAGCTGGGCAGCTGGATGTAGTATTCCCCAGGATGAGACTGGGAATCAACTCCTTGGTGGAATCTACTGTGAGCAGCTGAGTAGCTGCCTTTGAGTATGTGGTCTGCTTCCCGTATATAAGAAACAGCTTGGGAATGGTCTCTAGCTTATGGCATGCTTGAACCTTGCATGTAGCCATGTCATTGCTCAGCAACCTGCCATGCTCTACCAACCTTGGGACTTTCAATGGACTTGAATGTGGTTTGGTAACATTGGGACTGTGCCTTTTTATATGTCGACCTTGGGCTTGTTACCCTCAGCAGCCAGTAGCTGCCTGAGTGAAGAGATGCCTCTAGCTTCAATGAGCCAGGAGCAAGAGGCAGAGCCCAAAGTCAAGGGGCTTTCACCCAGCCCCTAGAACCTGGCACTTTGAACTTGGACTTCTAGCCTCCCAAACTGTAAGAGAATAAATTCCTGTTTGTTTGATTCATCCCATTGTGGTATATTCCTGTCAGAGCAGCACCAGGTAACCAGAACAGGGACAAAAGACCAAAATGGACATCAGAAGAGATTCTGGAACTTGCTCTTGAATGGAGCCTAGCTAAAGCAAATGGAAAAAATGGTGAGATAAGAGTTGAACAGCAGATTTCAATGGGCAGATTGAGAAGACAAAGCAAAGTATTATGATGAGATGTACAAAGACCCGCAGTTAAAAAAAAATAAAATAAAAGGGGAGAACACACTTGGCATTTCTCAAGCTGAAAGAACTGAAGAAAAATTTAAACCCTCAAGTTGCAATATTGAAGGATTCTGTGGGCAAAATACTGAATAATACAGAAAGCATCAAAAGATGAAAGGAATACACGGAGTCACTGTACCAAAATGAACTGATGTTCAGGTATTTTGACGCACTGTCGTCTAGTCGGATCT
>NW_006921849.1:2367578-2368080 GCF_000298275.1 Orycteropus afer afer | reverse complement strand
ATGTTCTTCGCTTTTGGTTTTCTAACTCCAGGTCTTTGCACAATTACAGTAATTGGCTTTGTCTTCTCGAGCTGCTCTTTGAAATCTTTGGTTCAATACTTTTATCTCGTTATTTCTTCCATTTGCTTTAGCTACTCTCCGCTCAAGGGCAAGTTTCAGAGTATCTTCTGTCATCCATTTTGGTCTTCTTCTGTTGTCTTCTAAGTGACCTCTTGCTTTCTTCATGGATGATGCGCTTGATGTCATACCACAATTCTCCTGGTTTTTTGGTCACTGGTGTTCAATGCATCAAATCTATTCTTTAGATGGTCTCTAAATTCAGGAATAATATATTCTAGATCATATTTTGGCTCTCGTGGACTTGTTTTAATCGTCTTTAACGTCAAGTTGAACTTTCTTTGAGCAGTTGGTCTGTTTCACAATCAGCTCCTGGCCTGGTTTTGGCTGAAGATATTGAGCTTCTCCATTGCCTCTTGCCACAGATGTAGTCAATCTGATTCCT
>NW_006921849.1:2345712-2354839 GCF_000298275.1 Orycteropus afer afer | reverse complement strand
TGAGTCAAGTCTGACTCGATGGCACATAACAACAACAACAACATGCTGTGCCCCAGGTAGATTTGTTTTAGAGCAAAGCCCTACCCTGAGCTTGACCCAAGATGTAAAAAGCACAGGTGTGACAGTCAAAGCACCTGTAAAATGCAAATCACTTGATTGACTGACAGTCAGTAAATGGTCTATAGTCAGAGCCCAGCCAAGCTTTTCAAAAACAAGATGAAACATTTTGCACAATTCAGACCAAGAATAATGAAATGAAGACAGCCCTATCGCTTGAAAATGAGAAAGGAGGTCTTTTTAAAGTGTCACAGTAAATATTACCCAAATAAATCCAGTGATCTTTTAAAAAAAGATTACAAAATTGAATTTATTGAGTTCACACAGATGCTCTTATAAAATCAGTCCTGAACGCCACTGTAAGAGAAATGAACACCATCCGGATTCCCACAGCATCCGCAAGGGAAGTGGAAATCTTTGGAAAACGACAGCACACAGACAGAATAAGTCAAGCTGAATTGAAAGGCAGACTCAAGATACGTGGTTGATCTGGTGGGGGCAGAGGGAGGAGGCTGTGCTTAGCAAAGTTTTCTCCAAATCATTCCCCTTCACTGTGGACACCATTCCTTTTACTGATGAAAGAGGAGCTGGGGAAAGGAATCACCATTCCAAAGCGGGGCTTCAGTAAAACATATACAAAGCAATTAAAAGTCTTTCCCTTGTTACCGTAATACTCCTGGTCCTACAGAAGCCTTTGTGTAGTTTCCTCTTCCCCCTGTCTGAGCACAAGGCACAACACTGTGATTCACTTCTGTATTTCAAACCAACAAGCCAGTGCCAGACTGCTTTCTGTTTCACCCAGGATACAGACAAACTGCTTCAAATGTATCTTGTGCAGAACACAGCCCTGAAACAGCTGCCCAAGAGCGATCTTCAAAATCCAAACACCAAAAGCAAAAACAAAGTTAACAGTATCTTTTGGACAGTTTTGAAAAAAGAAGTTGGAAGATGTTTATAAAATGCAGAAAGGTTTCTCAAGTAAAATGTGATGGGAAGTATCTTGTCCTATAATGTAGGCCACAAACCAGTCATGAAGCCCGAACAGAATCTGGATCTTAAATGAAACCAAAAGGTAAGTTTTGCTTGCTGTTACCAACATGTGCACAGTCTGCCCTTTCATACCAACTGCTCTCCCAGGACGGGCCTGCGGCCCCCTAGCACAGGCACCTGACACGCCCCTCTCCCCACAGAGACGCTGTCCCACAGCACCCGCGCCCCCGGCAGACACGCCTGACGGTCACTTCTCTTCCCAGGCCCTCTCTGACAACAGACCCCACCCCTGGCACAGACACCCTGACAGTCACCTCTCCCCACAGACGCTCTCCCACAGCACACCGCACCCCCAGCACGGGCACCCACCGTGCCCTAAACAGAAAGCCCATGCATTCGATAAGCTCCAGCCACACCGTGTTGCTCCATCTATTTAGGGTGTTAACTTTAGAACACTTAGTTAAAAAGCCCAGTTAAAGCTGACACCTTTGAATTTTGCATGTTGACCATTTTCCCATCTATTCACCACCAAATCCTTTCAGCTGTGACAATTTCTGAAGCAATTATCTCAAAGCAAAGCTAGTTCCCAGCACCTGGCAGTTTACACTGCTCTGCTCTGCCAGCCCCGGAAGCGCCCCAGAAGGCATTTCTGTCCCGTCCGCTGCAGGTCCACACCGCACAGCTCATGCTCTGCCTTAAAGAGTCAGTGGGAAAATCAGAAAACATTTTCAGTGATGCATAACCTTCTTTAAATGAATTTTTTTTTTAAACAAAATAACTAAATGGCTTAAAGTTTCTGTTTTTCTATAAAACGCTATTATGCATCATTGTCTTATTTAAGGTAGCCGTTTATTCTGATCAGCTCAGATACACCATCAAGGATCACTGTGGTGGTAGGGACACTGCTCTCGTGTAATAATGCCCTTAATGCTTTGGCAGATGAAGTCTGGAAACAGTTTGCGAACAGAGTGTGAGCCTGGAAAGGTCACGTCCGGTCAGTCTCCCGGTCCTCCGGTGCGTCCCATTCTGAAGAGGCCCCGAGGCCGACCTGGAAGCCCGAAGGGCTCTGGAAGCCCGCAGGACAGCGCCGGTGCCCCTCTGCTGCCTCCGCCAGGCCAGAGTGACCTGCTGCTTGGTCACCCACTCTCCCCAGAAGGCAGAGCTGGAGGCTGCCACTGTTCTGACTGGACCTTCACCCCATCCACGTTGCTGGAAGAAAGATACTAATATTTGCTCGCCATTAATAATTTAAGTTTTTAAATAAATAGTTTAGTGCCACTTTTTGCCTCTGTCTGTCCTGGTGGCACGGTGTCTGCTGCCCGGGACTCGGCATCTCCAGCCCACGTGGCCCAGGTTCAGTCAATGCGGTTTCCACAGATTGTAAACCTGTCTATCTCTAACAGATCTTTCTTTGAAGACCTGTGTTTCAATTCGGAACTGTCCTGTGTTATGTCCTTCTCATCGCCATCTGGAGTAGTCAGGAACTGGTCAGAACTGCTTGTCACAAGAAGCGGGACGACGTTTTCCTTTGGACGAGCAGGCTGGCTGGTGACTGAAGCAGACAGGGCTTCCTCAGAGGCAGGGCCTGTGGAAGAGCAGATCCACTTAGTCGGGAACGGACCTCCTCTCCCTGGAGGCAAGGCAGGCATCTGCGTGTGGCTGTACTTTACTCCTGTCGCTCCACGCACAAGCACGGCCCCCCATGATGGAGCTCCCAGCCCCCTCCAGCCCTCTCCAGAGCCCCTGTGAGCGCTGCCCGCCTTTCAGGCCTCCCTGTCTTTGCTCCGCTGGTACTCCTGCTGACACACCCTTCCCGCCTGCCTCCCCTGGTCTGTTTCTTCCTGCCCTTCAAAGTTTAGTTCAGGCGTCACCATCTTCAGGAGATCACAGCTCCTGCCCCCTGCACACACCTCACACATCCACTCGGATTAGCCATCGTGCTGTCTCTCCCACGGGTCTGTGGGGCCTGACAGGCAGGACCACGACCCATTTACCCTCATATCTCCAGCATCGTGCCACTACCTGGCACACAGTTGTTCCATACATTTAAAAACAGACCATGTGGACTCAATCATGCCAATAAATACTTACATTAATAGGGAACCGCTACTGAATGACACAAATTCAGTCAATTGTTGCAGTTCTTCCTCTAGGGCTCCAGGCCTGAACCCTTAGAGCATCCTTAGCACCAACCTTGCTCACTGCACAGCCTGGGCCCTTCCAGACCTCTCCACCCACACACCACCACTGCCTGGCCCTCACTGTCCGGCCTTGCCCTTAAAGTCTGTTTTCCACAAAGCTTGGGAATTACCCTCTTAAAATGTATGTGGCAGCCTGTCACTTGTGCTCAAAGCCCTGCTGTGGCTCCCTCCCCTCTGAGAAGAGAAGCCGAGGTCCCCTATGTGACCTGGGCTCTGGCTGGCCTCTCAGGCCCTCTCCCAACCACACCAGCCAACTTGCCTTTCTTCTTGTCAGCAGGCTAGTCTGCTCCTGCCTGGATCCTCTGTAAGCACTGGCTCTCTGCTGGGGCCACTCCTGCCACAGAAGATTCGCTGCCCCCCACCTTCAGCTCAGTTCAGGGGGTGTCTCTTTGTAGAGACCCCAACTCCTGTACACTTGGTTTTCCCCTAAACTGGCTTTATTTTCCTCTATAGCACTGACTGCTACCTGGCACAGTACACACCCCCTAGTTTGTTCATTCCCTCTCCCTTCTTCCACCTCACAGCCTAGAATGAGCTCCACGAGGGCAGAGACATCTTCCCTTTTCCATGACTGTATCCCTCCGGAAGCCCTGAATGGCTGAAACAGTTAACACTAACGGAAGGGTTAATGGTTTGAGTCTCCCCAGAGGCACCTCAGAAGAAAGGCCTGGTGATCTACTTCTGAAATCAGCCACTGAAAACCCTACAGGGCACAGTTCTCCTGTGACACACCCAAAGCGCTCTGAGTGGGAATCCACTCAATGACAACTGGCTTTTTTGGTTTGTATCCCTGGGACCCGGCAGGTAATGTCAACAGTTATCTGTGGAACCATGAATGAATAAAGGTGAAAACTCACAGCACTGTGTCAAGTGCAGCTGCGATGCGGTCTAAAATATAACCATATAAAAAGGAGAGAGAACCCTGAGTAAGCTGAAAGCAAAGTATACAGCACTGCCAAACACTGATTGTGAGAAGTGAGACAAGGACCAGACGTACTCTGAGGGGATGAGCTTTTGTTGGGGGATTTACTGGCTGGTTTGCCTGGCGTGCTGGCGGGGGGAGGGTGGGACAGCTTCTCCTCCATCCTGGCCTCCTTCACGTACTGGCATGACTTCCCGAGCAGCACGATGCTGTTTAGCACTTTCAGGGAGATCAACCTACAGCCGGAAACAAAACACACGACCGCTGCTGTCATCTGGCCTTGTGCATGCGCTCCCCACCACGGGCTGCCAAGACGGATGGGGACTGGGGGTTGGGAGCCCCAGCTTCCTGGTCAGGAGCCTGCCTTCCTCAGGGCCTGGCCACCCAGGGGCTTCACCGCAAGGAGAGAATTTTAATAATCCCCATCGTGCTTCATCATTGTGAGAACTTATGAAGACTTTCTCCTTGTACTAAGTTAATTAACAGTGGCACTCCAATGGCTAAGCGCTCAGCTTCTAACCCAAAGGCTGCTGGTTCAAACCCACCCAGCACTTCCACGGGGGAAAGACCTGGCAATCTCTCCCACAAAGACTACAGCCTAGAGGCAGTTCTGCTCTGTCACGTGGGTGTTGCCATGAGTCAAAAACAGACTCGACAGCACGCGACAGCACCAATTCTCTCATCACAAACAAATCCATTCAGAAAAGGCAGATGAACAAGAGAGAGAAGAACAGGCCCTGTGACTCCACATCCCACTGGAAATCACTGTGGACACTCTGGTCTGTCATCTTTACGTGGCTTTGCTAAAAGGACACATCTTTTTGTACTCTTTACTGTACAGAAATGGAGTCACGTGACACGGACTATTTTATAAGGTAAAGCGTGGGAGTTATGAGTCAGAGTTTAGATTCTGAGGTATAGGTATCTGCGTGTGGATCCTGACTCCACTGTTTAGAACCTGTGTGGACCCAGGCAAGCTACTCACCCAGTTAATCCAGAAAGGAGATGATTCAGGAAAGGGGCTTAGAACAGTGCTTCCTTCACATGCAGTAGGGCTAACCAATTCTGCTATTTTATTTCAGCTGCTGTTACTTTGTGTATGAACATATAAGTGTTTTCCATATCAGTAAATGTTTCTCACTGACATTATTTAAACAGCCCAATATGTCACTGTAATGGGTTATAGTTAAACCTGGATCTCCTTAAGATAAAAACTCTAGATAATTCTAATTATAGAAGTTAAATTTCTGGATCAAAAGTTACAGAGCATTTCTCTGTAATTTCCAACCAAATGATACAGAGGCCTGCAAGGTGAACAATTACACCAGGGAGGTGCACTCCTTAGAACAATCAACCATGGGAGACCAGAAAGACGGCACTTGCACATGGGAAAGCTCAGAGGGCAGGAATGTATAGGCAATAAAGACACAGGGGAAAGATACCCACAGGGAGGAAGTGGGAAGAGAGCTGTTACACTGTGGGGGCTGCAATCAAAATGTCATGAAACAAAATGTGTGTGAACCACTGAATGGAGCACAAATTTGCTTGGTAAGCTTTCACACCAAATCACAATTTAAAACAAAACAATGTACACAACATTTTAAGGCACTTGATACAAATCTAGAGAAAAATGCTAGAAAGAAAAATCCCACATTGGTATCATCTCACATCTATCAATACTAAAAACCAAACCCACTGCTACTGAGTCAATTCTGAGTCATTAATGACCCTATAGGGCAGACCATGGCTGCCCCGGTTTCCAATGCCATAATCTTTATGGAGGGAGCTCTGGTAGCATAGTGGCTAAGACACTTGCCTGCTAACCAGACGGCTGGCAGTTCAAACCCACCAGCCACTCCTCGGAAGGAAGGTTGGGCAACCCTACTTCCGTAGTGATACTGCCTCAGAAACCCAAGGAGGGGTTGCTATGAGTCGGGTTTGACTCGACGGCACATAACAACAAAAACAACAAATCTTTATGGAAGCAGACTGCCTCATCTTTCTCCCACAGAGCGGCTAGTGGGTTTGAACTGCCAACCTTCTGGTTAGCAGATGACTGCTTTAACCACTGTGCCACCAGAACGCCTTCAACTCAATAACCACAACCGCAGCTTCACAATGAGTGAGGATGGGTCTGCTTGTTTCTAGTGCCTGAGATGAAACACTAAGAACCATAGGAAATGACAAGTCACTGAAGGCAAGTCTGAGGAACAGCCTGGAAGAAGGTGAAAGCAAGGGGCAAACAGGTTTTCCTTACTGTCCGCAGCCTCCCCAAGAGCTGAGAGTGCCACACGGACATCTACAGCCCCAGGGCTGCGTGGCAGGTGCACAAGACTCTCAGCTGGACTGTCAGGTGCAGGTTTTCTCTGAACTCCTCTCACATTTTCCACTGTTTTCTCAGCATTACCTAGGTGCTGTCTAGCTTGCAATTCACACCTACTAAATCCCCACTAGGCCTCTTGATTCCAAGCCCACCCCTTGCCTCAGGGCTGAAGCCTGATGAAGGGAAGTTCTCAGTATGATTCAGTGCATAAATGAAAAGACAAAAACCACCATTATACTTAATGAAGAAAGACTGAGCGCTATCTCCTGGAGGTCAGGAACAAGAAAAGGGTGTCCACTCTCCCCAGTTCTATTCAATATAGTATTAGAAGTCTTAGCCAGATCAATAAGAAAAGTAAGTAAAAAGTATCCATATTAGAAAAGAAGTAGTAAAAGTATCTCTATTAGTGGATATAATTCTATATACAGAAATTTCCAAAGAGTCCACAAGAAATGTAAAGCCAATATAGGAACTCAGCAAAGTTGCAGGGTCCAAGGTCAACAAATAAAAATCAGCTGGGTTTCTATACACCAGCATGAGAAATCTGAAAGGAAATTAGGGAAACAATTCCATTTATAATACATCTAAGAAAGTAAAATACCTAGAAATAAATCTAAACAGGGCATGAAGGACTTATACAATGAAAATTATAAAACCCTGCTGAAGAGATTAAAGAAGACTTAAATAAATGGAAAGATATTCCATGTTCATGGACTGAAGACTTACTATTCTTGTCAACAATACCCAAAGCAATCGATAGTCAACACAATTCCAATCAAAATTCCAACAGTCTTCTTTACAGAAATAGAAAAAGTAATTGTCAACTTTATATGGAATAGCAAGAGGCCCTAAATAGCTAAAACTATGGGGAAAGAGAAGAACAAAGGAGGGGGCACACACTTCCTGATTTTAAAATGTACTTTACAGCTATAGTACTCAAAACAGCCTGGTACTGGTATAATAGAAACAAAGACCAATGGCATAGAATTGAGAATCCAAAATAAACCCACACATCTATGGTCAACTGATTTTGACAAAGGTGCTCAATGGGAAAGAAGAGTTTCTTCAATAAAGCTAATGAAAAAATTCAATTTCCACATGCAGAAATATGAAACAGGATTCACGCCTCACACCATACACAAAAACATATGTAAAATGGATCAAGAACCTAAATATGTAAACTAAAACCATAAAAGTCTTAGAAGAACAAGTAGGACAGCAACACTGTCAGGCTGAGCTTTCAACGATGGATTATCTAATATAGTAACAAAAATACAAACAGCAAATGACAAAATGGGACCTCATAAAAAGTAAAACTTTTGTTCATCAAAAGACTTGCCCCAAAAAAGTGAAAAGACAAGCTACTGACTGGAAGACTATCTTTGGAAATCTTGTATCCAACAAGAATCTAATAACCAAAATATATATAAAACTTGGACAACTTAACAACGAAAACACAAATAACCCAAATTGGGCAAAGGATTTGAAAAGATGTTTCACCAAAGAGGACATTCAAATGGTCATCAAATATATGAAACGATACTCAATGTTATTAGGAACCAGAGAGATGTAAATCAAAACCACAGTGAGATACTATTCTAGCACTCTCAGTAGAATGGCTAAGATTAAACACACACACACACCCCACACACAACAAAAGCAGAAAATAACAAATGTTGGCAAAGATGTGGTGAAACTGGAACCCTGATCGATTGCTGGTGGGAATTCAAAAATAGTAGAGACACTGTGGGAAATAGTATGGCAGTTACTCAGAAAACAGAACTACCACAAAACCCAGCAATTCCACTCACAGGTATGTACCCACAAACCTGAAAGCAGAGACTCAGACACTTGAACCCTAATGTTTACTGCAGCACTAGTCACAATAGCCAAAAAGTGGAAACAGCGTAAATGCCTATCAACAGATGGATAAACAAAAAGTGGTGCATACAAAAAATGGAGTATTATTCAACCAGTAGGAAAAACAAGTGTTAATGCATGCTACAATATGGTTGGAGCTTGAAGACATTTTAATGAATGAAATAAGTCAATCACAAACGGATTATATGATCTCACTTATACACAAACACGAGAAAACGCAAATGTATAAAGACCAAAGTTTTTTAGTAGTTACCAGTGGTAGGAAGGCAGGGGACAGGAGAGGTTAATGATGATGAAAAACTCACACTGATTAAGGGTGGGTTGAACAGCCAATAATTGTAATTGCTGTCAATAAGCTGTACACCTGTGAAAAGCTGAAGTAGCCAAAGTTTTGTGATGTATTTACAATGATGGAAGAAAAAAAAAAAAGGAGAGGTTCCAGCAAGATGTTGGACTAGGCAGAAAGACTGCACAGACCCTCTTCAACAAAGAAAAGGGAAACCAATTTACACAGACACAGAAGATAATCCTGGACCCCTGAGCTTTGAAGGGAAGGATATGGAAGTGGACTAAACCCCAACTACCAGAAGAATTTGCATGAAAATACCAAAAAAGGAGACATACGGAGCTGCGGTCTGGCAGCGATCCTGATGGCACAGACAGTTTGGAGATTCCTGAGTGGTGGTAGGACCTAAGAATTAACCAAAAAATCAGCCCTGCTAGCCAGGGACTGCACAGAGGACTGTGCACAGT